>NC_056436.1:38777807-39135307 GCF_018296145.1 Oncorhynchus tshawytscha | reverse complement strand
AGGGAGGAGAGAGAGAGACAGAGAGACGGGGAGGGAGAGAGACGGGGAGGGAGAGAGACGGGGAGGGAGAGAGACGGGGAGGGAGAGAGACGGGGAGGGAGAGAGACGGGGAGGGAGAGAGACGGGGAGAGAGAGGGAAGAGGGCGCTCAGGCTCAAAGAAATATGGATGGAGGAAAGCTTGGAAGCAAGGAAGTGTGAAGGA
Source organism: Oncorhynchus tshawytscha (assembly GCF_018296145.1). Taxonomy (NCBI): domain Eukaryota; kingdom Metazoa; phylum Chordata; class Actinopteri; order Salmoniformes; family Salmonidae; genus Oncorhynchus; species Oncorhynchus tshawytscha. The sequence goes on along the minus strand of NC_056436.1, from coordinate 39,135,104 downwards.
GTGAGAGATGGAGGGAACCAGAGATTAGAGCAGAAATTGGAGACGAGAGGGTGAGAAGAGGACAGTACAGAGTACACAGTAGAGTACACAGTACTCACCAGCCAAAGCAGAAGAGGGCCAGGTAGAAGCCAAGTAGTGTAGCCACCACATGCCTGATGAAAGGACTGGCCTTACTGGGGTGGAGATAGAGACGGAACCACAAGGCTGTGAGCAGGGCAAACAGCTGGCACACCACAAAGTTCACCTGGGTGAGGAGACACACAAAGGAGATTGTCACAACGTTAGTGAGTTTTGTACCATCCTAAATAAATCAGATTTTTCACTACAAGAGTGAGAACAGTGCCTTTTTCCAGCAGACAGACAGATTGTGGGAGCTGGCAATGCAACATGGGAGGACACGCTTTGTTGATAGAACAAGATTTTGATAAGGCTCTTGTTTGCCTTGATAACTGGTTACGGCAGGCAGAGGACACACTTTAAAAAATATAGATATTGTTTTAGATCTTATCTCTGGTTTATTCCATGTGAGCAAAGCCTGGCATGAAAGCCAAAATGATGTCAATTCAACGCGAGACTGGTGGTGCTCTTTCAAGGATGAACCGAGATCGACGCCAACACACCCACACAGTGCATAGCCTATCTTATCGATTGCAGCAGGCAGAACTATTGCAGGATCCGCCGGGCTGCTAAAGTCAACAACAGGGACAGCAACGATCGGTTACACCTAGTCACCTATTACCTTTCAGTGATTCCCGGCACCCAAAAGCAAGAGAGACTGGTCACACATACAATCTACAATGAGAAATGACTAGTTGTTTTCCCATTCCCACACACAGAGGATTCCAAAAGGACTGCTATGGTACAATACAATTAATCTTCAAGAGAAATATATATATATATTTTTTTTTAACCTAGGACTGTGACTAGGCTATTTAGTTCATGTGTGTGTGTGTTACTTTGCTTGATGTGCGTGTCCACTCCACCGCAGCCTCAACCATCGGTTCCTCTCATCCTCCAGTGTTTCCACGGTGAATCTCATTCTTCACTTGAGGGAGGGTGGTGCAGATTCACACACGCCTCTGTTTTGACAGCCCGGCAAGCAGATTGATTTTGGAACGCTTTTCAGGTTGCCTTCGGCTTACTCTACGTCCAACACTCTTCCCCCACCACCACCTGGTCTCAGGAGCCTGCATCTCCGCGCTTGTTCACTTACCCATCTAAGTGCCGCGCTACGTTGTCCGCGCAATGCTCAAGGGGAAGATGCCGAAGCAAGACTGAGGGAAAAAAAATAGACAAACTGATCCCGAGCATCTCCTACTTGCCTCTGCTCACTAGTACGACTGTTTTTTTAATACACACACGACTAATATACTGTGTATTTGGATTTGAAACCGCTATGGAGAATGTACGTAGGTTAACATTTAACAGACAAAATGGTATTCATCTACAAAACAATGCCCCTTGCCACACAAGCAGTTGAGTAAATGAACAGAGTCACTGGAACCAAATGGGCGGTAAATAGCACAGAGGGGGAGGACACGGCCCCGTTTCATTCCCTAAAGTGTGGTCTCGGAGCGCTGGGTCAAAGCAGCTTTACCAGGCACTACCCAGACTGACTGGGGCTGGAGGGTTGGGTAACAGGAACAATGGAAGCCCCCATGATTATGATCAGCACGGTTTGATAAGCCATAAGGTGTGAGTTAGTGATACAGAAATACACACACTATCAACAACAAATGTAAAATAAAGAAATTAAGAAGTGTCAGAATGAGATAGATATCTATTTCTCACACACAATGAGGTGTATAGACAGTATATGAATAGAAAAGGAGTGTACAGCAGTAGAGCCATGACCAGAATACAGTACATATATACACTCATTATTGTTGTCATTTTATTGTGTTACCTTTGAATTTAGCTTTTTACTTTAGTTTATTTAGTCAATATCTTCTTAACAATTTCTTGAACTGTATTGTTGGTTAAGGGCTTGTAAGTCAACATTTCAAGGTAAAGTCTACACTTGTTGTATTCGGCACATGTGACAAATACAATTTATTTGATTTGAAAGTGGGTGAAAAAGTATGGCAACATTAAAGTGAACAGTGTGTGTGTCCGCCCACCCTCATGTCCGTCCGTCCCCACCCACCGTCCTTCCGGTCGTCCGCGTCCGTCCGCCCACTGTCCTCCCGCGTCACTAGTAGCCGTTCGGTGTCGACACACTGAACCGACAGCGATTTTAGCTGAGACGACACCATTGGGCACAGAAGCAGTGACATGCATAACAAAACATCCGTCTATTTTCAGTTCAGCTCATTTTACAGAATACAGTAGAATCATTGTACTTGTAATCTGCACCTAGGCAATCTAGGTTGTCCCTGTAGATTGAGAAAATGAACAACTAAGAAAGAATCTCTCGGACTTCTCAAACCCCGGCCTGGTCGGGTTGCTTCGCAAGCGTTCCCGGAAATCTCGCGGCGTTGCGCCTCTGGGTTTAGAACCGGTGTCTCGACTATCTGTTGACTGTGCATTTTGAGTTAAAGGGAGCGCTTCGGATTGGCTAACAGATGTAGTGACAGTTAGCGGCTGCTGGCGCTAACCACTCGTGGTATGAGCCTGAGTGTATCATATCAGCACATATTTACAGTACACAGAGGTCCTTTCTTACTCCTGTTTGCCTGAAGAGTAAGAAAGGCACAAACAGGAGTAAGAAAGGCACAAACAGGAGTAAGAAAGGCACAAACAGGAGTAAGAAAGGCACAAACAGGAGTAAGAAAGGCACAAACAGGAGTAAGAAAAGCACAAACAGGAGTAAGAAAAGCACAAACAGGAGTAAGAAAGGCACAAACAGGAGTAAGAAAGGCACAAACAGGAGTAAGAAAGGCACAAACAGGAGTAAGAAAAGCACAAACAGGAGTAAGAAAGGCACAAACAGGAGTAAGAAAGGCACAAACAGGAGTAAGAAAGGCACAAACAGGAGTAAGAAAGGCACAAACAATGGCGGCGCTGACTTCTTGTTGTCCTCCCCACTTCTATTGTTATCGGTATCATTGTTTGGGGAATGAATGCTTTCTGGTGCTAACGAGGCGATAATTAGGATGTGGATCGGGTGAAGGGCCGTGTGTTCTACATTATGGAGGTTAAGGGAGGTGGAGAAGAGAACAGTTTTGCTTTAAAGCAATAATTTGTAAAACAGTGGTCAAACCTTTGAGTCATGATCACTTTCTAAGTCAAAATGCAGGCCGAGATCTACAGCTCAGATTTTTTTATTTGACCTTACTTACAAATAAGCCTATGCAACATCAACCCATTAAAAACAGTACTGTAGCAGTGAGGTTCGTGCAGTAGACTGTGGGCCCAATACATTATCACCGCATCCTGGCCTTGCTTGAATTGCCCTGCCAATGCATTGTTGTACGGACCATGTAAAAAAATATATTTCATATTTGGGAGGTAGGCTATATGATCACACCGGTAACAGTTCAGTTGCTGCATTACTTGTGATGCACAGCTGAGTGAGCATATTTAAATAAATTTGCTTTTTAAATTGTACTGAGCTGATGGTGCCTGTACCGCCGTGGACCCTGGCCAAAACAGGCACACAGTCTACCAGCTGATGGCAAAACTCGAGTCGCACCACATTATTTCTGCCTCACGCACAAATTCATGGTGTTACTCCAAGAACAGAGAAAGTGAAATATTCCTCGGTAAACAAAAAGACCCAAGCAGCTAATAATAACACAAGCCTATCGATAGCCTACACTTCTCGAATCATTTCAGCTGCAGTGCTGGTTGTAGCGCGAGTGGAAGTAGGAGGAAAGTGCATTGTATGGCATATATAAAGTGAACACTTTATTTTTAAGTGTTGACAACGCTGAGTATGAACTTAAACTCTGTCATAAAAACAGCATCTATATTACAGTATTCGTTGACAGTCTCTCTCCAGTCGTGGTTTTAAAAACCATTTTCTGAAATCTCACAGTATCAACTTTGCTGTAGCTTTCTTTAACGCCTGCTACGTTACTGCAGATACTAAAATCGAAGCCATTCGATTGGACAGCGGTAGGCCTATATGGTATAACTGATTTTCTCTCCGGGCACGCCGGGAAGGCAATAGTTTGTACCTTCAGACACATGAAATGGTTCCTAAATAAATAAAAAAAACGGAACACTTCACCTACCTGGTGCGCAGGGCAGCTGAATCGGGTGCACCTACCGGCAATAGCGATAGACAGCAACAACAAAAGAAAACAGGAACGCCAGGCTTTACCGGGGTTGTTTTTTTACAGAAACGTTTGGCGATCGACTAGGAATGCCTTGAAGATCGACCAGTTGGTTAATGTACCCAAATAAATAGTGCATGTAGTATACTTCCTACAACACTGGACCTACTGGTGTACAAAGAGGGCAACATCATTTATGAACGTAATATGTGTCAAACTGGCTTCAACCTGTTATGGCTGCATCCCTTTGTTCTCAATTTCCACCTGAAGACATACACTAATCTAACTGCCTGTAGCTCAGCCCCAGAGGCAAGGATATGCATATTCTTGGTATCATTTGAATGGAAACATTCTGAAGTTTGTGGAAATGTTAATTGAATGTAGGAGAATATAACACAGTAGATCTGGTGGAAGAAAAGAGAAAGAAAGAGCATACGTTTTCTGTTTTTTATTGTTGTAGCATCATCTTTCACATGTACTAGAATGGCCACACAGTCAGATAGGATGCTGGAGATCATTTTGATGGATAACACAAGAGGGCAACTGTAGGTGTGCAACGTTTCAGACTGATAACTTCAGGAATGGGTGAGCTACATGACATTTAGCATGAAGTCACCCAGGTGTCCCACACAAGTTGCCCAAATGTACCCAAGTGGCTGAATTGGTGAAATGACCTATAACTATATACAACAGTGCAAATAACTATATACAACATATCGAAAAGCAATTCTAACACAAACAAAAAAAAATTTTTTTTAAATAGTAGAAAATAAATATATATTTTTTAAACAGTACACCCTTTGGAAGTCCGACACAATATTTTGCTGCCTGTGCCATGTCCCATAGCAGTCTCTTTCTGATGTAAAGCAGAGGCAAACTGAACAAGTGGTGCATTTCATGTGACACAGAACACAACAACGCCTCCATGCTGTGCCCTTTTGGCCCTGATGCACAGTCATGCCTGCAGTAATGAACTGTGGCATATGAACACCACTGGGGGCAGAGGTAGAGCGGGCAGCTTGGCACCGGGGGCTCCCAGCCGGAGTCGCTATCACTGTGAAAGAAACAATACAAATATTTTTTTAATGTTATGAGCCTTTTATCATCACATAAAATTAACATATGTATTCTATAGAGCGGAGGGAACAGTCACTAAGGTGAAGTGCTGTTCCATTCAACTCCGGCCATTGTTGTGGGCCTGCCCTCCCCTGAACAGCACCCAGCAGGCGCAGTGGCCATGTGTGTGTTTGCTGTTCTACTCCATTCCATTTGGGGGAAAAAAATGGAAAATATAATCTGACATGGAAAATATATACACTGCTCAAAAAAATTAAGGGAACACTTAACTTCTTCGATATAGGGGGCGCTCTTTTAATTTTTGGATAAAAAAAACGTTCCCGTTTTAAACAAGATATTTTGTCACGAAAAGATGCGACTATGCATATAAATTGACAGCTTTGGAAAGAAAACACTGACGTTTCCAAAACTGCAAAGATATTATCTGTGAGTGCCACAGAACTGATGCTACAGGCGAAACAAAGATTAAATTTCAAACAGGAAGTGCCCCAGATTCTGAAGACGCTGTGTTCCAATGTCTCCTTATATGGCTGTGAATGCGCCAGGAATGAGCTTACACTTTGTCGTTTCCCCAAGGTGTCTGCAGCATTGTGACGTATTTGTAGGCATATCATTGGAAGATTGACCATTTTACACTACATCTACCAGGTGCTCGCTTGGTGCTCGCAAATTCGCCACTGGCGCCCTGTGCTCTTCACAGATGAAAGCAGGTTCACACTGAGCATGTGACAGACGTGACAGAGTCTGGAGACACCATGGAGAACATTCTGCAACATCATCCAACATGACCGGTTTGGCGGTGGGTCAGTCATGGTGTGGGGTGGCATTTCTTTGGAGGGCCGCACAGCCCTCCATGTGCTCGCCAGAGGTAGCCTGACTGCCATTAGGTACCGAGATGAGATCCTCAGACCCCTTGTGAGGCCATATGCTGGTGCGGTTGGCCCTGGGTTCCTCCTAATGCAAGACAACTCATGTGGCTGGAGTGTGTCAGCAGTTCCTGCAAGAGGAAGGCATTGATGCTATGGACTGGCCCGCCCGTTCCCCAGACCTGAATCCAATTGAGCACATCTGGGACATCATGTCTCGCTCCATCCACCAACGCCACGTTGCACCACAGACTGTCCAGGAGTTGGCAGATGCTTTAGTCCAGGTCTGGGAGGAGATCCCTCAGGAGACCATCCGCCACCTCATCAGGAGCATGCCCAGGCGTTGTAGGGAGGTCATACAGGCACGTGGAGGCCACACACACTACTGAGCCTCATTTTGACTTGTTTTAAGGACACCACATCAAAGTTGGTTTTCCACTTTAATTTTGAGTGACTCCAAATCCAGATCTCCATGGGTTGATGCATTTGATTTCCATTGATAATTTGTATGATTTTGTTGTCAGCACATTCAACTATGTAAAGAAAAAAGTATTTAATAAGAATATTTCATTCATTCAGATGTAGGATGTGTTATTTTAGTGTTCCCTTTATTTTTTTGAGCAGTGTAGTTATTCGTTTCAAAATGTATACCTTCACGAATTTGGCCACTTGGGTACATTTGGGCTACTTGTGTGTGACACCTGGGTGACTTCATGATAAATGTCATGTAGCACACTCATTTTGGAAGTTATCATTCTGAAACTTTGCACAAGTACTGTTGTCCGCTTACGTTTTTCACTGAAATTGTCCCCATCATCCTATCTGAATGTTTGTTTTATCTTGTTCATTTTAAAGATAAAACAATGAAAAAAAACATACATTTTTATTTTTGTATCTAAACCAGATCTATTGTGTTATATTGTTCTCCATTCAATTCACATGTACACAAACTTCAGTGTGTTTTCTTTCAAATGGTACCAAGAATATGCATATCCTTGGTTCTGCGCCTGAGCTACAGGCTGTTAGATTTGGGTATGTCTTCAGGCGGAAATTGCACAAAGTAGGGGGGGGGGGCTGTAAGAGGTTTTAAGCTATAAAAATGGATTTTATCAAAGAAAACGGCACTTCATTTGATCACTGGGACCCTCAGGAAGAGAAATAAGAGCAAGATATCAGAATGTAAGTCATAATTTTACCTTCAGATGTGAATGTGTAAAAACTGCCATGACGGAAAATGTTGGTTGTTGATTGCTCTTCAAACAAAAGCATGGGATTTGTTCTCTGTAATAGCCATTTTAAATGGGAAAATGTAGTTTGATTACCAATTACTAATCTTTTGAAGGATGTAAGACACTTGCATTTTCAAGAATGTTTAATGTTACGACGTTGTATTTTTAGTTGTCACTCTGAAATTTCCCCTGATGTTGAGCCCTGTACGGGGATCGCAGCCATAAGAGGTTTTAAAGTTGTGACATTTGCCACAAAATACACAAAAAGCTTTCACCATGTCGATAACATTGCCTTGCCTATATATGGTTTTATTGCCATCCATCCATTTGACACTTTATGGCTCTCAACAGCAAAGAGACAAAAGTTGGGTTTGTTTGCCGACTGCTGCTATATAACCCAGAGGTGAAAGCCAAGTATATTTCTTACGCAAATGATGTTAAGAAATTGAGCCGGTATCGATCATTAAGACTGGATCACACAGAAACGACAGTACGGTATTGTCAGCTAGAGTCCCTGGCCAATCCATTGTTGGCATTACTCGCATACAGGGAACACCTCTTCTATAGGCCAGTCCCTGGCAGGCAAGCACACAAAGGCAGCAGGGTGCAGGGAGATGTCTTGCTCCCATCATCATCATCATCATAAATACACACACACACACACGCAGGTAAATCACTCAACCCATTTGCAACAGCTGTACCAATAATCCAAAGTGTTTCAGTTACACAAAGCTCTTTTCCCATCTTCCTTGAAAGGAGGTCATTCTCAAAGTGTGTGTATAACAATGATTACATGGATACAATTCGAGACCAACATGGGCTAAGCTCTGTGCCATCAGTATTAACAGTGTATAATATCGAAAAGAGAACCTGCGCGCTTTTCGATTTCTCTCTAGGAGAGTGGCTTAGCTTTTACAACGATTCAAGAGAACTTCTGATAGTTTGAATGTTACACTTCACAGCTTGTTTGAATGCGCACACACACACACACACACACACAGAGTTCAGAAAACAACAAGTGTGTCTCAAACGTGATCTTAGTTCAAGTGTTAAGGTGGTTTTCCTGTTTTTTCCCTGAACTTTTGGAAGCATTATGGTAAAGAATGGAACTCCACCAAAACAATGGAAACATGTGAGGGAAAGATCCCAAATCTCCTCATTGCCCTACAGAAAAATGTGCCTACATTTAGACTATTGTTTGTGTGCATATCACACTATGTTGAGGTCCAAATCTGAGTATAAATCTTGTATGGATGTCAAACCTAATGCATGTTCACCTCATCATCCGCGAGTTTTTTAAAGACCGACTACCACCAAGATGTTTCTATGCTAGCTATGCTACCAGCTTATATGAATGGGAGTTAGCATTTAGCAGTCACTTCTTCTAAACCCAAAAGGGGACTACTTCAAAAAAACAGCTAAATAGATACAAATCGGACTTCAGTAAGCACGTCATGAGAGATTTGACGAAAACCCACGTTTGTTAGATCAGATTTGTTGAAAGTGCGCCAATCTCACGTCCTATCCCCCCACAGTCTGCGTACCATTGACCCCTTTCCCACATCTATTCATGTTGTCCCCTATTGAGTATCTTATTGCTATGGAGCCCTGTGCCATTGTTAAAACGGAAAGTAGTTAGAGCGTCGTCAGGAAATTAAATGGCCTCCTTTTACAACAAGTGGTACCTGCGGAATGGAATAAACTGCACGACTGACACGTACGTATGTGAGCGAGTACGTATGAGAGCACGTATGCGAGCGAGTGAGTACGTATGCGAGCGAGTGAGTACGTATGCGAGCGAGTACGTATGCGAGTGAGAGAGTGAGTACGTATGCGAGAGAGTGAGTGAGTACGTATGCGAGAGAGTGAGTGAGTACGCGTGTCAAAGGAACAGTACCCTCTCTCCACCACTCCAAGAAACAGCCCTAGTCATTACCATGGAGCGACATTTACCCTGCACAACACACCATGACACATTCAAAATCACACTTCTAAAGCTAGCATAAAAACACAAACTCCTCTTCGATTCCTCTCACTAGGTCAGTCAGACCGCTCTCCAACGGCTGTTGATGACATAAGTGACCCTTAATTACGCTACTCTAAAAAAATCATATTCAAACCAATACAATACCACCAATGGAAAGCTGCTGAGCAACGACTGTATACAAATGAGGACTGGCTCTGAACGCAAGAGTTGTTGCATTTACAGTGTCCCTACACGATGCTTGGTTGAGAGCTAACAGAGAGCGAGAAAGGAGGAAAGATGACTGCGCTCTGCTCCACCCAGGCCTCCACACTTCCCTCAACCCCCCCCACAGCCATCTGGCTGCCTCCACTTCTACACGACAACTCCAGCTGATGAGCTAAATTAAACCTAAGATTTAAAATAAAAAAGGGATGAGAGCGAGAGAGGAATGGGGGGGGAACAGAACTGCCTTGACAGAGGGAAGCGAAGATCAACTATAGGGAAAGACTGAGAAAGAAAATAGACAAGAATTAGTACAGTACAGGGAGGCAGAAACAAACGAGTAAAAAAAAAAAGGGAGTGACAGGAACACGTACTGTAGAGGGACAGCCCTAAGGGGTTGATAGTGAGACTGCACCGACTGACAAATGTCTCCTGTGGTTTCCATAATGAGTTTCAGGAAGGCTGCTTATCTGAGCCTTCCACTCCATGCAGACTCCCTCCTCAGTCAGCTACTCTGTCGCTTTTTAAAGCGCCACCCTACTTCAGGAGAAAAAAAAAAAACAGGCTGACACAGGAGTTCCTCAGCTTAACGCCAGTCAGCACTAATCGCTAACTAGCGATTCCACTGTAGGCTAACATCTGCATGCTGTCGCCTGTCTGTCTCCACTGAGACCAGTTAGCTAGGGCCCTGCTCCTCACAGATAGAGCCTTTCCAACAGACGGCTTAAGTAAGCGGGTGAAGGGAGTCAATCTCAGTCTAGGTGGATCAGACTCAACTGAAGCCTTGGAGAAAAAGTAGAGGGCTAGGAATGACATCAGCTCCGAAATGTGCGCATACAGTGTATCCACAAAAGTACGTGGATTAGTGGATTCGTCTATTGCAGTCACACCAGTTGATGACAGATGTATAAATTTGAGCACAGAGCCATGCAATCTCCATAGACAAACATTGGAAGTTGAATGGAAGGGCTTAAAGAGTTCAGACTTTCAAAGTGGCACCATCATAGGATGGCACCTTTAAAACAAGTCAGTTTGTCAAATTTCTGCCCTGGTCAACTGTAAGAGCAGTTATTGTAAAGTGGAAACGTCTAGGAGAAACAACGGCTCAGCCGCAAAGTGGTAAGCCACACAAACTCACAGAACCCCGAGTGCTTAAGCGCGTACAAATGGTATGTCCTCGGTTACAACACTCACCACAGAGTTCCAAACTGCCTCTGAAAGCAATGTCAGCACAAGAACTGTTCGTTGGGAGCTTCGTGAAGTGGGTTTCCATGGCCGAGCAGCCGCACACAAACCTAAGATCAGCATGCGCAATGCCAAGCGTCACGGCTGGAGTGGTGTAAAGCTCACCACCATTAGACTCTGGAGCAGGGGAAAAACGTTCTCTGGAGTGATGAATCACACTTCACCATCTGGCAGTCCAATGGATGAATCTGTTTGGTTGATAACAGAAGAACGCTACCTGCCCCAAATGCATAGAGCCAACTGTAAAGATTGGTGGAGGAATAATGATCTGGGGCTGTTTTTCATGTTTCGGGCTAGGCCCCTTAGTTCCAGTGAAGGGAATCTTAACGCTACAGCATACAATGACATTCTAGATGATTCTGTGCTACCAACTTTGTGGTAACAGTTTTGGGAAGGCTCTTTCCTGTTTCAGCATGACAATGTCCCTGTGCACAAAGCGAGGTCCATACAGAAATGGTTTGTCGAAACCGGTGAGGAAGTACATGAGTGGCCTGCACAGAGCCCTAACCTCAACTCCATCAAACACCTTTAAAATGCCTTGGAACGCTGACTGCGAGCCAGCTCTAAATCGCCTAACATCAGTGCCCGACCTAACTAATGCTCTGGCGGCTGAATGCTCTTTCGGTTTTTCCCCATCCAGACTAGACTGAGGGGGGAAAAAAATGATTACAAATACTTTAAAACTAGATTCAAGGAAAACTCACCGCTGTGCAGGTGAGAGTGCGCCTGTCCAAACGGAGAATCGTTAACATTCAAAACAACATCGCTTCTCTTAAAACCAGAATCCTCTCTTTTAGGGAATACAATCACTAAGTAGTACATGGAGTCCACGGTGGTGGCTGAGGAGTATTTCTGGTGATGTCATGGCGCCAAGCAACAGCCATATCCATCTAAATAACTGGAAATTGACGGCACGGAGCCAAAAGTATCTCCTCTGGAGTACCATAACTGAACACACACACATTCTACTGGTGAGTGTTAATTCAGTGGGTAGAATCTACAACAATTCCAATAGTTGTGGTCAAGACACTAGACTTTTGAGATGCCTATTTTAACAAAACCCTGGCTGGCAATGGGCGCCAAGGAACAACACTTTATTGCACATTTAATTCAAACTGACGCATTTGGCGAGGTTCATTGGCACAGTACGTACGCAAGTACACGTATTCACTGTGAAAGTAGTCAAATGGACGCCATTCACAAAATGTATACGCAGCATTTTGTTTTAAGGATTCACTCATACAAACCTGCTGTTCAAACAGCACCTGTCAAACTGTCATAGTGTCAGAGGACATTGGAGTGAAACTCATACTGGCTACAATTGTTACTTTAGTCTCACGTTTAAAAAAAAATAAAAAATAAATACTGACATGGCAGAGTCACACGGAACACAAATTACAGATGCTGTGTTTTACCCTTGTGCACATATTGCGTTACCTGACCTCCCCCTGTAAAACTAATCCCGTCCCAATAGGGCTATACACTAAAGCAATTATCTGGCATTCTGCCAGTCAGCTTCAAGTGACGGAGATACAGATGTGGTCACAGATGCCTACATAGGAACGGTGTGGGTGTGTGTGTGTGTGCGTGTGTGTCTTTTACACAGCTATTTTGGATCAAAGGAGCAGGTGATAACTGCCTCAATTACAGGTGATCAGATGTCACATTCCATTAAATCAGTTGTCATTCTTACTTACTTGGCAGCCATGAATAAGAATTACCCTGTAATCAACAGGTAGAATTACATTACTGAGAGGACAACAGATTTGCATTTTGTGCAGAGAGAATTTCCTTGCATCTCATGATCGGAGAAGAGCTCTTTGAAGGAAGACTTAGGTGATCTTATGAAACGCTTCTCATTTGAATATTGTGAAGTTACATTTTTGGACAAGGAACAGACAGTCTGCTAAACTGTCTGCGCTCGGTCCTAGCGCAGAGACATTTAGATTTGCCATTTGTGAACACTAAATGCCAAAAGCCCTGGTTACTCTGCCTGAAAGGGCATCTGTAACTACATACAAAAACAACTCTGGTTGCGTCAACACTCAGCCTGGATCAATTTGAGAAACCATAAAGAGATTCAGCACCAATAACTTAATATCCTACGACGAAGAGCGATTGAAGTTGTGTTTTCCAAGCGCCCGTTACACTAAATGGTGTTTGCAACGAAAGCCCCACAAGGTTAAGCTGCACTTAAAGAGAAGAAGCTTGTCACCTGGGGGTGGGATGCTTAAGGCGTTTTTCCACACACACACACACACGCCTGAAATTTAAAAAAAAGCCAAGAGAAAACTAATGCATCATTTATTCACTTGATCCTCATCTGGAGCTCTTGTACTGCCTGTAATCTGATATGTTGTGGGCCTAACTGTCATCTTGGCAATCACAGCAGATTACGAGGATGTCATTTAATGGTGCTCATGCTAAAGACACCCTTGATTAGGCTAATTATCTTGGCTCGAAAGGTTATTTGTCAATTAACCGGCTTGCCAGGAAGGCATGGAGATGAGTGAGAAATTACCAGTTAGAACAGATCTAGCTGGTCTGGACAGCAGAGAAAAAGAAAAAAAATGATTGCGAGAAGAGACATTGGTCTCGCTATAAGGATCTTATGACAGGTTCTCAGACGCTCTAGTTCTTGGGCACAACAAGCAAGGAGACATCACTTGGAGTCGACGGACACTTCACTACCTGGCAGACATATCCCTTCTCTGTTTCTATGCATATTTGTGTCACGTGAACGTTCAGTCAGTAACTGTTCCGCCAAACTGTGAGAAAGGACACCTCTCTCGATGTCAGGTGAATTCCTTCAAAGAAAAGCTTTGGCAACAGATTACATACAGTGCTGTGGAAAAGTAATTGCCCCATTACACTCAATAACTGACTGGAAGCAAATGCTTCCTGTAGTTGTTGATCAGTCTCACACATCGCTGTGAAGGAATTTTGGCCCACTTTTGCATGCAGAACTGCTTTAACTCAGCAACACGTGTGGGTTTTCAAGCATGAACTGCTCGTTTCAAGTCCTGACAACTTCTCAATTTGGGATTAGATCTGGACTTTGACTAGGCCTTTCCAAAACTTTAAATTTGCTGCTTTTTAGACATTTTCATGTAGACTTGTGTGTTGTGGATTGTCCTGCTGCATAACCAGCATCAGCTCACAAAAGGGTGGCCTGACATTCTCCTGTAGAATTATCTGATAATAGAAGGAACCACGAATTCTGCTCTAAGGCAAGTCGTTCTGAGGCTGCAAAAGCATCCCCAAAAATAGAGAAGCACTGAACTACACCACTGTAGTTCAGTGTGAGACGAATGGCAAAACTTGGTGTACAAAAGCACTTATGAAGGAGAAAAACTGAAGCATTTAACAATGAGTCTCTGCTATTACTTGATCTGCCTTGAACAATAATGTGAACACCCATCTCCCCGATCGCATTACAGTCAGCAAGAGGGAATTCTTCTGCATGGGGAAACAATGTGAACTATGCAGTTTGGGCTGACTGCCGGTCAAACCTTATCAAAAACAGACCGCTGAGGCCTGCAACTCTAGAATACAAAAGGAAACAACTCATTCTGAAAGCAGCACTTGGAAATATACTTTCACAACACAATAGTCTCCAAAATCTGCAGGATTTGTCATCTTTGCAACTGTGGTCTCCATAGCAATTAGCCACATAAAAAGTAAGATCCAGGAAAGGCCTGTGTGCACGGTCCAAATGGCAGAAAAGGACAATAGCTAACAATGGCCGCCCCACAGCTTTACCCACATTCGGCATTCATAAGTCATTCAGCAGTCTAGGGCATGCTTTTATGACTAGGCAGCAGCTGGCCTTGTTAGGAATAGCAAACAATCCTAGCTTTCTTTGAAACAGTGAAACTGTGAAACAAACATTCTGGATAATGTAGAAAATCTGGAACTATTTATTGATCAGCATTTTGATAAGCTCGAAAAAAGATACATTGAAGTGAACAAGAGAAAACGTTTGAGTTCTGCGAGCGAAACTGAAGGGAAGCCACCGTCTAAAATTTTTAAAAAATGTAACATTTGGAGTTTTTATAACCGTCTCCAGAAGATAAGAGCATTGCTTACAAGCATGAGAGCAGTTTTTTTTATTTTTTAAACTGGGTCTATTGCCTGAGCTACTGGGGGAGGTTGAGGCCTTAAAGCAGGAATGGATTATAGTAATAAAATGGAAGAAATACGAGCAGAAAATAAGATGTCGAAACTACCGTGGACTCACTAAAAAGGCACTACAGAGGCACTATGGGATGGTAAAACAATGAAAGCCGAATTACTTGATCTAAAGTGCAGAAGTATGAAAAATAGTTGTGGAAAAAAGGAGGATGAAAACAAAAACTATCAGTCAACAGAGGAAAACGTCCAGGTGTTCATGAAACTTAATCCCAAGATGACAGACAAACAGGTGGAAACAATTGATTGTCCATAACTTAAAATAAGGTTGAACTCATGGTAATGCAGAATGGGTGTGATGAACTTATCCTTTGTCTATTTAGGCAATATGGAACTTTGGACAATATGGATTAATATCAGGTTGGTTTAGGTGAAGGTGTAAGGCTGTCCTTTCTTTATGATTACTTATTTATTTAATGTCAAGAACGTACATTGGTATTTCTAAGGTTGTTTTTTTGTTTGATATGACCTAATTGTAGAGGTTGGGTATATTATGACTTAAAGACACGCTATATATATTATATATCCCTCGTTTGCAGATGTGAATCGGAACAATTCGCTTTTACGATAAAACTTTATAAATATGAATAGATTTATTGTAGGACTAGGATAAAGGATTACAGAATTTAAAAACTGCCTAGGTTCTCTATTGGAATAGGCCTATACGATCCTAAAATAATTGGTATAATTATCCTTTTACATTTAAACATTTTTAAACCTCAAAATTAAAAAACGTAAAGGATGACTGTTCCGATAATACCTAATCCATTTGCCGGTGTCAACAGGGTTGTTGTCTCTATTAGTGTGTGGCGGGCTGGTTAACACTTGGATAAACTGATTAAAGTTAACGGTAGAAGCAACAACAACTAGAAGCACTTCTCTAAGCAATAGAGAGGTATATATATATATATATATATATAAAATATACCTCTCTATTGCTTAGAGAATATTATATATATATTTCTATATAAGCTATTTATGCTACCTTTAATATTCTTGATCCTAATGATATCGGTCGAGGTAAAATAGTTCACTTGCTCTGGATTGTCAGTACTGAATGTATTCTTGGCTATCGTGCCATGGCTTTGTCAGAATCGATTGCAAGTTAAACTTGGGTATTCCTTTATGGGCAGTGTGATGCCTAAGACACATTTTTACTTGCAGTCATTAGCGGCCGTTAGAATCTGTTCCTTTTTCCTTATTGTTTTTGTTGGAATACAAAAGGATATAATGAGGACTACATGAAATATGTCTTGCATGTAATGGAGTTAAGAAAAAAATGGACTGGTCTTGCAATATATTTAGGTTGTCCTGACATGCTTATAGCCTTGCTAGGACTTTCTAAATATGAGCATGCATTTATAAGACTGTGCTGTTATTATTTCTATTAATATGACTATTATAGTTACAAAAAAATATGGACCGTTTCCCTTGTTATTTGGTTAGTTCTCTTAAAAATAGCACCCTCATCGATATTTATCTTATGGGAATGACCATATTTCCATCTGGCATCCAAGGGTTTGCCCCAGGACGCAAAGGTGTGCCTTAAGTCAGGGAGAAGGTCTGCTGGTCTTAGTGACAACCGACCTAGATATGTGGGAGATTAGGCAGTTTACAAATTTGCAGCTACAGTATGCTTAACAGTGTAAATATTGTGGTACAGCTATATGGACACTTAACCATCATGGTGCTTTTTAAATGGTACGTTTACCAACATTGGTTGTGGTAAGTATAATTGAAACTTGGGTATGATTATGGTAAGTTGGGAAATAAGTATAGCCAGTTATAATTGTAAGCAGATCTTAGGTCATTTAAAAAAACATTTTTACATGGTTAAAAGAGAAAGAATATCATATCTATTTTTTACAGGAAACTCATTCGACAAATATAGATGAGGTTGGGTGGGAAAAGGGCTGGAAGGGTGATTATACTATTTAATACACATTTTGAGCCGATTGTGCAAACAGATCCGCAAGGAAGATGGATTATACTAAATATGCTACTGGACCAAAAACAAATCTGGCTAATTCATCTATATGGGCCAAATAATGATGATCCACACTTCAAAAATATATATAATAATCTATTGAGATCACAAGCAATGAATCTATTATTGTGGTGGGAGATACTTAAAACCGTATTATGTCAACAGATCGTAAAAGAAATCACCCTCGAGCACAAAAGGAGATCATGAAGATCATGGCTACATCAGAACTAGTGGATATATGGAGGCTGAAAAACCCTGACCTAGTGAGACATACATGGAGGAGACTTAATCAAGCTAGAGGTCTTGATTACTTCCTAGTCTCATTCTAGCTGACATCAAAAGTATAAAAAAAAAAAACTAAATTGGAGACCAAATGCGATCGGACAACCATCTAATTGGCCTCCATATAACTCTTACAGAATTTCCACTTGGACGAGGATATTTAATCAAAGCCTATTGGATGACAGTTAAGAATGATTTTTGTTCTTAACTAAGACAAAAATAATTAAATACTTTATTTTGCACAACACAGGTACAGCAGATCCCCTTATTGTATGGGACATTTAAAATGTCCTTTTAGAGGCCATTCAATAATCATTAAAACAAAAACAGTTTAGGTCAAGAGATTAGACTAATAAAGGAAATAGCGGAAGTAACAGCGCAGGTAAATAGTACAATTTCCATTACTATAGAGGCACAAAATAGGATAGAGGAAAAACAAAAGAAAGATCAAGTGTAATGTTTTACAAAAATAAAGCAAATTGGATAGAATATTTTTTTTAAATGCACAAAATTTCTCATGAATCTTCAACATAGAAATTGTGGCAAAAAATAATTTACAGAAACTCATTACAAATGAGTCATCCATGATTCACAAAATTATATATTTTTAAAGAGGAAGCAAAATATTTTTAGCATATATGTTTTCTTTTCAGTCTCCTCCATTTCCACTGAATGATGTTGGATTGATGTCCTAATAATAATAATAATGTAAAATTAACAAATTACAGAAGAGGATCTGAGGCAATAAAATCTTTTCAGTCTGGAAAAACTCCAGGGCTTGATGGTATACCAAGAGAGGTATATCATACATTTGATGTACTCAAATATCCATTATTAGCATGTTTAAATTACTCCTATACAAATGGTAGACTTTCAGGTACTCAACAAGGTCCGATTTCATTATTACTAAAACAGGACCCAGGTGGTAAGTATAAAGATCCAGTCCGTTTTAAAATAAAAACTGGAGGCCTCTAACACTTCAATGCTGTGATGCGAAAATAAATGGCGAAATGCATAGCACATAGATTTAAAGGATATACCAAATATTGTTCATCCTGATCAGACTTTTTTTTACACAACTATTGGAGATTATCTACAATAATTACTTGAAACAATTTAACGTTATGAAACAAAGACACCAGGCCTGGTCTTCATGGCAGATTGTGAAATGGGATTTGATAAAGTAAGATTTATATATAAATGCCTGGATTACTTTAATTTTGGTGAATATCTTATACAATGGGTTACAGTTATGTACAGCAACCACAGATCTAAATAATGGTTACATCTCAGAAGGTATTGAGCTTTTAAGAGGAGTAAAACAAGGCTGTCTGTTATCTCCATATCTATGTATTATGGCCATTGAAATTAGATTCAACAAGAACATCAAGGGGTTAGAAATCCAGAGGATAAAAACAAAAAAAAGTGTCAATGTATGCATACGACTCTAGTTTTTACTCAAGTCTGCAATCTGGATCCCTGCACAGTCTCATTGAAGATCTTGATCACTTTTCTAGCCTCTCTGGATTAAAACCCAATTATGACAAGTGTACCATAATACTTATTGGATTGTAAAAAATGTTTTAAAATTTACACTACCTTGTAGTTTACCAACAAAATGGACAGATGGTGACGTAGACAAACTTGGTATTCACATCTAAAAAAATATATAAATTAATTTACTACAATCAATTTCAATAGAAAGTTATCAAAAATAGATTCGTATTTACCTCTCCATGGTTGCAGAATCTTATCCATTTGTGGGAAAATCACATTGATTAACTCTTTGTTCCGATCACAGTTTACATACTAATGGCACTGCCTACTCCAGATGACTCATTTTTTAAAATCATACGAGCAACAAATATTTCATTTTATTTGGAATGCTAAGCCAGACAGAATTAAACGTGCCTATTTATAAAATGAATATGCGTTTGGGGTGCAAAAATTATAACATTTTAAAGCGTTAAACCACTCACTAAAAGCTTCACTCATACATTCTTCATCTAATGAAGAAACATTTAAGTAAGGCTCATCCTTTGTTATCTGTATAAAGGCTGCTTTTGAACATTTCCGATCTCATTTCCGATGAATTAAAATTATTTTGTTTAAGTATCGCCCTTTCTTAAACAAGCCATACAAAGCTGGTTACAATTTCAATTTCATCCTCCAGAAAAGACAACAAATATTACAAATGTTATGGTTAAACTCAAATACACTGATGAATTAAAAAAAATACATTCTGTATGGATTTTTTATTTTATTTTTTAAGCGGTATTATATTTATTAATGATATTACGAATAGAAACCCAGGAGTTGTCACATATTCCCATATATTTTCAATAGCTGCATATTCAGCTCAATCCAAACTTACAACCAACTGATTGCAGAATTACCACAAAAATGGAGGCAAGTGGAAAAGGGAGAAGGTAGGGAACTTGTTTGCCTGCCATATATTGAAGACACAAATTGGCTGAAAGGAACTAGCATAAATAGAAAAATACAGTTTCATTTGAGGACAAAAATGTTGACAGCTGCACCATACAGGTTGCAAAATAAAAATGAAGAGATTTTAATGTACCATGGCACATGAACTGGTACAAAAGAAAACTACACTTGATTCAACACTTATGATAATTTAAATTGAAAAACAATAAAATTCTTCCCACCAACAGAATGAGATATTTATATATAGTTTGCTAGAGAGCATTTGGATGATCCAGAAGAAGATTGGGAGAATGTCATATGGTCAGATGAAACCAAAATATAACTTTTTGGTCAAAACTCAACTCGTCGTGTTTGGAGGACAAAGAATGCTGAGTTGCATCCAAAGAACACCATACCTACTGCGAAGTATGGGGGTGGAAACATCATGCTTTGGGGCTGTTTTTCTGCAAAGGGACCAGGACGACTGATCCGTGTAAAGGAAAGAATGAATGGGCCCATGTATCGTAAGATTTTGAGTGAAAACCTCCTTCCATCAGCAAGCGCATTGAAGATGAAACGTGGCTGGGTCTTTCAGCATGACAATGATCCCAAACCCACCGCCCGGGCAACGAAGGAGTGGCTTCGTAAGAAGCATTAAGGTCCTGGAGTGGCCTAGACAGTCTCCAGATCTCAACCCCATAGAAAATCTTTGGAGGGAGTTGAAAGTCTGCATTGCCCAGCAACAGCCCCAAAACATCACTGCTCTAGAGGAGATCTGCATCTGCATGGAGGAATGGGCCAAAATACCAGCAAGTGTGTGAAAACCTTGTGAAGACTTACAGAAAACATTTGACCTCTGTCATTGCCAATGACAAAGTATTGAGATTAACTTTTCTTATTGACCAAATACTTATTTTCCACCATAATTTGCAAATAAATTCATTAAAATTCCTACAATGTGATTTTCTGGATTTTTGTTTTAGATTCCATCTCTCACAGTTGAAGTGTACCTATGATACAAATGACAGACCTCTACATGCTTTGTAAGTAGGAAAACCTGCGAAATCTGCAGTGTATCAAATACTCCCCACTGTATATACCCATGTACCACCCCACATACAGTCCATATCGCTTCTCAACATCTGATAAACAGCAGCAGATGACAGACTCATCTGATCGAATGCCTGCATTCTCCTTGCAAAACCAAGACATCACTACCAGCAGCAGATCTTTAGAAACACACTCCTATATGGTTACATTAAACCCAAAAGAGTACTGCCGTCGCACACACTGCCAAGATTAGAAGCCCACAGCCCAGAAATTCTCTTGAAGGAACACTACTTTCATTCTGGTCTAACTCCCTTCAGAAAGAGTCGGAGGATGAGAAAAAAAAATGGCCTCGTCACTTATTAGCATTTCGCCATCTTTCCGTGGCATATCGTTATGCCTTTTTCCCCACTATCATCTTATTAGCATCTGCTCTGGTACAGGATGACTCATACAAAAGTGTGCATTGGCGAACGGCTTCGAGAAAAAGGAAAGTTGGCGGGTCCATAGATCCAAATCTAGAATGACAGCTGATGAATGTGGGTGTAAATAAATGAAGGTTGTGAGACGGAGAAACAAGGGAGGAGAGTTGAGAGAACAGGAACCGGTTTGAATAGTAAATCTTCATACATTTCCTTGGGCATCAGTCAAACACCTGGGTGCGAGATGCATATTATGACTACATTAAAGTCGGACGTGAACAGGCGATCTGTTCACGCACAACACTGAGGCCGAGGACGTAAGCTACCTGGTCACTGAAACAGGACAAACCTCAGTGTTACTTGAGGTTAATTCTGCAATTAAATATTTGATTTAAAAACAAAGCACATCACAAAAGGACATTATCGATATCCCCCTGAGGGAGACATCTCTTCTATTGCGTTCCTCGTAAGATAGCCAACATGGCTGTGTTTGAAAATCAAAACGAAATCAGCAGGAGCCACACAGCCATGTCACAGCAGTCACCCCTGGAAAGATCATAGTGCTGGACCACAATGGGGCCCGGTCTCCATCTGGGACTATTCACGCTTATCCACTCTCCCAGGAGCTTCAGGGAAGTATGCTCTCAGACGCTCACTTAGACAACTCATACTAGATGAATGAAGTAGCACTGTACACTAGGCCAACAAGACTGGTGCTGTGATGACGGAGAAGGCCCCGCATTCCTATTTCAGTGTCAAAGACAAGGAAGGGCCACACCTTTCCACATACTACTGGCCACAAAAATGTATTCGAAATTAAGTAGTCCAACTCTCAAACCTAATAACAGCCTCTTTCAAGGCCAACACCCCTGCAAGACTGCATGTTTTCAACTTTCATCTCCACTTCTCTCCTCTTCCCCATCATCGTTCCCCCTAGCAGAGGGGAAAGAGAGAAAGAGACACGAAAGAGAGGAGGGGCTGGGGTGGCATGTCTGCTCTGGTTAAGCAAACATACCACTGACACGCAGACACTCACGGATGCACACACACATGCACACTAGAAGTCAGACAGGGGCTTGGCTTATGCCATGGCTCAGCTTTCCGTCTGGGTAAGAGCAGAGAGAAGCAACGTCTGTCATGACTTGAGGATCTCTCCAAGGCAGACCCTGACAATCAGGATTTCATCAGCGATGAGAGAGGCACAGCCTTAGTCTACATTCAATGCAACTAAAGTGTATTCACTGTGAGGGTACAATGTACTCTTAACACAAAGAACAAAAGCGGGACAAACCCAGACGGACAAAATGTCTGGCAATTGTGAACGGCCTACATTTTGGATTTATTCCAGACAGTTCGCTATGCACGTGCTCCTGAAAAAAAAAAAAAGTGATAGCTTAAGGTAGTGCAACACTGAATGGAAATGAGAAATGTTCAGTGTAGCACAGAGCTCCATCATCTCCTTTCAAAATGACCTCTCGCCAGCACAAAGAAAGGACCACTGGCGCACACAGACTGCGGTGCTCACATCTCTGTGCTGATCCACTGATCACAGGCAGGCTCTACGGGCTGGGCTATAAATAGCCAGACGATCATCAGGTACTCCTCACAGTGTTGCCAGCACACAGCCTTACTGGAGATTGTACATTCTGCCAGCCACCCTGCCCCGCTGCTCTCTGCACAGCCAAATACACACATACACGCCCGTGCAAGTAGACAAAAGATCTGCCAGCGCAGAGCCAGGGTGTGTGTACCTTGGATCATGGGTATTGAGAAACGGAGTGAGGCCTAATAAAAATTCACCTGCAACCACCCATAAAATCTGTTAGCATAGACTGAGCAAGCTTCTCTCACTGCATCCTCTCTCTTACCAAAAAGGCAGCTTTGTATACTTAAAGCGACCACATTCAAAACAAAATTGCTGCCACTAAACACAAGGCCCGGTCATCATTTGTGTGACAAGCTACCCAAATATAACCCAGACCAAACATTAGACTTATTTCGGCTTCTGACACATATGTGCCTTACAGAGTTTCTTGTGTGGAGGTCTGGGATGGGGAAATGGGGAGGGTTAAGTAAAGCTGCTCAGGGCAGGACACGTCAGTTTGACCATAAAATCCACTTTGGACTGATAAAGGTGTTTGGCTTAACTTTTTATTGCTGCAGGGGCAGTATTGAGTAGCATGGATGAAAAAGGTGCCCATTGTAAATGGCCAGCTTCTCAGTCTCAGTTGCTAATATATGCATATTATTATTATTGGATAGAAAACTAAAGTTTCCAAAATTGTCAAAGTATTGTCTGTGAGAATAACAGAACTGATATTGCAGGCGAGACCCTGAGGAAAATCAAAACAGGAAATGGCTTCTATTTTGAAAACGCCATGTTCCATAGCCTCCCTTTGCTGGATTTAAAGGGATATGAACCAGATTCCTTTTCCTATCGCTTCCTCAAGGTGAAAAATGAGCCAGAACGATAACGCTGAATAGCATAGCGCCAAATAATATTACCAGAAAATATTCATAAAATCACAAGTGCAATATTGCAAAACACAGCTTAGCCTTTTGTTAATCCACCTGTCTCAGATTTTGAAATGCTTTACAGCGAAAGCGATACCAGAGTTTGTGTTTAGCGATCGCGCTACAAAACAATAAGTACACTTAACTTGGTCACGAAAATCAGAAAAGCAATCAAATTAATTGTTTACCTTTGATGATCTTTGGATGTTTTCACTCACGAGACTCCCAGTTAGACAACAAATGTTCCTTTTGTTCCATAAAGATATTTTTTATATCCAAATACCTCCGTTAGTTTGGTGCATTATGCCCAAGAATCCACCGGAAAGCGCGGTCATGACAACGCAGACAAAAATTCCAAATTATATCCAATCCTCAGGGTGTTTTTCAAATATCTATTCTATAATATATCAACCGGGAGAGTTGGCTTTTCACTAGGACCGGGAGTAACAATGGCCACCTTTTCTCTTTTGCACACAATTCACTCTAATAGCCCCCACCTATCCACTTACGCAATGTGGTCGTTCACGCTCATTCTTCAAAATAAAAGCCTGAAACTGTCTGAAGACTGTTGACACCTTGAGGAAGCGATAGGAAAAGGAATCTGGTTGATTTCCCTTTAAATGGAGCAATGGGAGGCTATGGAACATGGAGCTTTAGAAACTTCAGAGTGTTTTCTATCCACCAGTAATAATAAGCATATATATTCCCATCTGGGAAAGAGTAGGAGGCAGTTTACTCTGGGCACGCCTTTCATCCAAAAGTGAAAATGCTGCTCCCTAGCCCCAACAGGTTAAGACAATTGATGTATGGATGACTCAGTGAAGACTGGGTTCGTGCAGATAACCAACAATTTACGACTTTTGGAATGAGACTATCGTGAGGTACAGTAAATAATTATTTCGAAGACTAATTGATCAGATAAAATATCTGAAACGTTATTTTAAGAAATGATAACTTTGTAATCTGAATATTTTTCCTTGGTGCCCCGACTTCCTAGTTAATTAGTTATGCGATTAATCAGTTGATCGCGCAGTAACTAATTACAGAGAATCTTTGATAAAAACTATAAGTCAGTTAATGATAGTAAAGACACGACAATAGCATCTGACTTTGACGATGCCTACCCGTGCCACCTGGGGGTGGCCCAACACATCTGCCACGCTGATCCTCAACAAGGGGGCCCCTCAGGGGTGCATGCTTAGCCCCCTCCTACACGCCCTGTTCACCCATGACTGCATGGCCACGCACGACTCCAACACCATCATTAAGTTTGCTGACGACAACAGTGGTAGGCCTGATCACCGACAATGATGAGACCTCCCTATAGGGAGGTCAGTGACCTGCCAGTGTGGTGCCAGGGCAACAACCTCTCCATCAACAGGAGCAAGACAAGAGCTGATCATGGACTACAGGAAAAGGAGGGCCGAGCACAACCCCATTCACGGGGAAGTAGTGGAGAGGGTTGAGAACTTCAAATTCCTTGGTGTCCACATCACTAACAAAAGATCATGGTCCAAACACACAAAGACAGTTGAGAAGAGAGAACAACAACACCTAAGACTTGACATGGTTCCTCAGAGACTCAAAAGTTCTACAGCGAGACCAGCGAGACCATCCTGACTAGTTGCGTCACCGCTTGGTATGGCAACTGCTCGGCATCTAACCGCAAGGCGCTACAGAGGGTAGTGGGTACAGCCCAGTACATCACTGGGGCCAAGTGTCCTGCCATCCAGGACCTCTATTCCAGGCATGTCAGAGGAAGGCCCTTAAAATTGTCAAAGACTCCAGTTACCTTGGTCATAGACTGTTCTCTCTGCTACCAGAGCACCAAGTCTAGATCCAAAAAGGCTTCGTAACAGCTTCTACCCCCCTCCCCAGACTGCTAAACGGTTAATGAATTGTCTACCCGGGTTATTTGCATTGACCCCTTTGATTTATTGTTTATGCTGCTGCTACTCGCTGTTTATCATCTATGCATAGTCACGTTACCCCTACCGACATGTACATAGTACCTCAACTAACCTGTACCCCCACACATTGACTCAGTATATAGCCTCGTTATTGTGTTACTTTCTTTCCTGACTAGTTTATTTACAGAAAATATACTTTTTTTTAAATTCTGCATTTTTGGTTAAAGGCTTTGAAGTTAGCATTTCACAGTAAGACCTACACCTGTTGTATTTGGCATGTGACAAATAAAATGTTATTTGATTTGACAGCACAGAGAGAGATGGGGGGGGAAGAGAGGCCTATGTGGGTTGTTTCACATATTCCTCCACAAAAAAGTGCCCAATATAATGTGTGTGTTTGTTTTGTGTGTCTACATCCACAGCTGTACAGTGTTTCTATGTACTCAGTGAATGTGCCTTTGTTTCTGCCCTCTCCATACCATTTTCCTTTCTCAAACGGCCCTTGTTTGATGACTCCAAAGTTATGCGCATAACTCTCAGCTCCACTGACTCGTACAGCTAATATGACTTAATGGCACTGATGCAGTCCTCTCAGGGGGCTGTCAGCTAGCGCAGGAGTGAGGTGTTCTCGTCGGTCAGGGGGGCGTGTTGCACAGCCTTAAATAGGATCACGGATGGTTCTGGCAACAGTCCAAAACAGCCAATAGTTTTATATTGACCTTTATTTCTCTGTTGTCCTGTTGCTCAGAGTGAGCTGCTGCAGCTCGACCCAAGCAGCTCAGAGTAGAATCTGCTCACTCCGGTGCGAGTACACATCATTACAACTGCTGTACCAGTACAACGATGTCCTTGTGTACACTGTAACGATCATGTAAATCCATCGGCAATTATGGAACCAAACATAGCCCGAGGTCAGGAAGCAGCTGACAAAAGCAGCCCATTTTAACAAGTATAGTGGCAAACGGCTCCTGGAAACGTACTGTAGGCTCGGTACATGTAACGTGACACTATTGAGCGGTGTACTTAAAGTGAAGTGACTGCTCAGGTCTTTATTAACACACTTGTTCAAATATGATTCCACTCCATTTATCCTGGGTGAGGGCAAGTTCACACTCTAGAATCCACCTCTCTCGGGCTTTTGGGGAGAGAGCATGGAGCCTGACTCACTTTCAGCAGTGCCTGGGTGACAGCTGCTGTCGATGCCTGGGTTTGAGCCCAAGTCATTGGCTCCAGTAAAAAAAAACACCAATGGGGCCCCTTCAGTGACACCAACCTGGCTTTAGGAAACCAGCCGATTGCCTCTTGGCAGTGATGCAGAGGAGTTTGTCTTCTAACAGTGTATGTCAGGAGCCTAGCGTGGAGGCAGTGACTAAGGTTTGTAATGCTTCACGTGACCAATGGTGCGACTGAGGAATGGGCTGACCGTCTCCCCTTTCAATTCACACACACCGCTGAGAGAAAATAAAATAAAGTGTAAAAATCACATTACACTTGAGAAACATGCCTGCACTTGGGTGTTAATGTTCGAAATGCGTAACCCATCTTCCACTGTTCTCGTTTTATTTCAGACACACGGCCTTATCACAATCCTTTTGTAACCATTGAATCAGTACAGGAAGATCAAAAGGTGCGGTTTCGCAACGCTCACCAGTAGACCTGTAAAATAGCTTTGAAATCACTCACATGTCCAGCGTTTACACCCTAAAAGACATCGCTGCCTTTCTTCCTCACATCCTCCCACCCATTTTATACATCCTCATTGGTGTTTCTCATTACCAGCTTTCTTCCTCACGTCCTCCCCCTCATTTAATACATCCTCATTACCAGCTTTCTTCCTCACGTCCTCCCCCTCATTTAATACATCCTCATTACCAGCTTTCTTCCTCACGTCCTCCCCTCATTTAATACATCCTCATTGGTGTTTCTCATTACCAGAGCTTTCTTCCTCACATCCTCCCCTCATTTAATACATCCTCATTGGTGTTTCTCATTACCAGCTTTCTTCCTCACGTCCTCCCCCTCATTTAATACATCCTCATTGGTGTTTCTCATTACCAGCTTTCTTCCTCACGACCTCCCCCTCATTTAATACATCCTCATTGGTGTTTCTCATTACCAGCTTTCTTCCTCACGACCTCCCCCTCATTTAATACATCCTCATTGGTGTTTCTCATTACCGGCTTTCTTCCTCCCCATCATTTAATACATCCTCATTGGTGTTTCTCATTACCGGCTTTCAGTCACTCGT
This sequence comes from Oncorhynchus tshawytscha, assembly GCF_018296145.1. Lineage (NCBI taxonomy): Eukaryota > Metazoa > Chordata > Actinopteri > Salmoniformes > Salmonidae > Oncorhynchus > Oncorhynchus tshawytscha. Next base: position 39,107,251 of record NC_056436.1, on the reverse strand, counting down.
TCAGCGAGCTTATAGTAATCCAAGTCAGACCGCTAGCCTGCTTTTGGCTATCGTCACGATAGATCATCCGTTTGTACCTTTGAAACGATTTGCTTGTGTCAGGTGAGACATTGGTGGTGGAATTTCCATAGGCTGATTGTGTCAGGTCCACTTGGTTTTCTTACCTCTACGTCAGTGTGCCCCGTCGCTGCAGAGGTTAATTCCAGTTTGTGGTCACAACAAATAAAAGCACCATGACGGACATTTTACACATCCTAAATGAACAGCTATTACCCTCAGCTACACACCGGGATCAATTACCCTGGACCACATTCAAGGAGGTCTCGATGTCATTGGCCAGAATCCCACGTTGGGTATCTGTCCATTGGGATACCATTTGGACACAGCCACACCCCCTTATGACAGCTGCTCCCTCAAATTAGGTTGGGGGTTTAAAAGTTGTTTTTTTAAATATATTTTTTAAATATAACATTTAAAAAAATAGAGGCAACATCCCTAGCGTTAAACCCAATCACTTGTATCCACGTCACACTAGCCTTCAAATGACTCATAACCAATGCAACACAGATCAAATGTAACAGTAGCCAAAAGAACATTAGCCTAGCTTACTTCTCAAACAAACACAGGCAAAATGGAACAGGTACACCAGCATGCCAAACAAATAGGCTAGCCTCTACTAATGCTAAAAGCATTAGCATAATCATCCCTTACAAAGAAAGAGATATGCTACGATTAGCCTAATACAGTGATTTTAGTTGGCTACCTTAAAATCATAGCAATAACTGCAGAGCAACCACTATCATAAACAAGGTGTAGGCCTAGACAGCTATGCGTTTGGCAACTATTGCAGTTTGCTGAAGGTTATTCCACAGACAGGGAGACTATCCCCAGTCAGCTGACAAATTAAACCCTTCAGTGCGTAAAATTAAACCTCGGGGGAAATGGCAGTGATTGTGAAAGTGTTGTCTTGTTCATCAGCGGAGGACAGAGCAATCCCACTGAATGGCTGTTTAATGGCATGTGTTGGAGGGAGTAGCGTTGCCAGAAAGCGACGCAAGCAAGAGGACTTCATTGCTGCGATAAACCCATATTGTTACTCTTTAACCGACAGACAAGTTTCCAATTGCGTAATTACTCAGGACTTGTGAAACAGCTAAAGTATAGACCTCAATAGCTACATGCAGAGTGAGATCGTACCAGGGCAGGAACAGAACTAGACCGTCACGCAACAAAAGCAACGTGAATTTAGGCCAGTATTATATAAACTAGGCTAAAATCTGCCTCCATAGGCAACTGCAACGCAATAGATTTGACCCGAGTTTTCACATTCATAAGACGCAGTGGTTTACAGAGGAGTCAGATGACTAGGTTTTGGTCAGGAGGAGATTTGGGCCTTTTTTAATAGCTGGGCCGGAAGTTGCAAAATTATGCTTGAAAGGCAAGTCATACATGGGAGGATCTCTGACTAAAAAACACAAGTCTCTTCAATTCCACCAATATGTGAGGGTTTCACTGGATTTCCTCTCTGGGTATTAGGTCACACTAAATTAGCTGATCCTGAAGCAGTAAGCAGAGCTTATGTATTTCGCATCGTTGCATGTCAACAGGTCAGGGGTCCGATGGTTTTAACTCCCATAAGTCAGTCAAATGTTGGCAAGACATAAGCGCGGGTGTTAATGTACATAATCCAACTCCAGTTTCATAGAGGAAATTAAAACGGAGGAATAAACATTCTGAAACTGTACAATATCGCGCGCCCCGGTAACACAATAAAGCCGGTTACTAGGATACAACTTGCCATGGCGAAGGGAAGGCTGAAGTGTTTAGAAAATGGCAGACAGACTTTTAGCACTAGCCCACATCACATGTCCAGGGGTTGTGGAGAACAAACATTGAACCATTCATATCCGAGAGGTCCATACAACACCACTCATCAAGAAGTGGTACCTTTCAAGGGTACAGTGTATTCATGTTAATATCCAGCATTGGAACTGGTTACCAAGAGTTTAAATGAGTATCATTGATAATTGCTAGGGGAAAAAAAGGTAGGCTCGAACATAAAAACTAGATCTAACGTAATAGGCTAATATGACATCGGTTTAATCCACAGATCTGCCATCACATACCAAACCTCAGTCACCACGTCGGCTCCGGGGCCATAACTCCGGCATTTCATTTCTCCATCGCCGTAAGGAATGAGAATGCACCCCTTTAATGACAGAGGTGATCCGGCTGAATGGAATCAATAGAAACTTCATGAAGGTACAAAACGCCACAGATTGATTCTACGCAACAACAACTAAAGAAATGGCCGTATTTTGATGACAACACAAGTTGTTCTACTTAAGGCCATGCTGCATCAATACGAAGATGGCACCAATATGAAGTCATAGATGCGATGCAAAACCCAAAGCCTAGAAGAGATGTCAGACATCCTCGCTCTCTTAATCTTAACAATGACTGAATCAGCTGACTCAAACCTTAGTTGGTCACCAATTCACCCAGTGGAACTGTTTGAGGACACAGGTCACAGCACCATGAGTATTAAATATGGCTTTAGTATAGTTTGCAGCTCCTTAACATCCAGACTCAAAACTTGTAGAGGAGTCAGCGGAAGGAGAGTTGCTGTTGTTGCGGTCGTCCAACTTGTGAGTGACAAATTGTGGCAGGTGCTCCTAAACAATAAATCAATCATAGAAGATGAGATGTAAAAAAAATTATATTCCATATCAACTGTCTCTATTAGACAGTGGTTTGCAATACAATCCCATGAGAGGGGGTTGGGGAGGGTTTCAATTCCATAGCATGCTAACACTATGCTAAGCTATGTGACGCATGCTGCCTCGATAAACTTAAGAGGCATTACAGGCAGAGAGCCATGAAGGGTCACTGTGGACACGCTACGCCCTACTGCAGAAGGCCATTCCAACAGCTCAGGAGGTTAGGGGCATAGTAAATACTTCAGAGGGTAACTAAATAAACAGCGTGACCATTGTAATCCAAACACGGTTCCATGTTCATTCTGGACCCATGTCATTCTGGTAGCCGCACTCCCCTCTACATTATTCTCTTCCCCACCTAATCATGTTAGCTAGATTCAACGCAGCACAAACTATTGCCCTTCAGTTCAAACAAAGGTTACGAGTTAGAAGATCATCACAGAGCACTTTAGCTAATTAGGTATTGTTAACTACCTTTTAGCTAGTTTGCAAATTAGCTAACCTTTCACGTGCGAGTTCCAAATATCTAACGGTCGCCACAGTGTGAGTATTTTTTTTATACGTGATGTCAGAATGCACTCACTGTTCCAAAATGTGATTGTTACGCAACAGGACACCCATACCACCTTCAAACCAAGGCATGCTGCCTGCTAATTATCTACATGCCCTTTAATTTAGTAAAATATCAAATTATTTTCTAATAGTTTGAATTGAGGCGTGTTCCGCCTCCTCATTCATTCACGAAGAAGACCATTTAACTGTTAAGGACAATTTACGTTTGAGGCATTACTGAGCCGGACAAACATCTCTCTTCGACGACAGCCCAAGCACTTTTCCAGTGTTACCCCAGAACAAGTATGCTGACATCTCCAGTCAGAACAAAACATGAACAAACTGTCCCCCTGGCACATTCTCCAGCTGGTGCTCCAATTGCCTTCATTGTAGTTTTCCTTAATAATTACAACAACTTTGGACATGTGTGCATTCCTATCAATAGGAGTCCCTTAATACGTTATCATTATATAGTTTCTGTATATCGTGTTGCTTCTACTGTAGCACACCGTATGTACAGTTAAGGTCAGAAGTTTACATACACCTTAGTTTCACAATTTCTGACATTTAATCCAAGTAAATATTCCCCGTCTTAGGTCAGTTAGGATCACCACTTCATTTTAAGAATGTGAAATGTCAGCATGAGAGAATGATTTATTTCAGCTTTTATTTCTTTCATCACATTCCCAGTGTGTCAGAAGTTTACATATGAATTGAGTGTATTTGGTAGCATTGCTTTTAAATTGTTTAACTTGGGTCAAATGTTTTGGATAGCCTTCCACAATAAGTTGGGTGAATTTTGACCCATTCCTCCTGACAGTGCTGGTGTAACTGAGTCAGGATTGTAGGCCTCCTTGCTCGCACACGCTTTTTCAGTTCTGCCCACAAATTTTCTATAGGATTGAGGTCAGGGCTTTGTGATGGCCACTCCAATACCTTGACTTTGGTGTCCTTGAGCCATTTTGCCACAACTTAGGAAGTATGCTTGGGGTCATTGTCCATTTGAAAGACCCAGCTTGCAACCAAGCTTTAACTTCCTGACTAATGTCTTGAGATGTTGCTTCAATATAGTCACATAATATTCCTCTCTCATGATGCAATCCATTTTGTGAGGTGCGCCAGTCCCTCCTGACTGATGGTTATTATGGTCAAACAGTTCTATTTTTGTTTCATCAGACCAGAGGACATTTCTCCAAAAAGTTAAATCTTTGTACCCATGTGCAGTTGCAAACTGTAGTCCGGCTTGTTATGGCAATTTGGAGCACTGGCTTCTTACTTGCTGAGCAGCCTTTCAGGTTATGTCGATATAGGACTCCTTTTACTGTGGATAGATACTTTTGTACCCATTTCCTCCTGTGGTGGGTCGGGCGCAGTGCACGCTAACCAGGTCACCAGGTGCAGTGTTTCCTCGGACACATTGGTGCGGCTGGCTTCCGGGTTGGATGGCGCTGTGTTAAGCAGTGAGGCTTGGTTGGGTTGTGTTTCGGAGGATGCATGACTTTCGACCTTCGTCTCTCCCGAGCCCGTACAGGAGGTGTAGTGATGAGACAAGATAGTAACTACTAACAATTGGATACCACAAAATTGGCGAGAAAAAGGGAGGTAAAAAAAAAGTTAAATAAAGAACAACCTTTCCCTCAACGTAACCAAGACAAAAGGAGAGGATTGTGGACTACAGGAAGAGGAGGACCGAGCACACCCCACTCTCATGGACAGGGAGTGGAGCAGGTTGAGAGCTTCAAGTTCCTTGGTGTCCACAACAACAAACTAGATTGGTCCAAACACACCAAGACAGTCGTGAAGAGGGCACGACAAAGCCTATTCCCCCTCAGGAGACTGAAAAGATTTGGCATGGGTCCTGAGATCCTCAAAAGGTTCTACAGCTGCAACATCAAGAGCATCCTGACTGGTTGCATCTCTGCCTGGTACGGCAACTGCTCGTCCTCTGACCGCAAGGCACTACAGAGGGTAGTGCGTACGGCCCAGTACATCACCGGGGCTAAGCTGCCTGCCATCCTGGACCTCTTTTTAAACCTGCGGTGTCAGAGGAAGGCCCTAAAAATGGTCAAATACCCCAGCCATAGAGTGTTCTCTCTACAGCCGCATGGCAAGCGGTACCGGAGCGCCAAGACTAGGACCAAAAGTCTTCAACAGCTTTTATCCTTAAGACTCCTGAACAGGTAATCAAATGGCTACCCGGACTATTTTCATTTCTTTACTCATCTATTGTTCACCTAATACCTTTAACTTAAAGAGTGCACTGTTGGTTAGTGCCTGTAAGTAAGAATTTCACTGTAAGGTCTACACCTGTTGTATTCAGCACAGGTGACAAAAACTTTGATTTGGGAAACCTAACCTTAACTCCTAACCTAGCTAACTTTAGCCACCTAGCTAGAATTCTTAACAGATCACATTTTGCAAATTGTAATTCGTAACATAGCATAGGAAATGAGTGATTGACATCCTCAAATGAACACATAACATACTAAATGGAGTGTCTCGGCTTTATGTACAGAGTAATACAAAATGCTCTGAAACCAGGTTGTTGAGCTACATAATGGTGGAAGGAATAAACAAACCACTAAGTTCATATAATATAGGTCATGTTAATCCACAGTTATCACAGCAAAACAGTTTATTTGCTGATGAGAGGTGACTAAAAAGGCACTAAGACTACAGTCTAAATCTAGGCCTGAACGAAAAAGTTACTCTAGCTGGAGAACATCCAGTCAGCTTTTCTGGTCAGTTCGACCTTTCAAAAAAGGTAGCATATAAGCAGAATCACCAAGTCAGGAAACAAGCACCGACCAAGGAGTTCCGACACAAGATCAAAAATTCTCCCTCTTACGTAATGGGCCCAAATCTGATCAATACAGCTCATTTGAGCCAAATCTGACTGCTCTTAGAGCGATATGAGATTTGTTCAGAGTAAAAAGAGTGATTGGCCTTTGGAGTAGTGACCAGAAATCCACTGAGGGTTTGGAGTAATGAGCAGTAATACTGAGAGGGTTTGGAGTAATGAGCAGTAATACTGAGAGGGTTTGGAGGGGAGGTGCCTGCTCCTTTTTGTAGTTCTACAAAGTTTGCATTGATTTACTGAAAATGTAAACACACCCCAATTTAACAGTTGATAGTGTTTAACTTCTCTAGGGTAGGGGCAGCATTTAGAATTTTGGATGAAAAGCATGCCCAAATTAAACTGCCTTCTACTAAGGCCCAGAAGATGGGATAAGCATATAATTAGTAGATTTGGATAGAAAACTCTAAAATTCCAAAAACTGTTAAAAAATGTCTGAGTATAACAGAACTGATTTGGCAGGCGAAAACCTGAGAAAAATCCATTCAGGAAGTAGGATTTTTTTTGTTTTTGTAGTTTAATGCCATTACAGTATCCATTGACTTGGAACTGCAATTTGAGTCCTTATACCTTCCACTAGATGTCAACAGTCTATAGAAATTGTTTCAGGCTTGTATTCTGAAAAATGAGTAAGAGCAGTCTGAATGAGTGGACCCTGCTGTGTCAGAGCTTTTTCATGCGCGCGGCCAGAGGGAGTGCCTTTCTTGTTTACCTTTTATATTGACAACGTTATTGTCCGGTTGAAGTATTATCAATTATCTAGGCTAAAAACAACCTGAGGATTGAATATAAACATCATTTGACATGGTTCTATGAACTTTACGGACACAATTTGGATTTTTTTTGTCTGCCTGTTTTGAATGCGTTTGAGCCTGTGGATTACTGAAGAAAACGAACAAAATTGAGGTTTTCGGATATAAAAAGAGACTTTAAATCAAACAAAAAAGGAACATTTATTGAATAAATACTTGTCTTGAGTGCAAACATATGAAGATCAGCAAAGGTAAGTGATTAATTCTCTCGATTTCTGACTTGTGTAACTCTTCTACTTGGCTGGTTACGGTTTGTAATGATTTGTCTGCCGGGCTATGTTCTCAAATAATTGTAAGGTATGCTTTCGCCATAAAGCGTCTAGTGAACACTATTTCAATATTAGAACTAAACCAAATGAATGCAGGTCCTGGGACAATAGTTAAACCATGGAATCGATCCCTTTTTCGTCTAAAATGACATACCCAAATCTAACTGCCTGTAGCTCAGGACCCGACACAAGGACATGCATATTCTTGATACCATTTGAAAGGAAACACTGACGTTTGTGGAAATGTGAAATGAATGTAGGAGAATAACACATTAGAGCTGCTCCATCATGCAAGAAAAGCCATAATGTACTATTCCAGGTTATGCACAATTTAGATTGCACATACACTGCCATCAAGTGACCAAAGTTTTAGACTGATTCAATGAACCATTGCATTTATGTTCAAATTGTTGTATCAAGACTACCCAAATGTGCCTAATTGGTTTATTAATACATCTTCAAGTTCATAACTGTGCACTCTCCTCAAACAATAGCATGGTATTATTTCACTGTAATAGCTACTGTAAATTGGACTGTGCAGTTAGATCAACAAGAATTTAAGCTTCCTGCCCATATCAGATATGTCCTGGGAAATTTTCTTGTTACTTATAACCTCATGCTAATCACATTAGCCTACGTTAGCTCAACTGTTCCGTGGGCGTAGGGCACCAATCCCGTAGAGGTTAAGATTTGGGCTATTAGTTAGACAATCTAGCTTCTAAAGACTGTAAAGCTCTTTTGTTATGACCAACACTACCCATATGCCTGAAGAAATAACACTGGTTCATCATTGTGCTTGGGTACGTATGCAGAAAGTAAGCAGCCACAAAAAAAATAATATTGTAACAAATACACTCCCTTGAGGTGCACCAACTAGAGAGAGGGGAAGGGAATGGGCCTCCACTGAGAAATCAGAGTTCAGCCTTGCACTGCCAGAGCAATCACTAGGTGGCTAAGGGACTTCCAACAATCCTTCCTCAATTACTGTACAAACCAGAGGGAAGTACAACACAGTAGGCCCATGACAAGCACAGCAGCAACATACAATATGAAGCATCACTGGTACATTGTGTGCTTTGCTGCAGAAGAAAAGTATGGTTGCGGCGTCAAGTTCAGGCTGAGCATTGATATGCTATGAAGTCTTAAGAGTAAAGCACTGCCTTGGAGCGTTGACGTTCTGCTGAGGCTTTGAACAACAATAGGCTGGGCAGAGTAATATGAGAGCTAACAAAAGCCTTTAAGTCTGGCCTTGTACTGTGGTTAAGGACTTCAGGGTCAACATTTTCCACTAGTTTCAACAATCATGTTCTATCATACATGGAAGGGTTGATAAAGATTTTTTATTTACTATAACAAAAGCTGTTGTGTTTGCTGTATGACAGTCAACTGACACTGAGCATTCTCTGCAACTTCTGAGCTGAATGTGTCATGATTACACTTCCCTGATGTTCACACGAAAGGTTCCAAAACCATCACTGGGAGTGCCCCCACCACCGCCACAGTGTGAGTGAAAGGTGTAAACAGAAGAAAAAAAAAGGGGCAAGGCAGTGCATGTGGAGGGACAATATCACAGTAGGTCTACACCAAGAGAACAGTACTCCCATTATAGACCCAACACAGGCCAGCCCGGTGCCCAGTCCCATAGGGAACATAATGCCCATACATGTGCACAGGCACGCAAGTACAAACCTCTCCTTTTTCCCTACCCATGAGGGCATGCAAGGCTATATTCAGGGTGGTGACTGGCACTTACAGGCATCACACTGCCACACCAAACTCCATTATGCGAGTTAGGTTAAGTAGAAAACATGGGTCACAAAGCGACCTCTCAAAGAGGAGGTAATGAGCCATAGGTTGTCAAGCTTTCCGTTTTCATAGCAACCACCTGAATACTAGCCGTGTGAGGCTGAAACTGAGGAACATTCCTGTCTGCACATGCAGGAGGGAGTAGTAGATCAAGAGACTATGAATATTTGGGCCTTAGACATCCGAGGTAATATAAACCACCAGTCATAGGTTTTGGGGCAGCAGGTAGCCTAGTGGTTAGAGCGTTGGGCAAGTAACTGAAAGGTTGCTGGATCGAATCCCAAAGATTTTAAAATAATAATAAAAAAATTAAATAAAAAAATCTGTCGTTCTGCCCCTGAACAAGGCAGTTAACACAGTGTTCCTAGGCCGTCATTGTAAATAAAAAAATTGTTCTGCCTAGTTAAATAAAAAGGTGACATATTTTTAAATGTGGAGAATTACCAACTTTAGAGAAGGACACCATGTTCCTCCCTGTATTCCATTTCATGATGTGGTCTTGCCTTTTGGTTGAAACTGTAATGGCCAAACTCTCTTCACCTAATGGACTATCTGTTGGCAGATTCCACTCATGCTCTTTGTAGGTAAACTCCCACGACCTGAAGGCTTTTAACTAGGCCAGGACAAAGCTCCCTGTAGGTCCATAGGGAATGTCAGAATGAGTCACTAAGGTAGCCTATTTCTCCCTGGTGAGTGGGACTGAGGTTTAAAAAAAAGTTTTAAAAAAATATTTAAAAAGTGTGAGCAGAATACTCATCTCCTCGTTTGTAAATGTGCTATCCCAAAGAGATTAGAGACAAAAGAATATACGGGCTCCATGAAATGCAGGTGGTTGCGAAAACATCCATAGATCTTTCCACCAGAGGTGGTATAAAAGCAGAGAGCAAACAAGCAGTGTGTCAAAATGGATGAAACAGCTGCGAAAAAGAGAGTGAGACCAAATCCATTTTCCCACAGCTGCTCCGTTGCCAAGGACAATTTCAGTGATAGGACACAACAAGTGTTCATATTGAGCTTTGAAACAAAATTGGTTTACTGTCCCCATCCAAACATAAAATGTGCTACAATACCGAAAAGAAAACAGATGAAAGCTGACCATTAGAAACAAGAGGGTGCTCTTTGGAGGGACCAACATGGTGTTTTTTTCAGGTGGATGGGTTCTGAAGCAGTTATTACCTAGTGACCGCTTACAATTTGTCCAGCAGGCTAAAGGGTTTAAACACTGTTTCCCATGCTTGTTCAATGAACCATAAACAATAAATGAACATGCACCTGTGTAACGGTCGTTAAGACACTAACAGAGTACAGACGGTAGGCAATTTAGGACACTAAAAAGAGGCCTTTCTACTGACTCTGAAAAACACCAAAAGAAAGATGCCCAGGGTCCCTGCTCATCTGCATGAACATGCCTTAGTTATGCTGCAAGGAGGTGTGAGGACTGCAGATGTGGCCAGGGAAATAAATTGCAAGGTCTGTACTGTGAGATGCCTAAGACAGCGCTACAGGGAGACCGGACGGACAGCTGATAGTCCTCGCAGTGGTAGACCACGTGTAACGACACCTGCACAGGATTGGTACATCTGAACAGCACACCTGCGGGACAGGTACATGACGGCAACAACAACTGCCCGAGTTACACCAGGAACACACAATCCCTCCATCAGTGCTCAGACTGTCCGCAATAGGCTGAGAGAGGCTGGACTGAGGGCTTGTAGGCCTTTTGTAAGGCAGGTCCTCACCTGACATCACCGGCAATAACGTCGCCTATGGGCACAAACCCACTGTCGCTGGACCAGACAGGACTGGCAAAAAGTGCTCTTCACTGACGAGTCACGGTTTTGTCTCACCAGGGGTGATGGTTGGATTCAAGTTTATCATCAAAGGAATGAGCGTTACTCCGAGGCATGTACTCTAGAGTGGGATCGATTTGGAGGAGGAGGGTCCGTTATGGACTGGGGCGGTGTGTCACAGCATCTTCGGACTGAGCTTGTTGTCATTGCAGGCAATCTCAACGCTGTGCGTTACAGGGAAGACATCCTACTCCCTTATGTGGTACCCTTCTTGCAGGCTCATCCTGACATGACCCTCCAGCATGACAATGCCACCAGCCATACTGCTTGTTCTGTGTATGATTTCCTGCAGGACAGGAATGTCAGTGTTCTGCCATGGCCAGCGAAGAGCCCAGATCACAATCCCATTGAGCACGTCTGGGACCTGTTGGATCAGAGGGTGAGGACTAGGGCCATTCCCCCCAGAAATGTCCAGGAACTTACAGGTGCCTTGGTGGAAGAGTGGGGTAACATCTCACAGTAAGAACTGTCAAATCTGGTGCAGTCCAAAAGGAGGAGATGCACTGCAGTACTTAATGCAGCTGGTGGCCACACCAGATACTGACTGTTCCTTTTGATTTTGACCCCCCCTCCTTTGTTCAGGGACACATTATTCCATGTGTTAGTCATATGTCTGTGGAACTTGTTCAGTTTATATGTCTCAGTTGCTTAATCGTATGGTCATACAACTATTTACACATGTTAAGTTTGCTGAAAAAACTGTGACGAGCAAGCAGCACCATCAAGGAGCAGTGAGGCCCGCTGTTAGTGTGCGTGTGTTTGAGTACAACGACAAAACAACTACTCATATTGTTTGATTGGCCCATATTGCAATAGTTATCAATAGACCACACCTTGTTACACAATTGGTGGGCTACGTCAGCATTTTGACACGAATGGTGGTAGTCTAATCGCATTAAAATGAGAAGCGATTAGCCAGGAGACATTGTATCAATTTAATTGATTAAAGGGATGACGAATCAGGCCTACTCGGGCTTGAGAGGATTTTTCATTTGTAGACCAGCTGTGTCTGCTTGAAGAAAAAAAATGGAGTGGTTAAACTACAAGTTTTGCAACACAGACGCAGCCAAACTGGAAATAGTGTTCAGCCAAACTGGAAATAGTGTTGAATTAATGTAACTTTCCAATAAGCAAGGCCTATGTAACATTATTATACAGTTGACAATCCAAAACATTCAGTAATGCGCGAGGTAAAGCTAACCAATTCTCCAACCGCTTCATAAATGTAAAGAATATTAGTAGGTCTAAGAAAGGTTACAGTAATGCAACAGTCTCCAGTGAATTAAGTCTCTGACTTTCTGATTAAGACAGCATTCAATCAGGTTATTTCAGCGAGCAGGCTACAATGTAGCTCTCGAAAACCAGACGGCATTCTGATCCAAGGGCTAGCTACAACGTAGCGAAGCTCGCCACTTCCTTCAGAAAACATGCATCCTACAGTAACAAGTCAATGGCAAGGAGAAACCTATTTAAAATTCACCACTTTTACCTGGTCTAGCGGAAGATTGATTATCTCGCTTATGGGCTGCAGTAAATTGGAGCCAGTACAGGACGATGTCGTTTCGGTAGCCATGATTGAAGTCCGTGAATCCGTGCTCCCCTTCCCCGTCGCAGATCCACTTCTCCTCCGCTGAGAAAGTGCTTTTGCTACTGCGAAAGGGGTACCAGGCTAGATGGTCGTCTTCTGCGTTACAACACCACCAAAAGCCACAGTACCAACGACAACAAAGACAGTGTGGGCGGAGGGATATATTCCCAGCCCCTCCCATGACATCTCTGGGCCTATGGTGTGGGGAAAGTGTTTTTAAGTGACCAATCAGATTTATGTGGATGAAGCAGAAACGATGATGTACATTTTTTTTCCCCAAACGAATCAAATGCTGTCGATATCTCACGTGGACTCCTCCGCATGCACATATGTGGCATTCCACTTTGGAGAAGAGAATATGCATGTTTTTCGTTTTTATCCTTTTCCCCTTTTTCTAACAAAAAGTATAATGGATGTATATTATAGTCCAGTTGGGGTCGATAATGCAACATATTGGATACCAACCGCCGTCAAACCCAGAAGAAGAGAAATTGTGCTTTCAAGACACCTCTAGATGCGAACGATTTCTGCATAGAGCTTCTTATTGGTAGAGCTTCTTATTGATTTATTCGGATACTTTCCAAGCATGAAACTCGGAGTTCATTGGTCCTTTCAAGACTATTTGGAAGTTCCGTAGTTATCTTGAAAGCGGCTAATTTTTTTATGAAGAGTTTCCAAGTGTGACATTTCCGAGTCTTGAGTTGTTTTGAGTACAGCGTTCCATTTTTTTTTGCCGTAAGGATGAACGTTCAGCAGAACAATTACACAAACATTATTAAAATGTCTGTTACAGTATCAGGGAAATGTTTTTACTGTGTATCTTCCCCTCTGTTGTTGTACCATTGAGCTTGGTTGAATTTTGGATGACCATATGAAACTATTTTCTGCCAGAACTGGTTTCATTTACTTATTTGCAATCTGTTTCGTCTCCAGGATGAAATCATGCTAAATTGAACATTTCAACTGCTACTGCTTTATTTGAGTGTAAACTACATATTCAGTGCGTGATTTCCATCTGGTGGCAATTTTTTGAAAAAAAAAAACCCAAATCAATACATTGCAACAATGCTGACAAATATGCCTGCATTGCACATCACATATGGCACATTCACCTTATATACCATAATTAAATTGCATTCTGCCCAGTGATGCTCTCCCCATAAACTGTGTAAGTGTTCATAATTGGACCCTCACTGAAAACAACAATATCGTCCAACGGGGTTATCACAAATTTGTTTCTGATGAATTGTATGTAATTTGAACTATTATTTTTGGCTGACAAGGTGATATGGGTATTTATATATTTTTTTCACCAGTTCAAGTAGGATTGAAAGAAGATACTCAGACTCTCTGGTAGCACTTAGTTTTATGATACAGAAATGACCAGGTATGTGGGTTACTTAGAAATGACATTAAAAAGGCAATTACAACCTTAATTATAAATCTATGAATTATGTATTTCTCCACTTTCCTCTGTACTAGTGGATACATGTCCAACTGACAGCAACAGGAATGATTGACATTTGATAAGGAAGTATGTCATGCTGCTTATACAGACTGCACCCCCCTTCCTCTGGACACAGCCCTATGAGACGCACTAATTTGTAGCAGCACGTCAGTTGCCATGACACAGTTTTCTCCACTGAGATGAGCAGAGAAAAATCCCCTTGACTGTGGTGTTCTGACAGGCATGATGGAGTTGCAAGTAGAAGGGAGGATTTAAGTGGTCTCCAGGTTCATTCTTCTCTTAATATCTTAAGACATTTTGAGTTTTCAACTGAAATCTGTCATAGTGAGATCCTCATTGGTATAGTGTAGTTATTTTTCATTCAACTTGGCAAAGGGTAGTTCCACAATAATACATATTGCAATGTAGCTTGAGCGCTAAGCAAATTATGAGACTTAATATTTCTAAGACAAGACATTTAACATGATGCTACTGTATATCCTGTTGTCTAGTCCCCTTACCCCTATACATATCTACCTCCATCACTCCAGTATCCTAGTCACCTTACCCCTATACATATCTACCTCCATCACTCCAGTATCCCTGTCACCTTACCCCTATACATATCTACCTCCATCACTCCAGTATCCCTGTCACCTTACCCCTATACATATCTACCTCCATCACTCCAGTATCCCTGTCACCTTACCCCTATACATATCTACCTCCATCACTCCAGTATCCCTGCACATGTAAATATTGTATTGGAATTACTATTTAAATGTTTCCTGTGTATAGAATGCTTACGGACTTTATTGTGATTTCAAATGTCTTATTCGTATTTCTCATTTCTTTCTAGTAATACATAGTTATTGATTATTGCATTGTTGGGTTCTGAGTCTGCAAGAAAGGCATTTCACTCTTTTGCATGTGACATTAAAACTTGAAACTCGGAACAGTAATACTTGCCACATTTCAGTTGTGTACTGATATATAAATCCAATAGGGGGCACTACTTACAAGCAATTACTGATGCATTGCCATGACATCATCATGGCAGTGCAGAGGTGGATAAAAAATGTATCTCTTCCCAGCAAGCACATAACCATCTGAGGACCATATGTTCCTTAGAGCTTGTTGAGCGCATGATTGTCCTATAATTATTTTGCACACTACATTCCCTCAACTTTTTGGGAATGGTACGGGATAGTCGCTTGGCGTTGGAACATTGTCAGCACATTGGGATTTCATGGCTTTAACAGAATGCTTGCTAAAAGTTCAAACATGGTTACATTTAATTACATTTTTGTTAATGTTCTCAAATTGTTCAGAGAATGTAAAAAAAAAAAGCATTCTTCTGCTGGAATTTCAGTACTTCCGCAGAAAACTCCACAAAAGTTCCCATGTGCTTCTATTTAATGTCGTATTCTTACAATATTCTGGGAACCTTCTCAAAAAATGGTTTGACTTAAGCGCTTCTCAGAATATTCAGAGAATGTATGATTCTCTTTTGTCAATTCTTGCCAATATTCTGGGAAAGTGAATTTTTAAAAAATGTTTAAAAAAAATTCTACACATGAAAGATCTACTGTTGAACTTTTGTATAATTTCAGCCAGTAGGTTTGAAAGTAGCATTCATGAGCCAAAAGTGCTCCCCAAAAATTGCGTACTACATCACATACAGTACCAGTCAAAAGTTTGGAAATACCTACTCATTCCAGGGGTTTTCTATATTTGAACTATTTAACTACAATAATAGTGAAGACATCAAAACTATGAAATAACACATATGGAATCGTGTAGTAAACAAAAAAGTGTTAAACAAATCAAAATATATTTTACATTTTATATTATTCAAAGTAACCACCCTTTGCCTTGATGACAGCTTTGCACACTCTTGACATTTTCTCAACCAGCTTTGTGAGGTAGTCACCTCAAATGCATTTCAATTAACAGGTGTGCCTTGTTAAAAGTTAATTTGTGGAAGTTCTTTCCTTCTTAATGCATTTGAGACAATAAGTTGTGTTGTGACAAGGTATGGGTGGTATACAGAAGATAGCCCTATTTGGTAAAAGACCAAGTCCATATTATGGCAAGAACAGCACAAATAAGCAAAGAGAAACTACAGTCCATCATTACTTTAAGACATGAAGGTCAGTGGTAACTCTGGGTCTTCCTTTCCTGTGTCGATCCTAATGAGAGTCAGTTTCACTCTAGCGTTTGATGGTTTTTGGGACTGCACTTGAAAAAAATGTCAAAGAACTTGACTTTTTTTTTTACATTGATGAAACTGGATCTCATGAGGACCACTACAGGAAAGGAAGACCCAGACCTCTGCTGCAGAGGATAAGTTCATTATCCTCTGCACCTCAGATTGCAGCCCAAATGCTTCACAGAGTTCAAGTAACAGACACATCTCAACATCAACTATCAGAGGAGACTGCGAGAATCAGGCCCTCATGGTTGAATTGCTGAAAGAAACCACTAATGAAGGACACCAATAATAAGAAGAGACTTGCTTGGGCCAAGAAACATGAGCAATGGAAATTAGAGCGGTGGAAATCTGTCCAAAGAGTCCAAATTTGAGATTTTTGGTTCCAACCGCCGTGTCTTTGTGAGACGCAGAGTAGGTGAACGGATAATCTCCGCATGTGTGGTTCCCCCCGTGAAGCAAGGAGGAGGTGGTGTGATGGTGTGGGGGTGCTTTGCTGGTGACACTGTCTGTAATTGATTTAGAATTCAAGGCACACTTAACCAACATGGCTACCACAGCATTCTGCAGCGATACGCCATACCATCTGGTTTGCGCTTAGTGAGACTATCATTTGTTTTTCAACAAGACAATGACCCAAAACACACCTCCAGGCTGTGTAAGGGCTATTTGACCAAGAAGGAGAGTGATGGAGTGCTGCATCAGATGACCTGGCCTCCACAATCACCTGACCTCAACCCAATAGAGATGGTTCTGGATGAGTTGGACCACAGAGTGAAAGAAAGGCAGCCAACAAGTGCTCAGCATATGTGGGAACTCCTGCAAGACTGTTGAAAAGCATTCCTCATGAAGCTAGTTGAGAGAATGCCAAGTGTGCAAAGTTGTCATCAAGGCAAAATATGGTTATTTTGTAGTTTTGATGGCTTCACTATTATTCTACAATGTAGAAAATAGTAAAAATAAAGAAAAACCCTGGAATGAGTCCAAACTTTTGACTGGTACAGTATGTGCAGATGTTAGCACCACGTCTCTCTCTCTCCCTCACTCTTCCTGTGTCCACTAAGCCTTTGGCCCACCCTGCAATGTTATTGAATAACTGGGCAGACCTTTTGCTAGCTTTCACTCAAATGGTAAGGGGCTGAAGCTTGCTGTCTGAAACTCAAAATAGTAGGGGACTGGCACACATGGGGACAGTATTTATGCTCATAGATTCTGCATGTATGATCTACACATTGACACATCCAGCCCAAAGCGGGAGATTTAAAAAATACTTAATAGTCGCCAAAGTACTGTTCAATCTCTTTAACATCAGTTAGATCAAAATGATCAGAACATGAAGAAAACTTTCCATAACAATCACAAGGGAACTTTAGTAACATTCTATGAATGTTATTTAAAAACATATGCATTCAGTTCTCACGCTCTATCTGAAGTGTGTTGGCCTTGACCACTAATTGGCCACACCTGATCTGAGTGCTTGTTTCCTTTAAAATGGGGTCTGTTTAAATAGACTGAAATGAACATGATTTTTCCCAGACCTAGAAAGTTATCCCCTGATGTGGTTTAAGCATTGATGTGAACACAGTAAATCAAATGTTTTTGTTTTTCTAAAAAAAAAAATTGAAAAAAATGGGAAAACCAGATAAAAGGGGTTAATCCGAAAGCTGGAAAAAACAGAAGTAGGCATTTATGAACATTTGAACATCTTGGCCATGTTCTGTTATAATCTCTGTTACGGATACAAGTATCCTGTGTGTGTTTCTTTTCTCTCCTTCTCCCCTCACAGGTGAAAATCATCACTCCCCAATCAGTCAACAATCAATCATCAATCAGAAGACACACCTCCTCCTGTTTCCTACCCTATCACAGTTCCTTTCCCTTGGTTTAAAAAAAAGCTCAATCCTCTGTAAATCATGTATGTAGTTGTTTTTGCTTTGTGTCTTAACCTCTCTTTTGTTTGAGCACCTCCAAATCACTTTGTCATCTCCTGTGAGTATTGTTTTTGGTTATGGTGTTTGTTTGTTGCTGGTGGGAAAAGGGGAAACCAAGACAAGTTGCCCATGGGCATACACTACCCGTAGGTAGACTTTGTTAAAAACACTAGTTAGAACTGGGCGGACCACCCACTGTATTTTTGGTTGGTTAGTTAGCTGTTAAAATAGGCTAGTCTAGCTTAGGGGTGTTTTGGATGCTTATTGTTTCTTTCCTTGGGTCCAGCTCAGCCCCTCTTCCTGCTCCCCCATTACTGTGTGTTTTACAATAAAACCTGAGTTTGATGGTATTTCAGTTGTTGTGGTTATTTCGTTCATGCTTTTACTTTGTCACAATTATAATTTGCATGAGTTATGTTACGGGTCTCATTACCACCCCCTAGACTGTGGGGCCAAAAGGGATTCGTAACAATCTCCACCCGGCACAGCCAGAAGAGGACTGGCCACCCCTCAGCCTGGTTCCTCTCTAGGTTTCTTCCTAGGTTTTAGCCTTTCTGGGGAGTTTTTCCTAGCCCCCGTGCTTCTACACCTGCATTGCTAGCTGTTTGGGGTTTTAGGCTGGGTTTCTGTACAGCACTTTGCGATATCAGCTGATGTAAGAAGGGCTATATTAATATATTGGATTTGTTATCATTTTCTGGAATTTTCCAAGCTGTATAAAGGCACAGTCAACTTAGTGTATGTTAACTTCTGACCCACTGGAATTGTGATACTGTGAAATAATCTGTAAACAATTGTTAGAAAAATTACTTGTGTCATGCGCAAAGTAGATGTCCTAACTGACTTACCAAAACTATAGTTTGTTAACAAGAAATTTGTGGAGTGGTTGAAAAATGAGTTAATGACTCCAACCTCAGTGTTTTGTAAACGTCCAACTTCAACTGTATGTCTGGAGCATAATGTATTTCCTGTTTTATTCTCATTTTCACGTACTGGTGACAAATCATGCATTCTGATTTCTTGTATAGCTTGTAAAGGACACATGATGTGTGTAAATAAAGGTTGAGCTAAGCTAATTGCCAGAATGTTTTATGTAAAAGTCTCAGACCTTTTTTTTTATATGTATTTAAAACCTCAATCTGTATTGCTCCATGGACTCCTTCTTTCCTACTGCGGTGACATCAGACACGAAGTCACATGGACTAAACTAATTGGATGATTCTACTTTTCTAATTGGGGGGGGGGGAGGTCTTTGCTAATATCAAAATGAAATGTTCCAAATCGATACATATTCACAATATTAACAAATATGCAAATAAGTACACTAATAATATATTATAAGATGCTCTTTTCTATATTATGGCTCTTACATTTCCGGCCCCTGTAATGAACACGATGGGAGACAGAGAGCTGGATTAAAGCGCAGGGCGCAGCAGGTGTTTATTGTAAAGGACCACAGGAGGAGGCAGGTAGCTGGGTCCAGGGGCAGGCAGGAGGTCCTACACAGAGGGTGCAAAAGTACAGGCAGGGAAAAGGCTAGTAACGTAGTCCGGAAGATCAGGGAATAGGTCAATTACAGGAAATCCGATAGGCTAAAGTACAGGCAGGGAAAAGGCATCGTTCTTGAGGCAGGCAAAAACTATCAGGATTAAATTACAGGAAACCCAACGCTCTGACTAGAAGTGTCACCAAAACAAACAATACCTCACAGTGATGTGGTGCAAAGAACTGAACTAAACAGTGTATGATAATGACATGTGAACAGGTGATCAGAATTCAGGTGATTGGGATCTGGAGAGTGAGCTGCATTCAGGTGATCTATTTGTTTGAGTGTGATCTGGAAAGTGAACTGCGTTCAGGGGATCTACGTGTTTGGGAGTGAGTTGGAAGCAGACATTACAGCCCCAAATTGTCTAGGCGGGGAGCATACCAATTACTTAAAATTAACTTTAGACTAGAGCCATGGAACTCTCAAATCAACTAAACACTTGGTCTTGTGTTCTCAATTGTATTTTTCTTTCAATTATGAACTTGTTTTTTTTAGTGAGCTCTCACGCTGCTTCTTGAAGCGGACAGAGCTTTGGTGGGTAACAAGCGGTCTTCTGGCAGGTCTGCCATTTTATGCTCTTAAGCTTTGGCTTCTGCAGAGGATTCTTCTCACTGAGTTAGTGTTGGGAAAACCAATACATCTGTCGCATCTTCAAGAGCATGTGGTTCTGTCCAGTGTCTAACTTCTCTGTGGATGCGTTGAAGAATGAGAGTCAACTCAAAGGTCCTTAGACAGAATATCGGTGTATAGCCTCCTCTTGCATAGCAGATTTATTCAGCTGTCCGTCTACTCCCAATACTCCACCTTGCAGAATAGGATCCAACCTGTAAATGTGATTACTTCTATTCATTTGTGTTTTCTTTCTGCAACGCGTTCATTTCTTCTGGATACGTCTGTCTCTGGTTGAAGCGTATTAGCTCAATCTCATCTTGGGCCAACTCTTCCACTGTAAGTGCTTTCTTATCCAGTGTTTGCTATTTATGCATGTGCTGCTTCTGCTTCCCAGGGTCACTCTTGATGAAGTGTCAAACATCTTGAGCCCTGATCTGCCGGGTTCACTGAGGTGTTGACATTCCTCCACTGATTTGGTTCTGTAGCCTCACGGATAGCAGCGATCCTGTTGGCCGCGAAGATCCTGAAATGCGCAGTTTCAATCTCAATGTACTTCAGCAACGTGGTGCTCTCTGTCCAGAAGACAGACTCGTTGATAGGGACTTGCAGTTCTTGCCTCAGAATCTTGTCAACTTTGACTGTGACGACAGCTGCCATCAGCTCCATCCCGGGGATAGTGATCTGTTTCAGAGGCACCACTCTAGATTTTCCCATCAGGAAGGAACAGTGCCTCTTGCGTTCTTTGTTCATCAGCAAAAGGTACACTACCTTTCAAAAGTTTGGGGTCACTTAGAAATGTCCTTGTTTTTGAAAGGAAGAAAAGCACATTTTTTGTCCATTAAAATAACATCAAATTGATCAGAAATACAGTGTAGACATTGTTAATGTTGTAAATGACTATTGTAGCTGGAAATGGCAGATTTTTAATGGAATATTTACATAGGTGTACAGAGGCCCATTATCAGCAACCATCACTCCTGTGTTCCAATGGCACGTTGTGTTAGCTAATCCAAATGTATCATTTTAAAGGCTTATTGATCATTAGAAAACCCTTTCCCAATTATGTTAGCATAGCTGAAACTATTGTACTGATTAAAACAGCACTAAAACTGGCCTTCTTTAGACTAGTTGAGCATCTGGAGCATCAGCATTTGTGGGTTCGATTACAGGCTCAAAATGGCCAGAAACAAGACGTTTCTTCTGAAACTCGTCAATCTATTCTTGTTCTGAGAAATGAAGGCTATTCCATGCGAGAAATTGCCAAGAAACGGAAGAGCTCATACAATGCTGTGTACTACTCCCTTCACAGAACAGTGCAAACTGGTGCTAACCAGAATAGGAAGAGGAGTGTGAGGCCCCGGTGCACAACTGAGCAAGAGGACAAGTACATTGTGTCTAGTTTGAGAAACAGACACCTCACAAGTCCTCAACTGTCAGCTTCATTGAATAGTACCCGCAAAACACCAGTCTCAACGTCAACAGTGAAGAGGCGACTCCAGGATTCTGCCCTTCCATGACCTGGAACTGAGAAACCCACAGATCAGTGGTATGTTTTGTTTTGTTTCGTCATGAGGGAACGGTGAATAGCCTCCATACAGATGTACTTCGGATAAAAAGGGCAACGGCTGCCTTCAAGATGGCCAAGAATGCTTTAAGGATGACGTAAGACTTAAGTCAAGAGGCACACTTCTTCCTATAAATGGATAATTGAGTGATTATGTAGCCAAATGTGTTGTAGATTATGTATTGTGATGTTATGTCAATTTGGAAAAACACCTTTTCAACACACTGAACATATGGCTTCCCCAGTACAAGCAGAATACTGAACACCCTGTAATGCACAGTATCATCTGTGTAATCTTAACTCAAACAGCTTGGAACATCATTCCATCCTGTATATTCTCATCATTGTGGAAGTGAGCCAGACTGGTACAGCATGATTGGCATCCCTATGCCCATATTATTGTAATATTACTGTAATCACACCACATGGCATCTGAATCTGTTTCCCATGTACTCCACCAAGGAGGTACAAACATATTTTAGTTGTCCATGACATCAGTGACGTTGATGTTCTAAGTAAATATATGCCTCAGTTGCTAGGGGTTACCACTGAAGGCACACCTGCTTTGCATACGCACAGGCACACGGAGGCCAACTGCAGAATGAGTGGTGGAGAGAGGTGAGGATTGCGGGAGGAAGAAGAGGGAGGAGGTCTTAATACTGGGCCAGTAACTCAGCAGATTATGGGCGGGTTCCTCTGCTCAAGCATTGCTTACGGCTCACAACACCTGGATAGGTATTTCTGTATCAGCTAACCACATCATACGTTATAGCAATCTGTCAGTCGATGACATGGCATGCAACCATTGGTTGATGCATGCCATGTCTGAGCAGGGGAACGCAAACTTATTCAGTGTGTGTGTGTGTGTGTGTGTGTGTGTGTCAGAGGAGGCTGGTGTTAGGACTTATCGGAGGATGGGCTAATTGTAATGGCTGAATGGAATAAATGAAGCAGTTTCCATATCTTTGATGTGTTTGATACCGTTCCATTAATACCATTCCAGTCTTTACAATGTGCTCGTCCTCCTATAGCTCCTCCCACCAGCTCCCTCGTGTATGTATGTGTGTGGGGGGGATATGTACGTGAGAAAGAGTTCCTATCTTAGTGTGAGTTTGTCCAAATCTCAGAGTCTGTGAGTGTGTGAAAATCCACATTCCCAGTAAGTCAGAGGGAGAGGTTACTAAATTATTTAGCCATCGGAGTCTATCTATCAGGTTCACTGCAGGTCTGAGAGAAGTGTAACAGTAGAATGCAGAGTCTATCAAATCTAGCCTACATAAAACCTCATGTCATTATCAAGTAGGACGAGGGTGGGCATACTTTGATGTACTGTATATTGACTTAATAAAACATGCTGAATTGTATTAGTGTTGAGGTATCAACAGGAATATATAAAGTACTAGGGTACAATTGGGCTTCCTGTTTAAACGCAGACATTGTGTTCTGAATAAAAATTGTTAATTTGTACAAGGAGATATTCTTTTTCAACACCCCATCTCACATTTTCACATTCTCGTTCAAATCCTCTGGGCAGATCTTGGTGTAAAGTATGTTTGACTCATTTAAGTGCCTTGATAATTTATTAATATAGAAACCCACTGGATTCCATCTGGTTTCTTCTCCCAGATGCCGACATCTGCTTCTAAATACCCTTTATGTTCAACAGGCCTTTCATAATCACAATTAAACATGAATTAAAAGATGTGTTCATGACATAGCCACCTCACACACATTCATTATTACTGGCCATTCTGTTGTCGTTTTGTGTGGTTCTATCTTGAGAACACTGGCTGCCAATTATATCCTGCAACACAGAGAGACACACAGAGACCAGGTTCTTTGAGTTGGCATCACCATGGCAACACCCCCCAAGCTCCACAACACAAACCATCATCAATGCTGCATTGTGTCTTTTTAAACACCCCACCAAGGGCCTATAGAGTTTGAGTGTGTGGTGAGAGAGGAGAGTCCGGCGAGAGCTTTAAAGGACAGAGAAGTACATGTACGAGTGATGACTGGCTTTTAGTAAGATCCTACTCAGATCCTCATTTCTACAATAGATAGAGACACTGACACACCGCCTGGGATCAACAGCCCTGACAATGACAGTCTGAGGGCCTTCACAGAGTGTGTGTTGGTGGGGTAGTGTGTTTGTGTGCGTGTGCACGTGCGCGTGTGCACGTGCGCGTGTGTGTGTGTGTGTGTGTGTGTGTGTGTGTGTGTGTGTGTGTGAGAGAGAAAGCTTCTTGCATTTAAGAAATTATTGCCGGTCACTGAATCACAAACAAAACCGATACTAAGTGTTTACAATTCTAGCGTGCAATACAATATTTTTGTTTACTGACTTGCGAAAAAATCCAATAATAGACCTGACCCTAATTCTACTATTACTATAAGACAAGAATGCCCAAATACATTCCTTCATTCGCTGTGAATTACATCTGTTACACAGCGCCTCCACTGACCCTAAAATGAAGGACAGGGTCATTCAGCTCGCATTCCTAATATAGTAAAGAGAAAGTGAAAAAGAGAGTGAGGAAAAAAGAAAAGAGGGATTTCCAGGCCGACCCGGCCTCTCCAGGGAAACTTTCTTTTTTTTAGGGATGAGACAGGAAGTGTCTTTGTGTCGGACACAAATGTCAGCCAGAGGTCACTCACTGTACCAGGTCTCAGAATAGAACAGGACTATGCCACAGAGATGGACACGTTGTTCATTTTGCGTCAGTCTGCAACTCCTCATGTCTGAAAATCATGATACAGTATGACAATTTGCTCTTCCTCCATCATACATCCTTCATCCTCCAATTTTCCACTAACAATGTCTGCGTACACTGAGTGTAACAGCACCTTTCCATGACATGGACTGAGCAGGTGAACCCAGGGGAAAGCTATGATCCCTTATTGATGTCAGCTGTTAAATCCACTTCAATCGGTGTAGATTAATGGGGAGGAGACGGGTTAAAGAAGGAATTTTAAGCCTTGAGACAATTGAGACATGGATTGTGTATATGTGCCATTCAGAGGGTGAAAGGGCAAGACAAAAGATGTAAGTGCCTTTGAACGGGGTATGGTAGTAGGTGCCAGGTGCACCTGTTTGAGTGTGTCAAGAACTGCAACCCTGCTGAGTTTTTCAACACTCAGCTGTTTCCCATGTGCATGAAGAGTGGTCCACCTCCCAAAGGACATTCAGCCAACTTGACACAACTGTGGGAAGCATTGGAGTCAACATGGGCCAGCATCCCTGTGGAGCGCTTTCGACACCTTGTAGAGTCCATGCCCCAACTAATTAAGGCTGTTCTGAGGGCAAAATGGGGTACAACTCAATAATGTGTTCCTAATGTTTTGTACACTCAGTGTATTTCTACTGAGCAAACACTGTCTGATCACTCTAATAGTCCTTTCATCTCCAGGGGATTTCTTCTTCAGGAGGAGCACAATACAATCCTTAGATAGGCTATTTTGTCTGACCAGCGGGAGCCAATTAGGTCTCTCATCTGGGCGACATCGTCCAGTCAATGAGGTCCCAGATTACATTGAGGCCACTCTGGTTGTTTAAGTGATGAAAACACGCTGTGTGTCCAAATATCGATTCCAACGTAATGCTATGAAATAACAAATGGCAAATATAGTATGCTTGCCTAGTAATATAGAGTGTAGTATCAGCTTTGGTATTGGGACTCAGTGTGTTGAGCTCATTATGGCGTTTGACAACCAGAGGAAGGAGAGAAGATACCACATGCTACAAATCAGCCCCACACTGTCCCAAGCTAGAGACAGAGCTGTGATTTTCCCACACCAACAGCACATTTGAAAAGGGATTGTTTAAATGCATACACCACCATCTATTTTTGTGAAGGGAAAATGAACCCCTTTAAGCTCTTTGTTTGTTAGCTGCCCGCAGTAGGCAGAAGGGAGGGACAGTCAGCATTCACTCTCCTTGAGCCTGACCTCGTCTCCCCCCTCGCTCTCTCTCTCTGTCTGTCTGTCTCTTTCCCTCCCTTTCTCCCTCTCCATCCTTCTTCCATCCCTCCCTCCCTCCTTCCTTCCTTCTTTCACCCTAGAAATGGCCTTGTTAATTCAAGAACAAAACAAATGCCTGTACGTCACATGAGGCTGCTGAGGGGAGGACGGCTCATAATAATGGCTAGAATGGAGTGAATGGAGTGGCGTCCAACACATGGAAACCATGGAAACCATGCGTTTGAAGTGTTCGACAGCATTCCATTTACATCTGTCCCAGCTATTACTAAGAGCCCATCCTCCCCAATTAAGGAACAACAACCGCCTGTGCTGTAATCTCGTTTTTCCTGGAAGCCATTCCTCTCCTTGCCACAGCAGAGGAACAGCATATTCTCAGACTCATTGCATTGCAGTAGCTGTTGCCGCCATGTGTGAATCTGTATTCATGCCCTGGAGGAATGGGGGAAAAGAGAACGTGTCAAACCAAGCCATCCCACCCCAGAAAACATGTCCTCATTATCCTGATACCCCTGGGTAGGAGAGGACATACTGACCACCGCAGCAACAACTTTACCACTAGCAAGCACTGCAGAGTGGGCTCACAATACATGCGGACTGGGAGGGAGGGGAGTGGATGTGTGTGAGCAGACCCAAATTTAAGGATGCACCTTACCTTCCCTTAATTGTCCTTAATTACTCAAAGAAGCATCTCCTGCTGACTTTTCTGGATTGTTTTTGTGAGAGTTCGGCAGGTTTTAAGAGTCTTTACTACAAAATAAAAGTCACCAACTAAGTAACTAAATGTGTGTTTGGCTGGGTAGCCCAGGACTGTTAATGAAAGTCTGCAGTTAGGTAAACATATTAGGATAAAACGACAGCGCAAATACTTTTTTTTATCCAAGGTGACTTGCAATGGGATCAATATTCCAATACTACTTTGGCTTATCATACTGGATCTTCCTTATCTGGCCTCATGTGTGTTACTCCTTTAATTAACGCTATATCACCAGATAAAACACAGGGTGGGTAATGCAGGCTGCTGTGTTTTGTTGCTATATCTAGTGGGTGCTAAAATACCACTCTTTTCCACTTTTGTCTTTAATGCACTGGCATATTTCAGATCATATCTATGGTATCTAATATCTATGGAAATATCTATGGTATTCTGCAAAACGTTATCTCCCATGTTGAGAGGGCTACTACATCTAATCTTCTCATTCTCCAAGAGGGAGGTGCCAACCTTGTCACACGTTATCAATCATCGAGCACATGCTTTTTTGTGACAAACACACCCATAGAGGCAATCATACTTTCCCGTCAGTGTTCCTGAGCGTAAGGGCTTTCCTTTACCCACACTCTAACCCCCCCCCCCACACTCTAAAATATCTGACTGAACTCACATGTTTACGTCTATGAAGTCTCCACTGAGGATTCTACTAACATGTTCAGTTCATATGCTGGGTCAGCATCCTCGGAAGATGAAGTGGTGGGAGGATTGTTACTAAAGGCTATTTGAAGCATTACCCAGCAGGACCAGCACTGTCCTCTGACTCAAATGAATGAACAACGTGCCCCAGAGATACACTTTCATCCTTCACATCCATCCATCTCAGTAGATCCCTTCTTTCATACACCAATTCAAATGCATCCCAGTTCGAATCAATCTGCCTTCCTCTGCTTTGGTAGTGGGGCTTTCTGGGAATTGCTCGATGACAGGTTGCAACTTAGGGAGTTCACAGAACTGTCAGTGTTCTGATACGGGTTTATAGTTCTTAAGCTGATTCAGTCCAAGCTTACAAAGCAATCTGCTCACAAACGGTTACCCAGGATTGCATTCAATTAAGGTGAATGGAGTGCGCAGCCGTGGATGTAGCCCGATAGTCCTCCCCAATGTCTTATCCATTTCTGAAATTGGCTGCATGTCAGCCAGCTAAGAGCATATTGAAAAGATCTGCCCCTCTAGGACCCATGATGCTCCTCTACTGCAGTGCAGCATATGCTCAAACTGGATTTGATGTTGAGTGTGGGATGGAGCCATGTCCTGTTTCGCATTCTTTGCTATAGAAGCAGACTAGAATGTCCTGGCACAATGTCTGTCTGTCACCACTGCCTGTCTTCTCTGGTATATGACATTCGCCACTTCCGGTGAGTAAAAGCAACCCCCATCCAGATGACAGAGACTTAGAGAGTATATGGGGAGACAGCGGAGGTACTGTACCTTCCAGCTCCCTCCGCCTCCCTTCATTCATCTCGTGAAGATAGTGGTCTCGCTGTCATGAATATTGAGTTGCAGCTTATGAAATGAGACATCGCAATGAAAGATTGGTTTCCCGGGGTGTTGCCATGCGAGACAAAAAAAGTGGGTGAATCTTCAAATAATCATTTACAAAATGTCCATATACGTGTAGATGACAAATACATGGCTTGTCATTTGTGTTTTACAACCATAAAGGAACAGCAGCTCATGGTTCAGACGCAAAGTTATATGAGAGCCCTTTGAAGTTTCATAATTCTGTGTATTATTACTATCAGCATTTCAGATGACCAAATCTATTGCTGAAGTACTACTAGTATAACAAATATACTACCAGTATACCACAGAGTATACAAAACATTAAGAACCAGGTGAAAGGTGATATCCAAGTGAAAGCTATGATCCCTTATTGATGTCACTTGTTAAATCCACTTCAATCAGCGCAGATGAGGGGGAGGAGACAGGTTAAATATTTTTTTTTTTTAAAGCCTAGAGACAATTGAGACATGGATTGTGTATGTGTGCCACTCAGAGGTTGAATGGGAAAAACAAAAGATTGAAAGTGCCTTTGAATGGGATATGGTAGTAGGTGCCAGGCGTACCAGTTTGTGTCAAGAAATGCAACGCAGCTGGGTTTTGGGCACATACGCATATTTAGCAGATGTTATTGGCACATACGCATATTTAACAGATGTTATTGGCACATACGCATATTTAGCAGATGTTATTGGCACATACGCATGTTTAGCAGATGTTATTGGCACATACGCATGTTTAGCAGATGTTATTGGCACATACGCATGTTTAGCAGATGTTATTGGCACATACGCATATTTAGCAGATGTTATTGGCACATACGCATATTTAGCAGATGTTATTGGCACATACGCATGTTTAGCAGATGTTATTGGCACATACGCATGTTTAGCATGTTATTGGCACATACGCATGTTTAGCAGATGTTATTGGCACATACGCATGTTTACAGATGTTATTGGCACATACACATGTTTAGCAGATGTTATTGGCACATACACATGTTTAGCAGATGTTATTGGCACATACGCATGTTTAGCAGATGTTATTGGCACATACACATATTTAGCAGATGTTATTGGCACATACGCATATTTAACAGATGTTATTGGCACATACGCATATTTAGCAGATGTTATTGGCACATACGCATATTTAGCAGATGTTATTGGCACATACGCATGTTTAGCAGATGTTATTGGCACATACGCATGTTTAGCAGATGTTATTGGCACATACGCATGTTTAGCAGATGTTATTGGCACATACGCATGTTTAGCAGATGTTATTGGCACATACGCATGTTTAGCAGATGTTATTGGCACATACACATGTTTAGCAGATGTTATTGGCACATACGCATATTTAGCAGATGTTATTGGCACATACGCATGTTTAGCAGATGTTATTGCGGGTGTAGCGAAACGCGTGTGTTCTTAGCTCCAACAGCGCAGTAACATCGAACAACACACAGCAACACATACGATATTAGGAAGGTGTTTCTAATGTTTTGTATACCCTGGGTATGTCACTACACCGAATGGGTTACTGAGCTGCATTGTGTCGTGTGCTGTAGCTAACGAACAGGTGCTAGTTAGTTGATTGCATTCCAGGGTTGTGAGTGAGAGGATTCCCTGGGTGGGGGTTAGGAGGAGATGAAGTGTGGGAGTGGGGTATGTAACTAGGAGACAACGAGATAATGAGGAGGGTTGACATGTTCCCCTGTCAGAGAATAATCTAGGACTGAGGCACCCTATATGCCTGGGCTTGTGGGAACGAATCCTCTGGGAAATCATAATGACTATACCATTTAGACACTACCCCAGGAGGATGTCATTGGGAGTCTATTGCACACTTCCTGATGTTCAGGTCTTAGTGATGGCTTTCGTGGCTTTCAATAATGTGGTTTTAAGCAGTAATCCAATGGCGTGATGTCCTTGATGTGTTCAAGGTTAAGTGAGACTGAGAGTAGTCAGTCAGAAGCTTTCAGTTTTACACACACAAGTGCACAGAATTACACCTAGAGCAGCGTTCCCAAAACTCTGTCCTCGGGATGCACGTTTTGCTTTTTGCCCTAACACTACACAGCGTATTCAAAGGATCAAAGCTCGATGAGTAGTTGATTATTACAATCAACTGGGTCGTGCTAGGGCAAAAACCGCAACGTGCACCCCTTGGGGTCCTGAGGACGGAGTTGGGGAAACCCTGGTCAAGAGGTTCAAATGGACAGAGCTGTCAAATAAAAGTTTATCAATTCACTTCACTGTTTAGAAGTGGTAAAAATCAAAGTGAATGTTTACCACACACAAAGGACATCATCGATCATAACATGCAACAAACCGAGTCCTCGGGAATTGCAATTTGCTTCTGAG
Organism: Oncorhynchus tshawytscha; assembly: GCF_018296145.1. Classification (NCBI taxonomy): domain Eukaryota; kingdom Metazoa; phylum Chordata; class Actinopteri; order Salmoniformes; family Salmonidae; genus Oncorhynchus; species Oncorhynchus tshawytscha. Next base: position 39,076,860 of record NC_056436.1, on the reverse strand, counting down.
AGAGTGCAAGAAACAATTGTATCTTTTACCTGCAAACTGAATTACTATTGATTAGGCAAGCTGTAATCAAAACTGACCTATGCCCTAATTGACATTAAGCAGTTAATCCCACATTGAGTTGAAGAAAGCAAAGCAGTCAGCGTCGGATCAATGGGACAAACAGGCAGAGGTAATACTGGATCAGAGATGTTGTAACCTTTTTACAACCACAAATTTGATAGGGGACACGTTCAAATCCAGCCTGAGGATTGTGGATCTTCATCTCTTATTACAAAATACATCATCAATGAATGTTTATTCACTTCTAGTCACAGTTTAGTGTAACAACAATCACGACAATGACAACAAGAGGTGTGTGGGTTAATAAGTCAGTTCTGAGTACGAAGATGCAAGCTGATCTGTCGAAGAAGCTGTCAGGAAAAAGTCAAATGTGCTATAAGCATTTGATAATGGTGACCCGAAGACATCACATTTCAGGCACCACCATCTGTGAGTTATTAAAATAGAGCCCACTGTCCAAACCAGCCTGCTTATACCTCTGTCTTCTCTCTGCAAGGCGTTCGCACCACAGACAGACTTTGTGGAGTGCAGAGGTGGAGGGGAAAGTAAGAGAAAGTAGCATTGGGTTAAAAATAGGTTTGCTCTAAGATTACAGGGGGTTTTCAGAACAACACATATATATTTTTTTCTTATGAACTACCCCCCTGTTCTGTTTCCCTCAGTATAGTTCCATTGTCCTACGACCTTGAAGAGACAGAGAGCCCATTCAATTCATGCATACATTTGATCCCTTTGTCTAGCAGGCATTGTTTTAGCCTGCCAACAAAACAACACATTTAATCTATTGAAAGGCCAACACAATTGTTTGTCAGGCTCTTTCCGAGTAGCTAGGGCATATTCTTATTTATTGTGGCAATCATACCTTCCTCATGTTCATGCAAAAGGGATCCTGTTCAAAACGAGAGCACATACTGTAATGTTATATTCTTTATATGTAATATCAACTTGTTAACATTCTATTTGAAAGTGGAATATGATTGTGTGGTTCTTTCACCTGTTAGTTACACAATACTGGGTATGAATGAAGCACTGACCAAAAAAAAGTGACATTACAACCATCTAGATCATTGCTTTGGCATGATGTTAGTTTCCCATCACAAGGAAGTACCAAGTCAATAAAACTACATTGGATGTGTGGGCTTTCTCTGACCAGAATCCGAAGACAGAGTGTACCAGAACCCTATGGTTCTGCCTTTTCAATTTAGGACACAATGGTATCATGAACATTCTTGCCAAGGAACCTTTCATACAGAATTACGTCTGCTTTTGGTTACTGTTCTGTGAGTCTGCAGCTGTCTGTTTCTGTGTAAGAAATACTCTATACATGTGAATGGTGTATCTCTACACTGCAGTAGGATGTCATGTTACAGCTATGTCACTATTCCTCACCTTATTTTGAAATAAGAAAGCAGTTTGGCATTCATTTGACATCATAGTGTAATGCAGAATAAAGGGATTGTTGAACGTGTGTTCAGGGCACATTTGAAAGAAACTCTCCTCCCACAGTGCCAATACCTTTTGTCATACAGTGGGGAGAACAAGTATTTGATAACCTGCAAATCGGCAGTGTTTCCTACTTACAAAGCATGTAGAGGTCTGTAGTTTTTTAAAATCATAGGTACACTTCATCTGTGAGAGACGGAATCTTAAACAAAAATTAAACTTCAGACAGGCCTGGACATGTGCTGGCTTGAGCAGGGGGACCTTGCGTGCGCTGCAGGATTTTAATCCATGACGGCGTAGTGTGTTACTAATAGTTTTCTTTGAGACTGTGGTCCCAGCTCTCTTCAGGTCATTGACCAGGTCCTACCGTTCTGGGCTGATCCCTGACCTTCCTCATGATCATTGATGCCCCACGAGGTGAGGTCTTGCATGGAGCCCCAGACCGAGGGTGATTGACCGTCATCTTGAACTTCTTCCATTTTCTAATAATTGCGCCAACAGTTGATGCCTTCTCACCAAGCTGCTTGCCTATTGTTCTGTAGCCCATCCCAGCCTTGTGCAGGTCTACAATTGTATCCCTGATGTCCTCACACAGCTCTCTGGTCTTGGCCATTGTGGAGAGGTTGGCGTCTGTTTGATTGAGTGTGTGGACAGGTCTTTTATACAGGTAACGAGTTCAAACAGGTGCAGTTAATACAGGTAATGAGTGGGGAACAGGAGGGCTTCTTAAAGAAAAACTAACAGGTCTGTGAGAGCCGGAATTCTTACTGGTTGGTAGGTGATCAAATACTTATGTCATGCAATAAAATGCAAATGAATTACTTAAAAATCATACAATGTGATTTTCTGGATTTTTGTTTTAGATTCCGTCTCTCACAGTTGAAGTGTACCTATGATAAAACAAAAATGACAGACCTCTACATGCTTTGTAAGTAGGAAAACCTGCAAAATCGGCAGTGTATCAAATACTTGTTCTCCCCACTGTACATGGATATCTGCTAGAGCAAACAGAGTTGGCCTTCCGATTTGATAGTCAGAGCGCCGGTTGTTTTCATTCACCTCGGCTCCATAATGAGGATGCCCACCGACTAATAAACAAGCGTGTGTTAGGTTTATTAAGCAGACTGGCAGCTTCTGACTTGGAAGCTCTTCATGAGCATTGGCAAAAACTTGGCCGTAAAAGGCGACAACAAAACATTTATTCTTCACAATATTGATACTGGTTTTAATCCAAGACTACATACATGGTATGTTGGCTGGAAGAAAAGCTTGCTCTGTAGCTTCATTTTCAAACTTTCGATGGGCCTACACAGGGACTGAAAGTCATCTAGGGCCCAGAGTTTCCCAGTGAGGTGATGTGGTCAAGAAAAGCCCTGGCCTATCCAGAGCAGAGGGAATGATGATCCTTACGACCATATCCCAGAGCATGACTCTGTGTAACAATATGAAAGGATGTTAATAATCAAGGGGGAGTGTGGCTACCTTCGGCCTCAGCGCTGTAACTCTGGGTAGCAGATGTTCATTGGGATTGTGCTGATCGCAGCGCAGTGTTGTGATTTTAAAGGCTGCCCTGGGTTCCAGCCTGCCGCTGTGGTCTCTATTTATAAACAGTGGCGGTCCCGCCGAGGTTGAATGAAACAGGGAACGTCAGCAGATTCTTCATCACAAAGCCCAGGAAAAACACAAGCGTGAAGGGAGCTGAATGAACTACAGTGTAGGGAAGACTATTCAAAACACCTCATTGTATAGTGATGGAGCTGCTTTTTTAATACTCACCTATGTTTTGGGGTAGAATGTGAAACTTTCACGTCTATTTCTGGGTTGTTTCTCATACAAAACCTGTCATTGTTTTCTCCCATGAGAATACTCTGCTCACTGTGTCATGGCAGTGCTAATGCGACTAGTTATAATTGGTGTATGCTTTTCTTGTGGCGATAATAGTCGTCTTCTAATGATCATTTGAATGAGTATTTTGTTGCGTCGCAACAGGGTGTAACGCTAGCATCGACATAGTAGAAACTCCTTGTCGGTGTTACATTAGTAAATGTATGTTTCTTGCATTGATTCCAATACTCGGCTTCCCTCCATAACCAAAGGTGGACACAAAGAGGAAGTGGGGAACAGGATGAGGGAAGTGAACTGGAAGTGATCGTCGTGTCGTAGGAACCTTAGGTAAAGCCTTGAGGTCTGCCTGTCTGTCTGCCGGTCTATCTCTCTCAATCCAACTACCTACCTATTTATTTCTCTCTTGCTCTTGGTGAATTATGCCGACTGAAATGACAGAAATAGTCCATCGGGATTAGGGCTGACATCACAAAGTTGAAGTGAACCTGCTCTCCGGAGCCCTACAAGGAATGAAGCAACAGATTGCTGTTATCATGCATTTTGATACACATACTACAATAAAATAATCATGAAACGAGAGGGGAATGGACATCTTTTTTTGAAAGGACTATTTTCTCATGCAATAATCTAGAGAACTACATGAATATGAATAACTGACAGAAGCTGACGGATCCCATGCATGACATCCAGTTCCACACAGCACAACACAGCCACCTGCTCATCTGAAGATAAGGGTTTGAAACGCAAGTCTCCAAAGGACTGTTTGATATCGCATTGTCAAATGGAGTCTCTTGAGATAAAGACTCAAATAGGCATTTTCTGTATTCAACACTGTATTCAAAGAGATCATGATTTCCGCAAACATACAAAGTACGTATCCACACTGAACAAAAATATGTAATGTGTTCCATGTTTCATGAGTTGAAATAAAATAGCGTGCAATTGGAATGCTGACTGCAGGAATGTCCACCAGAGCTGTTGCCAGAGAATTTAATGTTAATTTCTTTACCATATGTCGACTCCAACGTCGTTTTTGAGACCAGCTGATTGCTCCCAACTCATAGGAATCCCCACCCAGTTGACTACTTTAAAATGATGGACGCTCTCAATGGCAATGCCCATGCTAAAATGGATTATATCCCTGATGAGTCTTCTATCTCTATGAGCCTCTTTTGCAAACGCAAATGCACCATAAAATAATTAGTGCTTTGTAAGTCAAGCTGTTGCTAATAATTATTTGCTTTCCACAAGCTTTCAAGCTTTTAAAGATATTGAATTACGTTCAGTTGTGCAACTGAGTAGGTACCTCCTTTTCCCGAACAATAAGTTCCCTTTTAAATTGTAATTGAATGTGTGTGTGAATTAAGATATGATTTAGTTTCATCTTGCAATGAATGGAAACATAATAATGAACCGATTGAGTACTATTTCAATACTTCAGTCAGTTTTACTCCATTAAAAAAAAAACTTTCTCAGAATGCCACTGTAATGCTGAGAGAGACCACGCCTTCCTTCGACTCTGATTGGGTCATATTCACCAGCTGGTGTTCTCCATTGGATAGTGCACATCCATTGAATCCCTCCTCCTTCACCTTTGTCAAGTTCTGCACTTTCATTGAAAGGTCTTGTTGTTTCCCAGGCTAGGAAATAAGTTCACAGGCTTTATTTGAGCTTTGGAAGACAAGAGGGCACCACCAGAAGATAAAAGCCGAGAAGTTGTCTTTGGATTTCCCTGGAAGTCGAGTGGGACCCGCCAAAACTTGACGGGGGAAGTATACATTTTAGAGCAGTGAGCCATCGAATAAAAAAAAAGGCTGCAGTAGCAACCGAGTTAGAAGCGTGCAACATTGTTGCAGTGAGGTTGGGACTGCGCCGACAAGGGAATAGCTAACTGCAATGCTTAACTGGAAACCATTTTATCAGACTTTTCTATTGTAAAGTTTTCTCAAATTCGAATTAAATCGCTGGTGTTTAACGGGAATACAAAAAAGATATTTTTGAAAAAAGGATACATAAATAAAATTTAAAAAATATGCCGGACCAAATTACAGTTTCGGAGTTCGTGGCGGAGACAAATGAAGATTACAAAGCGCCGACGGCTTCAAACTTCACCACCAGAATGTCCCACTGTAGGAATACCGTGACTGCTTTGGAGGAGGTGAGTTGTGCGGTGAATTTTTAGACGCGTAGGGCTACTTCAAGGTCCGCATCGCTGGACACGACCGAGGTTAGAGCTAATGCAGAACTTCAACCTAGTTGCAGTTCGTAGGTCGGTTATAAACGTACCCTAAGGTAATTGGCAAGATGCTGTCATCACAGCAGGCTATTTTATTATTCATGGTTGGGCGTTTTCATCAAGCAGGCTTCTGGCTCCGTTTGTCCTGTGTTGCTCTCACACAGAGGAAAGTGGAAACGTATCTTCTTCAATTAGGCGTCATTGATTTTATTTTTTACACAGCTTCTCTATTGTTGCTATTATGTGCATAATATAATAAAATCCGACGAGTTATTGGATAATAGAACTGCGTAATGGGAATTACAGCCTCTTTGTTTACTTGGAGACTCCCCCTTTAGCCATTAGTTTACAACCAACGAGTTCAAAACGAAACGCTTGGCCCTAATGATACATTAACTTCAAAATAATAACCCGTTTCCCAGGGAAACATGGGCAGCACAGTGGAAAGTTATATCATGCAAACAATGGCTCTGCATTTCGTTTTTGTTTCATGTCTATTGAGGAATAGAAGAGCTTTGTCATGAATGTGGCACCTGTCTCAAATTAACTATTTATGTTAGGCTACGCCCGAAATACTGTTTTACTTTGGGTTTATTAGATGGGTAAGCTTCATCAAACTTGCAGGTCGTTGTCAGAAAGGACACTTATGCTTTGTTTTATCAAAACCTACCAACACCACCCATCTCTATACAGCCAACAGAGCTCTGAGCCTCGCCCTGTCAAATGATATAAATAGCATTTCCCACATGGGAAGCTGCCGCACCACAGACTGCGTATGCTCCACTTCCACATATTACTAATCACATAGCCATTGTTCAAAAGGCAACAACAGCTAATGTCAGCCATTTCTGAAGTTTTATAACAAGGGACCAGCATTTGAGACCAGCAACATTTTTTGAAATATGCCTACTCCATTCTTGGTTGTGCATGAGGAGACTCACCTAAGCCCTTGATCATGTCCCTAAATCTGCTGTATTGCCACTGTTTGCATGAAAGGTGTGCTGCTAAGCTTCCTCCTTGTAAGTAAGAATTTCACGTTAAGGTCACAAATCAAATTTGATTGGATTATCATGCATGTTTTTTAAATTTAACCTTTATTTAACTGGGCAAGTCAGTTAAGAACAAATTCTTATTTACAATGATGGGCTACACCGGCCAAACCTGGACGACGCTGGGCCAATTGTGCGCTGCCCTATGGGACTCCCAATCAGGGCCGGTTGTGATACAGCCTGGATGTAAAGATGTGCACTGAACAAAAATATAAGCGCAACATGTAAAGTGTTGGTCCCATGTTTCATGATCTGAAATAAACGATCCCAGAAATGTTTCATACGCACAAAAAGCTTATTTTTCTCAAATGTTGGGCACACGCCAGCCCAGGACGTCCACATCTGGCTTCTTCACCTGCTGGATCGTCTGACGGGGGATGTGCTGAGGAGTATTTTTGTCTGTAATAAAGCCCTTTTGTGGGGAAAAACTCATTCTGGTTGACTGGGCCTGGTTCCCCAGTGGCCCTCCCAGGCTCAACCATGGCTGTGCCCTTGCCCAGTCATATGCCCAGCCATCGATTAGCGCCTCACGGATTTATTTCAATTGACTGATTTCCTTATGTGAACTGTAATGCAGAAAACTCTTTGAAATTGTTGTTTATATATGTGTTCAGTAAAGTAGTTATTTCAGGGAAGAAATGCTGCAGGAGGGACAACGGGTTCACGCTAAGCAAAGGTAGTCCGTTTGTCCTCGATACATACAGTATCTTCTTTTAGTGGTACAACGTTTTCTCTCTCTTAGATGTTAACTGACTTGAGGGGAAAAATACATCTGCGCATCAAGCCTCAAGCTTTGAAGGCTTATCATCAGAATAACATCCTGGCATCGGAGTTGAGGCTTTGATTCCAGACAACCTCAGACAGATTATCTACACACCTGTACGAGAGAGCAATAAACTTGTGGTTCTGGAGGTGTGAAGTAGGCAGGCAGCTGTTTAAAGCTGACAGGTGATTCACCTTTCCTAAAGGTGTAAATGGTTAGATTAAATGTTGTGTTCAGTGGTTATGGCCTAGCAGGGCCAGGAGTTTTTCCCGGACCACATGACCTGACCAGGAAACTCTGGGCACATGTTATATAGCCTATAGGTTACTGTTCAGAGCTGTCTGTGGTTGTTGTGTAGATGTTTCTTTTGGCCTGCTCTGGTTTAAACCTTTCGTGTCTCTCAACAGTATCTTGGAGAGAGTGTGTCTGTGTGGAAACATTTCAGATTATTCAAATAATCAATCTTTTTTTTACATGGACCTTTCTGCATTGTGGCAGGGAAAACTGAATTTACCCAAGGACAAATGAATTTGAATGAATTTTCAAATGAATTTACCCAAGGACAACAAGGCCTTGAGCCTGTTTGCCCAATTAGACAACGCAGTGAACTGCGAACACGTATTGTGTCCTGGCGGCTGACTGGAATCAGAAATGCACTCAAAAGGTGCCTTGGCCCGCGGCAGTGCATTTGAACACGACAGTGTTATTTCTACAGATTTTTCCTTCTTACTGCTCTAGTAATGTTATTAAGGTGCAATGAACAAATGCAAACCACATTTGATTAATCCAGTAGATTTAAGTAGGTGAAAGGTCAATGGGTTTTATTCTTGTTTTGTGTGTGGGAAGTAGGCCTAATATTGTCCATGTCTATCAATGGACACCACCACTGGGCACTGTCGAATCAGAGCAACAACTTCCTATTAAACGCAGTAAATATACAACAAAGAAAGACCCCAAGTGCTTTTTGGTTTTCTATTCCTCACCTCCTTGTTGATGACTAAATGATAAAGACCCAATGTTTTATGTTCTGTACCAACAAGTAGTTACACATGGCCAATAGACTACATCCCTGCACGAAGGATCCCTGATAGTTTTGAATTCCCAGCAGTGTGCTGATTCAGTGACCACAAAGATTTGTGTCTTGCTATAAAAGTGCTAGTGTCTCCATTTTTGTCCTTGACAGTTGAGGACTGTTTGAAGGCAGCAGGAGCTGAACACATCTAGCCTACTCAAGTCTGTATTTCAGCAATTGAAAAATGTTGACTGTGCAGCAGATGTTTCGCAATATGTCGAATGACCGTTGTCGTTCCAGTTTTTAGAATTGCCTTATTGCTTGTCACGCTGGTATTTAGGGCTACAGATTTTGGCGCCCCAAATTTTGCATTCCCATTAAACTATGCACTTTTGTGCTAAATAATTGACATTAAGGAAATGACATGTGGGAGTTTTGTCAGCACTGTAGATGCAACAACAACACCTGATTCCATGCAGGCTGTACATGTTGGCGTGAAAGATTTTAATTCTGGAAGGGGTGAGAATTTGTGGATCTAGATGGACTAAGTTCTGTTTCAAGAGGGCTGATTCAAGAGGTCCAGCAGAACCACCAGTTCTGTTTGATGGTAGCTTGTCTCGTCTGAGTGCTCTGGAATTGTTGATATGGGCCTACTGCCTCACTCTTCACATCCCTCAATCTTGACTGATGGCATCGATCGGGTCTGTTCAGATGAGCCCTCTAGTGTTACACAGAGGGAGATACTCTATCTATGAGACACTATACAGCACAGAGCTTAATGGGACCTAGTCTGTTGTGTGATAAACCAATTACAGTGGGCGGAACTTTAATTAGGTTTGCGGCTGTAAAAGCTTTGTCTCTCATCCCCAAATAAATTGGCTTAATGTGCCCTGCAGAGGAGGAGCCACTAAAAGTGCTACTCGGATTACAGTTCTCTTAAAACCACAACTATAAGACAACAGTTTGTCCCCACCCGCTGAGCTTTTTTTACAAGAGCCTTGGTTTATATTAGTCTGATGATCACATACGTTCTCATTTTGAGCAAGCAAGTCTCTGACTGTGCAGATGTTACTTTGCTCAGAGTTCGAGAGGAATGCACAGTGTTTTGAAAGAGGCGACGCCATCACAGAACATTTAGGGAAAGTGGGATACCTAGTCAGTAGTACAACTGAAATGTCTTCCGCATTTACCCCATCCCCTCTGAATCAGAGAGGTGGGGGGGGGGGCTGCCTTAATCGGCATCTCGTCATCTGCGTCCATTAGGTTGTGGACTAAGTGCTCAGGTCTAATGGCACTCACTCTAATGTATTCAGAGTCAAAATATACCATCACTGGTATGCCTTTCGTAAAACTGAAAAGATGTCAAAGACTGGCAGTTCTTAGTTATTTGGAGCAGTCTTGGCGTTGCCCCTGGCTCTGCCAGCAGTGGAACAAGGGCTAAGTGGGATCAAAATGAATAGACCACTCCTTTTTGATCTGATTTATCATGCATCCACCCCCCAGATCTGGCTCAGAGGGAGAGATGTATTTTGTCTGATAAGTTAATGTTCTCTTCACTAATGGTTGTTGTTCAATTACGCTCCCATTTGAACTGCTATGGCAGGAGTTCAAGACAGGAGCCTTTTGTACAGTAGACTAGAGGCACTGGCAGAGATTTGCTTTTGGCCTCTTACAATGGGAGTGAAGCCTCTGACTCAAGAACTAAATTGCTGGTCTTACCGGCTATCATCGTTGAACAACAGGTGAGTTATCTAGTTCTTAGACATTGCATCTAGTTCTTTTGGTTTTGCGAAACCACGTCCTCTCCGATTTATGGGTTCCAAGCAAACTGCGGTTTCCTACTCCAAGGTACATGCGGGTTAGCACATCCAGTGTGAAACCCACACCGTGTTGCCTATCCTTTGTGTTGGTCTGTAAAATGGATGACATTTCATGTGTTCCGATAGCACCCATTGTGCGCACACACGGGCCTTCCTTCCACAGAGAAATATTCCTGGAATCTGAGTATGGCAGCACCCCACACAAGAGTCCACAAGAGGGGGGGACCAATGGTGGACCAGGCTCATTGACTGTCTGTCACCCACATCCCATGCTGCCCATTTTTCTCAGTTGAATGATGGATATTTATAGCCTGCTTTCTGCATGGACTTTTTTTGTTGTCTTCCTATACCCTCTGGCTATTTTATCCTGGCACAACTCTGAGTCCACAACGTTGGTATTCCAGCAACGTGCTTGTGATGCATGTTGTCTGACTGCATTGTTCTGTATGGAGATTGAGAAGTGTTAGGGGATTGGCAGGGTTGTTCCTGTCATCTGGGGCAACTGTGAGAAATGGATGCAACTGATATCCTTTCTAAAAAGATGATGTCAATACTCTAGCGTCCAGCCACCCCAGGCTCCACCACTCTGCCAAGAGAGGTGTGATCTGAAAGCTTAACAGCAATATATCTACAATATATCGACCGTATCTACAGACAAAGAGTAGTAGGTTTTCTCACGGAGCCTACATCCATGTTACCTCTGGATAAGCAGCCTGATGGTGCGTCTGACAACCCTTCATTATGTGTTTCGCGTCGTGTTCCCGGGCCGGCGGAAGGCGTGGCCTCATCTACTCCCAGATTCCTATGGCCATTCCAGGCATTGTCCTGCGGGAACAGCCAGCCAGGCTGGACTGGAACGAGCAGCTGTGGGGCAGAACAGGGGGCATGGAGGAAAGTTTTTAACAAGGCCTCAGACACAAGGGATAAGCATGCACACAGAGACCATCCATGAGTAATTGCCTTGGGGACAACACAGGAGGATGTTTGCCTTGTGAGCTGCCCACTGCCAGCCACCTTGGCCTGCATATCCCTCTTAAGGAGCTTATCACACTTACTGTAAATGAAATGTCAGATGAACTTGTGAATACCATTTTTATGCCTCTGCGTCCAGTAAGAAGGAATTGAGGTCGTTTTGCGAGCCAATGCTAATTAGCTTAGCGCTATACCCGAAGACTTCCAGTCTTTGCGCTAAGCTAGCACTAATGATAGTTAGAGACAGAGACATAGAAACGGTATTGCCATAATCCAGAACTATCCTTTTAATGACCAGGATGTTCTATTCGGTCAATGAAAGTTGAAGTTTATTTTAATTTTTTTGTGTCTCTTCATTCTTCAACTTAGTCTTTGTTTAAAAAAAAAAGAGACCTTAAGGCTTGAGGCAATGTTTTTGTTCTTTCTACAGCTTCACTTCAGTCTGTTTAGCAAATAGGCAGAAATGCCATGTGGTATCACACAATCGGAAACTATGAAAAGTCATCTTTTCCACCCTAAGAGTACCCAGCGTGTTTCCTCCTTGCCGTGCATTAGAAGTGTGATGTATCTCATACAATTGGAACCGGAGGCAGCAGGCTCCCTGTTATCATCCAGTCTCAGGCTCTCTCTCTGGGGCCTTCCTACAAATTATAAAACCTCCCGATGGGGCTAAACAGTGGAAAGAGGGAACGGGGGGGGTGGTCACGGTACTGACACAATCATTTTTGGGGGCTGTCCTCCCGATTGGTGAGCCTAGGCTGTTGGGATACAATACTGCAAGCAAATCTCTGGTGTGTGTGTGTGTGTGTGTGTGTGTGTGTGTGTGTGTGTGACATTGATTGGGTAGGGGGGTCAGGAGTTCACCGGCCTTTGTTGGGAGTGGGGTTACATGGAAGTGTGGAGGCCCTCCGTCAGGGGGCCTGCCAAAGATTGCCGTGAACAGCTCCTTTTCAAGGCCATTGTTCTCTGACAGTCCATGCCTCTTCATTAATGAACTCCCTCATTGATTTGTTGCTGTGGCCTCTGCACATGCAGGGGGAGAGCAGTTTCTTCAGGAATCTTTGTAATTGTGTTGCTGGGTTGTCGCTTTCACTTAAGAAAACTGCAGTGGGCTCATGGAGGACGGGCTTTCAGATGTGTTCCCCCTCAAGCTTTTGTTATGTTCTGAGAAGCTGGATGTGTAATGAAGCCATCAAGAAGGCCAAATGTCTTATGTAGTTATAAATGGATAGATTGTAGTTTAATTATATATATTTTTTACATGATTGGAAGTGCTCTTAGCAATTATGCGCTTTTGAACAGATTCTCTACGTGAATCAACAACAACAACATCCTAACAAAGATTTTTTTATCTTCGATATCCTCTGTCCTCATGTGGCTGATATTCTAGTTTCCTGAATGTCTTTCCTCTGACTAGTTCCATTTGTCAAGCAAGTCGGGCTCCCTGTTGCACCCCATTCTTTTCACATACTGTAGAGACGGAAAAAAACGCACGGCAATGTGTTGAGATTTCTGTTCGTGCATCTCAAAAGAACTCTATTTTTGAACACCGCTGAGTTTCTTATGCCTCTGCCTAACGTGGTCCTGTTGCGGTGCCGCTCTTCATGTCGTACTCCAGGAGACGGTCCTGGAAAAACTTCAAAGGAGCTTCATGCAAGGATCTTGCATTCCTCTTCATAGCATCCCCTTCCACAGCACACTGGCCCATAATGTTTTCCAGAATCACCCGTTGGTTTTTCCAGGTGACCGCACAGCTTGAAGGATGATCCTCATATGCTCCTTGTATGTAACTATGACCCTTTGGCATTGCTAAGTATCCACCGTGATGCCGACACATTGGTAGATGTGAGCAGGCCAGAAACTGTTTATGTTCACTGGATTCTTTTTGTTGTTGCAAGACTCATTTGGTCCTAATTTACCCACTCCTCCCTCAAGCGTACTTCATCAGTCCCCTGCTAATTTATACCCTTTGTTTGACTTTTAAGGGAGTATTTTAACAAACTCACAAAAATTCTGCTATTAGTTCTCTTCCCCCACCCCCAGGTAGTTAAAGCTCTCTTTTCTTTCAAAGCTTGATATTTGCATTGTCACTTGGTTTACTCAGACAAGTATACCAAGTGAAATTTGAATCCTGAATTTCCAGGTTAACAGTTACTCATTGTACTGCCTACCAGAACATGCCCACCAAGAGTGGATGCGGGTCACTGTGTGATGAAGTAAAAGTGTACTACACCCTTGGGGTTTGGCGATGCTCGCCGTTTGCCTTTATTTGACCTTTTTGCCCTCTGAGCTCTTTGGTAATTGATGATCATTGAGGGCTGAGGGAAAAAGTCCCACTTGCCCCCACTGCTCAGTCACCTCGATCTTCAAGCACATCACTAGTATATATTTTCAATCGTCCCTGTGAGTCTGTAGTGTCGAGATGGACAGTTCTCACACGGTCTCAAATAGCCACTAAGTGTTGAAAAAGCCCAAATCTGAATGCTTTTGAGGCATGCCCCATCTTGTCCAGTGTTCACAGGCAGTGGTGGCTCTGAGAATCATCTTGCACCCAAACCCCAAGTGCATTATAACCTGTGAGAATCTGCTCAGACGAGACCAACTTGAAAGTTTTTTTGGACGATGGCTGAAGAGCCCATTTTGCGATGGGGAAATGTTGAACCTCATCAGTTCGAAAGTCTCCAAATGACACAATAATAAAGCCCCATTGAACACAGGAAGTGTGTACAATGTGTCAAAATATGTTTTGAAGGGGTCAATTGAAGGGCAGAGGGTCAGTCGGGATGGCAAGCGGTTTCTCCAGACGTAAATGGAGCCATCCATTGATGTAGCCTAGAGTGACATGAGGTAGCTACGCCAGGGGGTTCGGCACTAGCTGCCTTTCTATTCCAAACTAGGGTTTGTTTTCTTTGACGGTTTTAGTACCTCAGTTTATGTCCTCACCAAAGTGTGAGTATTATTGCTGGCAGGTGGTGACTGTTCAGGTCCAAGGGTCCCCTTTTTAGTAGTTTTTACAGTTTTCACTAAGGAGTAGTAAACCACCAAACGCCTGTTGAGTTAGTTTTGGACAAAGTGTTGTTGGAATAAATCCGACAGTAAGTTTGACATATTTACCAGGTTGTCAATGTAAGCTGGTACACTTGTTCTCAGTTGACTGTTTTGTCCTGTTTATTCTCTCTTCTATTTTGTGTTCAAATTTGCATGTATTGTACATTTAATCCTGCTTTAACATCAGACTCCTCTTTTGCTGTGTATTTGAGTGGCCTTCAGAGAGAGGTGTGTGTGTGTGTGTGTGTGTGCACTTGACTCATTCCCTGGTCAGAAGCTGCAGGGGGCTGGTCTTGTGACACCAGTAAAGAGGGAGAGAGAGAGAGAGGGCTGTTTTCTCCCTTCTCTTTGCTAACCTTCCTCCGCATGGCTCTTTAAACACTCCTAGCGACCATAATATGCCCAGTGAGGACACTGACTCTTTGAGCGGGTGGACTTTTCCACAGTCCCCCCCCGTCCCCCAGGCTGACTGCATGTATTACTGCTCTGTGTTAAACACCAGAACCACAGCTTGTTAGTGGTCCCCTTAATGGTTCACAGGCCTATTCAAATATTGACTTAGTTGCTCCAAATTGCTCAAAGTTGTGAATGAAGTGCTTGAAAGGTTGTTGTTTTTCTCCCCTTTTTTATCTCTCATCCAAATCACATACAGTGAGTGCATAGAGCTGAGGCCGTAACGCACACAGGGAAATGGAAGTAGTTTCCTTTGCTCAGTACGCTGATTCTCAGGCGCGCACCTGTTTTGGGCCCGACTCGTCTGCCAGGCATTTCAATTGTTAAATGACATCAGTCTTATTCTCTAGAGCGCTGAATAGCTTTACCACAAGGCAGCTCCTTTAGTCTCCCGCCTGCTTTCACACGCTCTCAACTACGCACTTCAGTCATTAACCTAATTCAAGGGGGATGTGTGTGTGTGTATGTACATGCCTTTTGCGGTCATTTTTATTGAAAAAAATATTATTACAGTGAGAAAAAATAAGACACTGCTGTTGATAGTAACACTGCTCTTAAAGAGGCTTTACGTATCGGCCTCACAGTCAGAGCTTTAACGAAGGCTGTTAGGCCGATACATAAAGCTTATTGAAGAGCAGTGTTTTTTTCCCCCCTCATTTTATTCAACTGTTACCATGCACCTGCAAATAAAGATGGCTCAGATGTGCGAGTGCCTTTTAAAAAAAAAACTTTTATACAGCTCCAGTCAAAAGTTTGGACCCGTAGTCATTCAAAGGTTTCTCCTTTTTTTTTTACATTGTAGAGTAATCGTGAAGACATTAAAACTATGAAATAACACATGGACTCATGTAGTAACTAAAAAAAAAGTGTTAAACAAATCAAAATATATTTTAGTTTCTTCAAAGTAACCACCTTTTGCCTTGAGGACAGCTTTGCACACTCTGGCATTGGAGTTACACCGTTGGGTTTGTCTTTCCCGAACCCAAAAAGTCGATTTGTGTGTCTTCTGAAATATGATCCGCCAAACCGCGCTTCTTAACACCTGGAAGCCAGCTGCACCAATGTGTCGGCGGAAACATTGTTCAACTGACAACCAAAGTCAGCCTGAAAGTAACCCCCCCCCCGGCCAAACCCTCCCCTACTCGGACGACGCTGGGCCAATTGTGCGCCGCCCTATGGGACTCCCGGTCATGGCCGTTTGTGACACAGCCTGGAATCGAAACCTGATCTGTAGTGATATCTCAAGCACTGCAATGTAGTGCCTTAGACCGCTGCGCCACTCGGGAGGCCCACTCGGGAGGCCCATGGTCGTATGCTTTGAGTTGCAGCTTTCCCACTTCTGTTTGTCCTCCTCCACCTTTACTGTGTGGTTGACTACACCCAATGGAGAAAGTTGTGTGTGTCTTTGTTCTCTTGTGTGTATCTGGGTTTTGTGTGCGCTCGCTCAAATGCATCTGTATTTGAGTGTACGTGCATGCAATTGCGTGTTCGCATCCAAGGTAACTAGAGTAGCTGCCTGCTTGCCATTTGAGTGACTGCACCCCTGCTGTGATCCCAACTGGTCGGTCTGACGTGGCAGGTGAAGCACATTCAAAGAGGGCACCATTAGGGAGGAGGAGGTCTGTCCACCTCAGCAGTCACAGTAATGGGCTCTGCCGTGGCAGCCTACTCCCCAGAGTCATGGCTGCACATAGAGACATCATTAACCAGATCTCTCTCTGCCCTGTTTTAATTCTCCCCCCCAGTCTTGCTCCAGTTTCCTGAAATGTGACTTGCAGCAACAGCTAAGAGGTAGTGAGTAGCTTCTATAAAGACTTCCAGGAGAGACACTCTACTGTGTACTTTAAATGCCACCATCAGGAGGGGGAGGTTTGAACACAGTAGTGAAATGAGTGTTGGAGCACTGTGTCAGGTCTCTCACATGGCACACAGAATTTCTCTTCTTTCACAGAGACCAGGGTGGTGTAAAGTAAACCCTATTGCAAAAACACTGCTTCCCAGTCCCAGCAGACTTCTTTTCAGGGTGTTTGTTTTGACTTTAACATCTGGTGCCTCTATAAAACTTGGATTAGAATCAAGCCCCCCCCCCCTCAATGAATTAGATAATTATCCCAGACTGCCTCCTTTCTTGGCACTGTCTCAATTTGTGTCAGACTGTTTCCTTGTATGACTCCAGCATGGGGGGGATTGGGGGTGGAGTCAGTGACGTGTAATATATTGACACCAGACGGGAACCAGACATGTGTGGGTGTCCCTCCCTTCTCCCTTCCATGATCCTCAGCAGTTCAAAGAAGGTGTGGCAGCGAGGCTGACCGACTACTAGTCTGAGGCCAGACTACGAGAGCTGGCTGTGTGGGGTTGGCACTTTTTAACCCACACAACTGCTTTGTTTTCTCTGGGTGGAAGTCTGTCGCGGTGGGGTTCCGGATGCTAGATATTCCGGTCATCAAATAGTTCCGTGACGAGAACAATGAGTCCGGGTCGTCCCTGACACTATCCGATATGCAAGCATCCAGGAATGCTTTTTAGTCTGTGTAACTAATCTAATCCTGGCATTGATTAGTCTCATCTCTGGTAGTGAGAGCATATTGTCCTGGATTGTCAAATTATCTTTCTCATGTCCCTTATTGACCAAAACATTTTATCTTTTTACTCTTCTTGCCCAGTTCCAACTCCCCTGGCCTTTCGAGGGCCTTGGAATCAGTTGTGGACATGAAATATGTTTGCCTAGCTACCAAAAGTCATTGCTTCGGCCAAATGATATGCCACAACCACGGACGTTAGTTTCATAGACCCACAATGAGTCTGGGTCTATGTTTACTCCCCTATGATTCCTAGAATGGAAATACAGTACCATCAAAAGTTTTGACACGCCTACTAATTCATTGTTTTTTCTTTTATTTTTACTATTTTCTAAATTGTATAATAGTGAAGACATCAAAACTATGAAATACCACATGGAAGCATGTAGTAACCAAAAAAGTTTTAAACAAATCAAAAATATATTTCACACACTCTTGGCATTCTCTCAGCCAGCTTCACCTGGAATGCTTTTCCATCAGTCTTGAAGGAGTTCCCACATATGCTGAGCACTTGTTGGCTGCTTTTCCTTCACGCTGCGGTCCAGCTCATCCCAAACCATCTCAATTGGGTTGAGGTCGGGTGATTGTGGAGGCCAGGTCATCTGATGCAGCACTCCATCAATCTCCTTGGTCAAATAGCCCTTACACAGCCTGTAGGTGTGTTGGGTCATTGCCCTTTTGAAAAACAATTGATAGACCCACTAAGCGCAAACCAGATGGGATGGCGTATCGCTGCAGAATGCTATGATAGCCATGCTGGTTAAGTGTGCTTTGAAATCACAGACAGTGTCACCAGCAAAGTCCCCCCACACCCATGCCATCACACCACCACCTCCATGCTTCACGGTGGGAACCACCCATGCAGAAATCATCTGTGAAGCATTTATTTGGGCTGCAATTTCTGAGGTGCTCTTAATTCTAATGAAGTTATCATATCAAAGGTCTTGATGTTCTCTATTGACTGAGCTTTATGTTTTAATGATGGGCTGTCGCTTCTTTTTGCTTATTTGAGCTGTTCTTGCCATAGCCCTATTTGGTAAAAGACCAAGTCCATGTTATCTTCTGTATTACCACCCCTACCTTGTCACAACACAACTGTTTGTCTCAAATGCATTAAGAAGGAAAGACATTCCACAAATGTACTTTTAACTGCTTGGTGACAGGGGGTGGTGACAAGTTTCTAAAACTGTTTGACTCATGTCTGTGAGTATAACAGAACTTATTTAGCAGGCGAAACCCCAAGGACAAACCATTTTTTTGAGGTCACTCTCTTTCTAATGGGTTTTCATTGGAATCTAGATGTCTAAGGGACCTTCTTGCAGTTCCTATAGCTTCCACTGGATGTCAACAGTCTTTAGAAATTGGTTGAGGTTATTCCTTTGTGTAATGAAGAAGTATGGCCATCTTGAATGAGGGTCACTTGAAGTGTACTGTTAGTTAGAGGCGCGTGACCAGAAAGCATGCTTCAGTTTATTTTCTTCCTGTATTGAACACAGATCATCCAGTCTTCAGTTGTATCTATTTGTGTTAACCTTTTTGTATTACAAAAGTAGTTTGAAATGTTTTGGCAGTTGAGCAAGTTGGAACTGGTGTTTTTCTGGATCAAACGCGCCAAATAAATAGACATTTTGGATATATGGACGGAAGTAATCGAACAAAAGGACCATTTGTGATGTTTATGGGACATATTGGAGTGCCGACAAAAGAAGCTCGTCAAAGGCATGAATTATATTTTTTATTTCTGCGTTTTGTGTCGCGCCTGCAAATTGAAATATGGTCTCGCTTTGTTTACGGAGGTGCTATCCTCAGATAATAGCGGCGTTTGCTTTCGCCGAAAAGCTTTTTTGAGATCTGACATGTTAGCTGGATTCACAACAAGTGTAGCTTTAATTTGCTATCTTGCATGTGGGATTTAATGAAAGTTTAGATTTTTATAGTAATTTATTTGAATTTGGCGCTCTGCATTTTCCCTGGCTTTTGGCCAGGTGGGACGCATAGCGTCCCACATATCCCAGAGAGGTTAACAAGGCACATCTGTTCATTGAAATGCATTCCAGGTGACTACCTCATGAAGCTGGTTGAGAGAATGGCAACGCTGTCATCAAGACAAAGTGGATATTTTGAAGAATCTCAAATATAAAATCTGTTTTGATTTGTTTAACACGATTCCATGTGTTATTTCATCGTTTTGTTTTCTTCACTATTATTCTAGAATGTAGAAAATAAAGAAAAACCCTTGAATGAATAGGTGTGTCCAAACTTTTGACTGGTACTGTGCATTCTAGATTGTCTGATTGGTTCCAGAGGCTGATGGTTTGGGCCAAAACACACGTAAGTAAATCCAAAGACGGTACAGTATGTATATAGGCAGAAATTGCTTCTCCAATAGAAATCCCAGATCACTCTCGAAGGCGA
The DNA here is from genome assembly GCF_018296145.1 of Oncorhynchus tshawytscha. Classification (NCBI taxonomy): domain Eukaryota; kingdom Metazoa; phylum Chordata; class Actinopteri; order Salmoniformes; family Salmonidae; genus Oncorhynchus; species Oncorhynchus tshawytscha. The sequence continues at coordinate 39,057,162 of NC_056436.1, read as the reverse complement.
TGTTGGCTAGCTCATGCACAGAAACATCTGGTCTAACGGCTGTCTCACGCCGAACTGCGCATGTGAAGGCCATCAAATCAAAGGCACTTTTTATGATATAAAGCTGTTTTTGACAGAAATGAAAACGTGTAATTTTGTCACTTTCGCAAGGTTGTAGTAATGTTCAACTACTTCAGACATTGGCTCATATGTAGGTTGTACCTTTTTTAAGAAAATTAAACAACTAAGGAATATTTTATTTATTTTTCTCATTGACTTCTCAAACCCTGGTCTGGTTGGTCTCTTTCGCAAGCGTTCTTGGAATTCTCGCGATGTTGGGCTTCTGGGTTTAGAAACATTAGTAAATTGACGTTTAGAAAATGGGTCACTGGCTTCGATACTCTGATTGATTGGTTAGAGATGATCCAAACCCTGACTTTTTCTACCACACCCTTCATTTTTGTTTTCACCACAACCAACTTTAGTGATTGCAGTCTCAGACTTGAAGTATGTAGCGAACGATAGCAGCAGAAGGATTCAGTTTGTGTCGAGGTTAAAAAAAATATCTCTGTCAAAACCCAATCTAGCCAATGTGATGATATCATGGCCTAAAAATACACATACATTTTAAGGAAACTACTTCTAAAAAAATATATTGTTTTTCAAAAGATGTTTTCCCTGATTTTCACAAACTGTAAAAGGGGCATTCAAATGTACACCAAAACCCATGAAGAGACGTACAATGGATGCACTATGAAATATAAATGACCCTCCCCAGCTAATTTCTCTCCATGTTTTGGTTTGAGAGACCTTGGATAATGTAAGGCAAGTGCTTTAGGTATAAGGGCTTGCCTCACCTTCCTAGTTCTGAGCTAAACCAGGCCCAGACAGCAGATGTGGGGGCCTGTGTTGGTCAGCCATTCTGGGGTTAATGTCTGGCTGGCAGGAATTGGCATTTTTCTCCCGTTATGGCGGTGACACTGACAGGCAGGAGGGAAGTGGGATGGTAGTGCAGCTAGAGAGGATGTTAGTGTGGTTTGGGGAAATGGGTTTCCAATATGGTCACTTGGGTTTACTTGTAAAGGCTTAAAGTAAGATCTGTGTCCATCTTTTTGTGTTATCTTAAAAGTCTAAGGTTCCATTTGTTCAAGAAGTGTTTGGGTAATTGTGATTTGTAATAAACCAACTAGTGAGAACCCCAAGTATGTCGTTCATTGGCTCAGTTTCCTTAGCAATATCCAATATTTCTGGTTAGACTGACCTTAATTCAGAAATCTATTATTGCAATCTCTTTTAAGAAATTATAAAAACACATTTTTTTTTAATACTCAACTCTCTCTGGAATAACATGGCTAGCAACAACTTGATGCTGTAGCTGTTTGTCATCTGACTCTGGGCCGGCTGTTTTCTGACTGATGATGCGTTGTGAATCTATTTGAATTGATGAAGAGCTTTGAAATCTTAACCCTCTCTGTGTCCTGGGAAGTATTACTGGGACTCCATCGCCCCGGTGACGACCCTACAGGCTCAATGGTGTTAGTCTCCAGATTGGAGAGAGCCAGATGGTGCCTGATGTCATGAATTAAGAGACTCGTTATTTCACTCTATCTACTCAACTCAAGCAAGGTCATTGTCAATACCAGTAGAGGAACTGAAATCTTCATCCCCATGTGCTGAGTTTCATTTTGTGTTTTATCTTGGAGAAGATTCTGACATAATCTGCGTGGGGTGTAAGCGTTGTCCTATCATGCAATGGTACAGTGGCCAGTTGTGGAAATCCCCTCTTGTTCCCTACTCTTTAGGTTAAAAGCCTCTAATTTAAAAAACGTCTGCTTCAAACAGCAAGACATACAAAAGAACGGCCTAGATCCTGGTGAACTGTGATTATTTGTATTTTCTTTCAGTGCTCTGAACGGCGAACGCCTCAGTGAGATGAATGCTTCTGAGCGAGGGAGTGTGGGAGAATGATTGAGGGCTGTGTTGTCGTGTTCAGCCGGGCTTGGTTTATGACTCCATCTGTCCCCCGTGCACTCGCCCAGTTTTCCTGACCGAGCACTCTCTTCAGATTGAAAGTGTCTGCTGAGGCATGATGCTGGTTGATGGGCTTTGTGTGTTACATGCTGACCACACTGCTCGCATTGTAAAATACATTTACACATGCATGTTATTCAATGGTTTCATCTAAAATTCTTGCGCAAGTCTGCGTAGCTAGGCGCTAAAATAGAACTTGGTTCTGGTTCTGTTTTTGACGCTTGTTGCACTGCAATATCCACCTCTCCCATGTCCTCATTGGTTTTTAGGAGCATCTACAATGCATTCGGAAAATATTCAGACCCCTTGACTTTTTCCACATTTTGTTACGTTTCAGCCTTATTTGAAAATGGATTAGATAAAAAATTTAAAAAAAATTCTCATGAGTACCCAATACCCCATAATAACAAAATGAAAAATATATTTTTTTAAAGAAGTGTTTGCACATTTCTTTTTAACCTTATTTACGTAACTATATAGACCCTTTGCTATGAGACTCTAAATTGAGCTCAGGTGCATCCTGTTTCCATTGATCATCCTTGACATGTTTCTACAATTTGATTGGAGTCCACCTGTGATAAATTCAATTGATTGGACATGATTTTGAAAGGCACACACCTGTCTATATAAGGTCCCACAGTTGACAGTGCATGTCAGAAAAAAAACAAGCCTTGAGGTTGAAGGAATTGTCCGTAGAGCTCCGACACAGGAATTTGTCAAGGCACAGATCTGGGGAAGGGTACCAAAAACATTATGCAGCATTGAAAGTCCCCAAGAACACAGTGGCCGCTATCATTCTTAAATGGAAAAAGTTTGGAACCACCAATACTCTTCATAGAGTTGGCCATTAGGACAAACTGAGCAATCTGGGGAGAAGGGCCTTCTTTGTCTTGGCAGTTTTCTTAGGGTTGTTAGCCCCAGTTTAACAGGACAAGGTTCACCTTCTGAGGTCCTGGGTGCTCTGGAGCAGGCTTTCACTTTGCTCTGTTCATCAAATCAAAATGTATTGGTTAATTGGTTAATGTTTAATGTACCAGTCAAAAGTTTGGATACAGCTACTCATTCAAGGTTTAAAGTTTTTTTCTTCTTCTACGTTGTAGAATAATAGTGTAGACATCAACAATGAAATAACACATATGAAGTCATGTAGTAATCAAAAACGTGATTCTTCAAAGTAGCCACCCTTTTCCTTGATGACAGCTTTGCAAACTCTTGGCATTCTCTCAACCAGTTTCATGAGGTAGTCACCTGGAATGGATTTCAATTGACAGGTGTGCCTTGTTAAAAGTACATTTTTGGAATTTCTTTCCTTAATGCTTTTGAGCCAATCAGTTGTGTTAGACGTAGAGTGGTATATAGAAGGTACCCCTATTTGGTACAAGACCAAGTCCATATTATGGCAAGAACAGCTCAAATAAGCAAAGAGAAATGACAGTCCAGCCCTTCATTTACTTTAAAACATGAAGGTCAGTCAGTGCAGAAAATGTCAAGAACTTCCTTCAAGTACAGTCGCAAAGACCATCAAGCGCTATGATGAAACTGTCATGAGGACGGCCAGAAGAAAGGAATACCCAGAGTTACCTCTACTGCAGAAGATAAGTTCATTAGAGTTATCTGCACCTCAGATATTGCAGGCCAAATAAATGCTTTGCAGAGTTCAAGTAACAGACCCATCTCAGCATCAGCTGTTCAGAGGAGACTGTGTGAATCAGACCTTCATGGTTGAATTGCTGCAAAGGAGCCACTCCTAAAGGAAACCAATAATAATAAGAGATATTAATAATAATAATAATAATAATAATAATAATAATAATAATAATAATAATAATAATAATAATAATAATAAGAGACTTGCTTGGACCAAAACATGAGCAATGGACATTAGACCGGTAGAAATCTGTCCTTTGTTCTGATGAGTCCAAATGTGAGATTTCTTGTTCCAAATGCTGTGTCTTTGTGAGACACAGAATAGGTGAATGGATAATCTCCGCATGTGTGGGTCCCACCATGAAGCATGGAGGAGTGATTGTGTGGGGGGCTTTGCTGGAGACACTGTTTGTTTATTTATTTAAAATTCAAGGCACACTTAACCAGCATGGCTACCGCAGCATTCAGAAGCAATACGCCATCCCATCTGGTTTGTGCTTAGTGGAACTATGATTTGTTTTTTCGATGACAATGACCCAACACACCTCCAGGCTGTGTAAGGGCTATTTGACCAAGTTGGAGAATGATGGAGTGCTGCATCAGATGACCTGGAATCCACAATGACCTAACCTCAACCTAATTGAGATGGTTTGGGATGAGTTGGACTGCAGAGTGAAGGAAAAGCAGCCAACATGTGCTAAGCATATGTGGGAACTCCTTGAAGACTGTTGGAAAAGCATTCCAGGTGAAGCTGGTTGAGAGAATGCCAAGAGTGTGCAAAGCTGTCGAGGCACAGGGTGGCTACTTTGAAGAATCTTAAATATAACATATATTTTTTAATTTGTTTAACACTTTTTTTGTGTGGTTACTACATGATTTCATAGTTTTGATGTCTTCACTATTATCCTACAATGTAGAAAATAGTAAATATAAAGAAAAACCCTTGAATGAGTGCGTGTCAACTTTTGACTGGTACTATATATTTAGCAGAAATTGGGGGTGTAGCGAAATGCGTGTTCCTAGCTCCAACAGTGCAGTGGTATCTAACAATACACACATCTAAAAGTAAATAATGGAATTAAGAAATATATAAATATTAGGACGAGCAATGTCGGAGTGGCATTGACTAAAATACAGTACATATACATATGAAATGAGTAAAGCAGTATGTAGAGATTTATTAAAGTGACTCGTGTTCCATTATCAAAGTGACCTGTGATTCCATGTCTGTAGGGCAGCAGCCTCTAAGGTGCTAGATTGTAGCCGGTTACTCAGTCAACAACCTGATCAACTCTATGCGAAATTAGATGTCACACTGCATGAGGCAAATGGTGGTCACACCAGAAACTGACTGGTTTTCAGATCCACGGCCCTACTTTTTTTTTTTTTTACGGGATCCTTGACCAACATATCTGTTTTCCCAGTCATGTGAAATCCCTAGATTAGGGCCAAATGAATTTATCTAAATTGACTGATTTTGCTTCTATGAACTGTAACTCGGTAAAATCTTAGAAATTGTTACATTTATATATTTGTTCAGTTCATCCCTCCGTTTTGCACTTTCAGTGTTTAGCAGAGTAACATTCTATCCTATCGAAAAAGCACCAAATGTTGCTGGTTCGAATCCCCGAGCCGGCAAGGTGGAAAAATCTGCAGTTATGCCCTTGAGCAAGGCTGTTAACCCCAAGCAACAACTGCTCCCTGGTCGACGATGACGTGTACGTTGATTAAGGCAGCCCCTGCACCACTCTGGTTCAGAGGGGTTGGGTTAAATGCGAAAGACACATTTCGGGTTGATTTGCATTCGGTTGGGAAATTGACGAGGTATCCCCTTTCCCCCCCCATATGCCATTTTCTCTAAGGCTACCCATCCCAGCCCCCATCTGCTCTGCATTGCCACAGAAGTGAAACCATGGCCAGACACCTTCCTCTCCATGGAGAAAGCATGAACGTCATTGTCAAGCTCATAGAATTTAGGCTATCCATTGATCCATGAAAGACAAAGAGACTATTCATGAACTCCACCTTTTTGTGTTTTGTGTTTAGGGGTCAACAGACACCAACAATTTAGCCTCACCGAAGTTTGTCCAGAAAAACAGTGTGCACATTTTATTTGAGTAGCTTATTGTGAAGGTAGGCCTATGTCACTGTAAATAACGTAACTCACACATGCCCAGAAAAAAAGAGGATCCCCCCCCCCAAAAAAAAAAATCCTAATCAGGTCACCCTCTATGATTGTCCAACCCTGCTAAAATCCCTAAGCCACCTCTGTGAACTAGAGTAGGTGAAGTAGAGTTCACCTAAAATGTTAAGACGTGTATTTTTCCATAGACACAGTTTTTTTAATCAAATCAACTGTATGTATTGAACTTGTCTGATGCTTTAAGCACACTGTTTGATTAAGTAATGATGACACACAAATGACTCGAGTGAGATAGAGATCAAGATAACCTTTTCCCGACCCTCCTCAGACGCTGTTACTGGTTACTTCGCAGATTCTGCCGTCATGCTCCTGAAGTTGCCGGTAATAGGATACACCAGCGGTCGGCAACCTTTTCCATTCGGAATGCTAATTTATCTTACCATTTCTACCAATCTGCTTGCCAATTCTGATTTTCATATGCACATTTTCGTGGAACAGGCATTTAATTTATAAGTCTTTTGTATCTCAAAATCATTGTCTGTGGTTTCTACATTCTAAATTAAAATGTATACAAATCTAAAAGTAACTTTTATTGCCATTGCCAACTATGTAATAATAACTTGCATAAAGCCAACACAAAAACATTGCAGCCTGCAGATAGAAAATATCCTGATTTAAAAAAAAATATATATGTGTATATATATTAAAATCTATAAATTACATTGGCTACGCATGACCTGTCTTCAACACTCTTGAAACATTTGATCAACTATCAACTGGGTCGGTACAGACACCGCTGCAGACTGTTTGTGCAAGGGTAGAAGTCATCAGGTATTTTATGACGTTTCCACTGGATCAGAGGATCACATTTTCCCTTTCCTACTGAGTGGTTATTGAAAGTGAGTGAGCTGGAAATATTGTTCAAATACTTTGAGGAACTATTGTCATTCTCAATTGATTCTAAAAACAGACTTTGTGAACTTGCTGTTTGAGGTGAAGGGAAAATTACTTTGATAAGCTCCACAGCTAATTTGTGGTGGTGAGTTAAGACGATCAGAAATACTATCAGACATCCCCAAATGGGCACATTTTAGAGGCCTACATTTGCGTGCTGGCTATGTAAATCCAATGTATTTATATAGCCCTTCGTACATCAGCTGATATCTCAAAGTGCTGTACAGAAACCCAGCCTAAAACCCCAAACAGCAAGCAATGCAGGTGTAGAAGCACGGTTGCTAGGAAAAACTCCCTAGAAAGGCCAAAACCTAGGAAGAAACCTAGAGAGGAACCAGGCTATGTGGGGTGGCCAGTCCTCTTCTGGCTGTGCCGGGTGGAGATTATAACAGAACATGGCCAAGATGTTCAAATGTTTTTATAAATGACCAGCGTGGTCAAATAATAATAATCACAGTAGTTGTTGAGGGTGCAGCAAGTCAGCACCTCAGGAGGAAATCTCAGTTGGCTTTTCATAGTCGATCATTCAGAGTATCTCTACCACTCCTGCTGTCTCTAGAGAGTTGAAAACCGCAGGTCTGGGACAGGTAGCACTTCCGGTGAACAGGTCAGAGTTCCATAGCCGCAGGCAGAACAATTGAAACTGGAGCAGCAGCACGGCCAGGTGGACTGGGGACAGCAAGGAGTCCTCATGCCAGGTAGTCCTGAGGCATGGTCCTAGGGCTCAGGTCCTCCGAGAGAGAGAAAGAGAATTAGAGAGCGCATACTTAAATTCACACAGGACACCAGATAAGACGAGGTACTCCAGAAAAAAAAACTGACCCTAGCCGGAGGGGTCAGGAGAGACTCGTCCTATGTGTGTAATCAGGTGTGCGTCTTTACTCAACATTGATAGGAGCGTTTCAAACACAAGACGATGAATAAATTGATAACTCATAAATGAAATAAACAAACTTTCTCACAAATGTAGCATAGGTTGTCCTGCAAAACACATGTCCACTCTGACAATGAGAATAAATGTCTATAATGATATATTGTATGCATTAACAGAAATTACTGTAACGAAACAAACTTTGCAGATTAGAAATGATGGGAATAAATGGGAAATGTAGGCTACGATTAGTGATGTATGTAATGGGGACTTGATAGACATCACAAACAATGCACACAATGACAACCCACGAAATGGCGGGAGAGAGCCAATTCTGGAGAGAGACGTGCCTTGTGCATCTGAGCCACAATCCCCTTATTCTTGGACTGAGGCAACCTCGTGGCCTCCTCAATGGATTAGTCCTCTGAGACATCGCAAATCACACCGGTGTCTCGTGTGCCATGGAGGAGAAAAAAACAACTATTTGCGACTGCTCGACAACAACAAAAAAATCTGCTTTTCAATACAGACCCTTTTTGTAATACAGTAAATTCCATATAAGGCACCAAGACCATGTGAACGTTGCACAGTACACCCTTAATCTTTGTAATAAATCAAATCTAGTGATGCATAACTTGACATTTCTGCCATCCTTTGTGACATTGTGAGAGGATAACCAACCTTCCAATTAATAGCAATGCGTTTTCTTAGCCACTGTAAATTCTAAATGACACAGTTTCTTCTGAAAAGTTGCCAATATCAACATTTCCAAGCAATCATAAACAGGGAGAAGGGAGAATCTGTAGACATGCTGAGATAAAATAACACGCTCTTTGCCAGAAATCAGCCAGCCTTCATGATCACAACATGTCATGCAAATACTGTATGTCCCCTTTTTTTGTTTTTTACACTTCCAGCAGAGGAACAACATTTCTGAGTGCCTGATATTCCATTTCATTGGCATATAGGATGGTCTATAGATGGTTTTCCACTGCACTAATTTGTCTGAGATGACATGAACATGACTGGGCATTCAAACGCATCTGTATGCATTCATCATCAATGTTGTGTACTGACTGCACCATGACAGTGAAGTCTGTAGAGTTGTTTTATACCTTGTCGGTTTGACAAGTAGGGAATCAAATCCAATTTTATTGGTCACATGCGCCGACTACAACAGTGAAATGCTTGCTTACAAGGCCTTATCCAACAGTGCAGTTTCAAGAAAATACACACACAAAAATTAAGAGATAAGAATAACAAATAATTAAAGAGCAGCAGTAAATACCAATAGCGGGGCTATATACAGGGGTGCCGGTACAGAGTCAATGTGCGGGGGCACCGGTGTCAAGGTAATTGAGGTAATATGTACATGTAGGTAGTTATTAAAGAGACTATGCATAGATAATAACAGAGTAGCAGTGGTGTAAAAGGGGGGGGGGGTGTTGCAATGCAAATAGTCTGGGTAGCCATTTGATTAGCTGTTCAGGAGTCTTATGGCTTTGGGGTAGAAGCTGTTTAGAAGCCTTTTGGTCCTAGACTTGGTGCTCCGGTACCGATTGCTGTGTGGTAGCAGAGAGAACAGTATGGCTAGGGTGGCTGGAGTCTTTGACAATTTTGATACCACCTGGTATAGAGGTCCTGGATGGCAGGAAGCTTGGCCCGAGTGATGTACTGGGCCATACGCACTACCCTCTAGTGCCTTGCGGTCGGAGGACGAGCAGTTGCCATACCAGGCAGTGATGTAACCCGTCAGGATGCTCTCGATGGTGCAGCTGTCAAACCTTTTGAGGATCTGAGGACCCTTGCCAAATTAGCTACGGAGCAAGTTCATTCTCTTCAGACAGAACTGAAGTCGAGAGGGGATGAAACACTAGCTACCATAACATGTCACTTACACTACTAGCTCAGCACTGGGAATAAATCATTTTTTTCTGTAAAGTCAAATATCAGTTACCTTGCCAGCTACATCAGTCAAATAAAGAGTAGCCAGTTTCTGCTTTGCTTGCTTTAACAACTCTGAGAAAAAGTGCAACACAGAGACAGCAGCACCGTGCTGGTCAGAAGCTTTGCCTTCACACGGCCTGTCAGCACGCTCTGTGGTGTCCACACAGTGGCTGAAACCCGACAAACAGCCTAGCCGACTCCTCTGAGGCGTCCGCATGGTCCTAAAGTACACAGATGCAGCTTTTTTGTATCACAGTGCAATAATAAAAATGGGAGGGGGGCAAAAATAAAATGTTAGAATGTGGGGGGTCATGTCCACCCCATCCCCAGTGAAAGTTGCGCCCCTGATGGGTCCTCATGAGCACCACTGAAATTAGAAACATGTCTGTGCTCTGACAAGCCACCACTTCCTCCTCTGGCTATAATTTCAGTACCCACATTCTGTTACAGGAACACTGGTGTTATTGTTCGGGGAATACAAGCTAACTAGTAACCTTTGTACTCCATACACATCAACAGTGTAATATCAGGATGGAGTTAATAACAATGAATATACAGTAGAATGACATGATATAAAACATTTTTTGTCACATGCGCCAAAAACAACCGGTGTAGGTAGACTTTACAGTGAAATGCTGAATACAACAGGTGTAGGTAGACTTTACAGTGAAATGCTGAATACAACAGGTGTAGGTAGACCTTACAATGAAATGCTGAATACAACAGGTGTAGGTAGACATTACAGTGAAATGCTGAATACAACAGGTGTAGGTAGACCTTACAATGAAATGCTGAATACAACAGGTGTAGGTAGACCTTACAATGAAATGCTGAATACAACAGGTGTAGTAGACCTTACAGTGAAATGCTGAATACAACAGGTGTAGTAGACCTTACAGTGAAATGCTGAATACAACAGGTGTAGGTAGACCTTACAGTGAAATGCTGAATACAACAGGTGTAGGTAGACCTTACAGTGAAATGCTGAATACAACAGGTGTAGGTAGACCTTACAGTGAAATGCTGAATACAACAGGTGTAGGTAGACCTTACAGTGAAATGCTGAATACAACAGGTGTAGGTAGACCTTACAGTGAAATGCTGAATACAACAGGTGTAGTAGACCTTACAGTGAAATGCTGAATACAACAGGTGTACAGTGAAATGCTGAATACAACAGGTGTAGGTAGACCGTACTGTGAAATGCTGAATACAACAGGTGTAGGTAGACCGTACTGTGAAATGCTGAATACAACAGGTGTAGGTAGACCGTACTGTGAAATGCTGAATACAACAGGTGTAGGTAGACCGTACTGTGAAATGCTGAATACAACAGGTGTAGGTAGACCGTACTGTGAAATGCTGAATACGACAGGTGTAGGTAGACCGTACTGTGAAATGCTGAATACAACAGGTGTAGGTAGACCGTACTGTGAAATGCTGAATACAGTGAAATGCTGAATACAGGTGTAGGTAGACCGTACAGTGAAATGCTGAATACAACAGGTGTAGGTAGACCGTACTGTGAAATGCTGAATACAACAGGTGTAGGTAGACCGTACTGTGAAATGCTGAATACAACAGGTGTAGGTAGACCGTACTGTGAAATGCTGAATACGACAGGTGTAGGTAGACCGTACTGTGAAATGCTGAATACGACAGGTGTAGGTAGACCGTACTGTGAAATGCTGAATACAACAGGTGTAGGTAGACCGTACTGTGAAATGCTGAATACAACAGGTGTAGGTAGACCGTACTGTGAAATGCTGAATACAACAGGTGTAGGTAGACCGTACTGTGAAATGCTGAATACAACAGGTGTAGGTAGACCGTACTGTGAAATGCTGAATACAACAGGTGTAGGTAGACCGTACTGTGAAATGCTGAATACGACAGGTGTAGGTAGACCGTACTGTGAAATGCTGAATACGACAGGTGTAGGTAGACCGTACTGTGAAATGCCTTCTGAAAGGCCTTCTGACACCGCCTGGTATAGAGGTCCTGGATGGCAGGAAGCTTGGCCCCAGTGATGTACTGGGCCGTTCGCACTACCCTCTGTAGTGCCTTGCGGTCAGAGGCCGAGCAGTTGCCATACCAGGCAGTGATGCAACCAGTCAGGATGCTCTCAATGGTGCAGCTGTACTACCTTTTGAGGACCCATGCCAAATCTTTTCAGTCTCCTGAGGGGAATAGGTTTTTGTCATGCCCGCTTCACGACTGTCTTGGTGTGCTTGGACCATGTTAGTGAGCTGGTGATGTGGACACCAAGTAACTTGAAGCTCTCAACTAGAGGTCGACCGATTTAATCGGAATGGCCGATTTTTTTAATTACTGCGATTTCAAGTTTTCTTAACAATCGGAAATTGGTATTTTTGGGCGCCGATTTGTAAATATATATATTTTTAAATTATTTATTTGATTTTTTTATACTTTTTTTTATTTTTAAATTTAACTAGGCAAGTCAGTTAAGAACACATTCTTATTTTCAATGACGGCCTAGGAACGGTGGGTTAACTGCCTTGTTCAGTGGCAGAACGACAGATTTTCACCTTGTCAGCTCGGGGGATCCAATCTTGTAACCTTACACTAGTCCAACGCTCTAGCCACCTGATTTCATTGCACTCCACGAGGAGACTGCCTGTTACGCGAATGCAGTAGAAGCCAAGGTAAGTTGCTAGCTAGCATTAAACTTATCTTTATAAAAAACAATCAATCAATCATAATCACTAGTTATAACTACACATGGTTGATGATATTACTAGTTTATCTAGCGTGTCCTGCGTTGCATATAATCAATCGGCAAACTTAATGATGGTGTTGGAGTCGTGCCTGGCCATGCAGTCATGAGTGAACAGGGAGTACAGGAGGGGACTGAGCACGCACCCCTGAGGGGCCCCTGTGTTGAGGATCAGAGTGGCGGATGTGTTGTTACCTACCCTTACCACCTGGGGGCAGCTCGTCAGGAAGTCCAGGATCCAGTTGCAGAGGGAGGTGTTTAGTCCCAGTGTCCTTAGCTTATTGATGAGCTTTGAGGGCACTATGGTGTTGAACGCTGAGCTGTATTCAATGAATCGCATTCTCACATAGGTGTTCCTTTTGTCCAGGTGGGAAAGGGCAGTGTGGAGTGCAATAGAGACTGCATCATATGTATACATTGTAAGATGTTTATTGATAGGCAATGCATTTGGTACAGAGTATGATTTGACCAAGTGACAACCATGGTCTAACGAGCTCATCAAAACCATGTTTAAGAAGTTGGGCTATTGTATTAGGAGCTAGCTATATTGCCATAAAGGTATTGGGCACTAGCTAGAATGTAAACCATCACTGACACAGACAATTAGTTGCTTTCCTTGGCTCCCTACAAAAAGCTTTAGGGCCAACTGTTATATTGGTTGTCTAATAGCCATTGGAGATACTTGTAAACGTTACAGCTACGTCCTTCCAGCTGTTAGCTAGTTAGCTAACTGCATTTTGAGCTACTTACTACCTAACCTTTAGTCTTCAGATAATTAGGTTATCAGAAAACAGCTGAATTGTAGCTAGCTAGCTAATTACATGTACGTTTGTGCTTGAAACAACTTTGGAACCAATTGTCCACAGTATCTAATTGTTACCGTTAGCTAGCTACCTGGCTAGCTAGTTGGCTTTATTGGTCCAGTGAGTAGGTTAGTCAGCCTCTAGCTTTGCCGGATAAAAAAAAACAGTGTTATTGCTAAACTAATTAATCTTTGATCATTCAATTTTGTTGCAGGGGTGAGGATGGAGAGTAGATGGTCTGTAACCTTGTCGTAGCTACCGTTCACTGTGCTGTGCTCCTTAGCGATTGGCAAAGCCACCCTTGTCCCTGGCTGTTTGGTTTGTTCACAAATCGCAGATTGTGTCCTGTGCCATAGACTGTATAGGCTGTGCAAACATAGGAAGGTGGAGATTAATCTATATTTATATGCGCCATACGTCGGTGTTAGGAGGGTGGAAATAAACAAGTGTTTCCGCACTAGAACAGGATTTAGGTCAAAATAGTGGCGGTAACTTCCTCTGGACGGGGCATTTAACTAACTCTGTCACTGCTTGGCGGTATCATTCTCAAGGAAAGAGGAACTGGAAATCAATGAAGATCCAAGTCTCAATGTTGCTGTATTCTTTGGGAGGTATGAGGTAAGCAGAAATGCTTTTAGGGCATTATCATGAAGTAGCCTCTCAAGGTTAGGTAAAATATCTACTTAAGGAAGCAGATTTCCATGGTTGGAAGGAGAGTGCAGAGTGATATTGGATGGAGCAAAAACATTTTGCAACCCTGCATCTCATGTTACAGTTAGTTGTTGAACTTTGGATCCAGAAAGTAATTGATTTATCATTTGTTTCATAGCTTGCTTTGAACAATACCTCAAGTGAAGTTGAAAACCAGAGTTTCAGTATGTGTGGGGTCCGGACTTTGTTTCGGTCTATGAATCCAGATGGTCCCTGTGGAGCTTTATAAGGTTTAGTGTTTATCTGAGTCATATATTTTACGCTAGACTGGCACATGACTCATATTTGTACAGTAGAACGGTGAATGGGAAACTCTTGGCACCAAATTACAACAAGGCAGCATTTAGGAAGGGTGGTTAGGATAACTCCATCTATATCAACGATATTTTTGGACGTTTGTCTGACATCAGTTGGCTACAATTGCTGCAAAGAATTGCTGGCCACTGGCTAAGTCAGTCAGCTGGAGCACATGCGGTGAATGTTGTGACAAATGCTTGTAGACTGTCTTAGGAGAATCTTAGAGGGCTTGTGTTGTGTGACTCTCAGCTAGTGGTGGGCAGGGAGCTAAGATTTAAGTCTGAGAACCCAGGTGGCGATCTCGTTAGCGCCAGCGCTAGTGATGAGTAATTCTGTTCAGCTAACGAGACAGTGTTTTTAGCTTTTATGTTTATTGTTTTCCTCTCTTTTTTTTGAGGGAGATGGGAGTTAATCGCCAGGATCAAAATGACTATTTGACGAGCTCTTATGAGAGATGGCTTTCTTCTCTCCTGATAGAACAGGTTTGTAGGAAATGTCTAGAAGTGGGATGTGGATTTAAAGTCAATCATGTTCACGTAATAAGCCCAGTGGCATCGTAACCAAGCTTGCTTCCTATTGTCCAATCTCAGAGGTCAAGTTAAGGTCAGCGGCAGCCATGTTTTCAGAATTTCACTCACTGACATGTTTTCATCTTATTTTCCACTTTCTAAAATGGACCCCCCCCCCTAAATGTAGGATTCAACAAGTTGACCACTAGTCTATGGTTGTGCTCAATAAGCGTGGGTACTCAACTGTCTTCTAAATCTCAATTCCTCTCTTTTTATGATATATTCTCTGTATGTAACAAGTCTTCAGATATCCCTACGCCCAACCTTGTCTCCTTCAATTTGTATGTAGGTGGCCTTCCCTGTGTCAGCACGAGGCAACCACTGATAAATGTGACTAAGCACATTGTCAGCTCTCGCCCACTCCGTGAAATTCAATACCAACAAGAAACAGAGCACTTCTCGGGGATTCAAAAAAATATAATGCTGATTTAGGCCTAACTATTCTCTCTCATGGCTAGCATGGTAGCAAGGGGAATACCGTGTATGTTTATCTGTGGCAACTGAATGGAGCCACTGTGCCTTTTCACCAAAGTAGATTCAGACTGAGGTAAAGGGAGGGGGATAGGATCTGTTGAATTCAGTGATATTGGGAACAAGGACAGAGTGGCGCCGGCTGGACCTTCTTGGTGAAGCACAAAACTAATTTCCCAAATCCCCCGGAGACCATTCAATCGTTGGTTGGTACAGTGGTTCACTGTCTCAGCTGGAGTCAGAGAGTATGTGTGTACTGTAAGTGCATTAGCGTGTGTGTGTGTGTGCATCTTACAGGAAAGGCTTCTTAGTAGTGCGAGACCTCATCAGCCTGACCTACCTCCATAATGGAGTGGCTCCACCTATCTGGTCTGTTTGGATGCCTCCTGAACTCCTCTCTCGCCCCTCTTACTCCACACTGGGATTCAGCCTATTTATAGCATCGTACTGAATAATGAATCACCTGCAGTCAGGAGGCTGTTCCCTTCCTCCTTGTGCGCACACACACACACACACACACACACAGATGCAAATCACACACCTGCTACCCAAAGTCACGCACATATACACTTTAAAACACACCTGCTACCTACAAACACACACACACACACAGATAGTAGGCACACACTGACACACCTGTGTCCACAAGGACTTGTGGCAAGATAAACGCTATCAATGCCAAAGATGAGAAGGGGACAAAAACTCTCTCCTCGAGAGAACGTTAGGTAACAGACGTTTCCCAGAGCTGACGACTTGCCTCAAACAACACGATCTCATTCAATATTAGCTGTGGGAACGATTCAGACATGTTAGTAAGGCAAGGCAACACAAATGCTACAGAATGTGTGGCTTTCATTGTGTCCTTGGTCAGACACTAACTGGACCTCCTCCCTCTCCTTCCCTCCAGGCGCTGGATGTGGACCGCAGCGTGCTGTACAAGATGAAGAAGTCCGTCAAGGCCATCTACACCTCGGGTCTGGGTGAGTCCAAAAGGTTAACACTCATTTGCAGTCACAACACCATAGCGCTCCCATCTGATGAAAGGTCAGAGTTCAGAGCCACCTGTGACGGTCATCACGGGAACTCGATAAGCTAGTCCATGTACCTGGTCGCCGCGGTGGGGGGTGTGTGTGTGTGGGCCAGGGTATGACAGGGTTTAGGGTCGGTGTGTTTTTCGGTCAAATGAGGGGAGAGGATGACCTCCGTTTGAAGATTTATGGCCCTGCCTTAAGTCTATGTCCTCCAAATGCACAGTATGTAGAAGAGAACAGCAACGCTGACTCCCTCTGTCAATGCTTACTACGGTAGGGTTTAAACTGAGGAATCCATATCTACTGGAAGATGGCCACGGGGAGACTGGCTTAATTAGTGTGTGCTTGTTTTGGGTGGGTTGCAAGTGTGTGTGTGTGTGTACGGAGCTCATCAGCATACTCACTCTGGCTGGCTGTGACAGTGTGGGTTGTTTCCAGCGCCTTGTCTTTGGGCTGTGTGACAGGGTCCTGCTGAGAGCGTATGGAACGATTTTTCTCTCTCTTTGCTGAGCTGGGCCTTTTTTGGGAACACTGCTACCTCTGTTCAAGGGGGGACAGCTGTCTACCCCAGACCTTGGAGGAACAGGTGTACCAGGGAACACCCTTTGTGTGAGTACTTGTGAGTGTACAGGGGCAAAAGGGGACAGTGTTGTGCTCTTCCCCACTACACTGTGTTCTAATGGAGTTCCAAGCACTCATTTCATCTCCTTCCTCTCTTCCCGGTATCCTGAAACAGTGCCTTTGTGTCACTAAACAACATTGCAGGCGTGTGTGTGTGTGTGTGTGTGTGTGTGTGTGTGTGTGTGTATATACAGTATGTGTGGATGCCTCTG
Organism: Oncorhynchus tshawytscha; assembly: GCF_018296145.1. NCBI lineage: Eukaryota > Metazoa > Chordata > Actinopteri > Salmoniformes > Salmonidae > Oncorhynchus > Oncorhynchus tshawytscha. The sequence goes on along the minus strand of NC_056436.1, from coordinate 39,040,138 downwards.
GTGGGCATTTTGACTCTTTTACCAGTTGGTTACTAGGCAACATGCATAATTTGCTGTGGTATCACCGTCAATGGAAGGATTTTCATAACGGGTCGAATTCATGTTGGCTGAATCCTTTCCAAAATAAGGGGCTTAAGTTCTTTATAACCACATTAAGCGTTTTAAGCACTTTCAATAAGAGGCTTTATGGACCTCTTAACACTGACAATCTTAATTGTTACAGAATATTCAGTACAGAAAACACACTATAGATTCGTCTTGTTTCTGACATTTGTTTTGTTGACAAAGGCAAGTAAGAGATTCAAATTGTATGTAAATTTGATGGCTTTGCTAGCGTGTAAACAGCTGGGAAGTTGGAGATTAAAATGTAATATAAATTTGATGGCTTTGCTTGCGTGTCAATGCAGCTCGTGATTGTGATTTAGATTACTATTCCCCTAAGATGCCAGTAGAAGCCATTGCCCCTTCGAGAAACCTAGTAACTACATAGACGTTCAGTACAGTAATAGTCAGTGCATTACAGGAAGGTTTCGATAACATACATTGTTTTTTGTTGTTGCTTATTGTCACATACAAGGTGCAGAGAAATGTTTTAGTGTCGGCCATAGTAGTACGGCACCCCTGGAGTAAATTAGGGTTAAGTGCCTTGATCAAGGGCACATCGACAGATTTTTCACCTTGTCGGCTCGGGTATTTGAATCACCAACCTTTCGGTCACTGGCCAAGTGCTCTAACTGATAGGCTACCTGATTTGAGTGGCGTTGGAGGCCCATTGATGTTAAGGACCGTTGTGAATTAAGATGTTCTGAAGTCATCGTTCACATTTTAGATTTGAAACTGTCCTTGACATTCCACTATCGTGTTCTTTCACGTTGTGGATCACCCCTTGTCGTCATTCATCTGGACGGGCCCTTTCTGAATGTACCCTCAGTCAGAAGAGGAACAGAGGTTGATTGATTACATAAGAGGAGTACTTGGTGACCTTCCAGTCTTCCTGAGAATGAGTGCTGTGAATTAAGACTCTTTTGATTTAGCGGAGCTGTGGGAGTCAATTTTCTGGCCCTTCTGTGTAGCAAAGACCTCTGTAAGTTCCAATATGAATAGTGAAAGAATGTGTTGCCGGGCTTGTTAGCATTAGTGCTAAAGTTGGGTCCAATGCTAGCTATAATATTTAGCGCTTGTTTCAGGCTCTGCATAGAACAGAAGGTGCCCTTAGGCATAGAACCTAACCCAGTCCCTCCAGGATTCCGTGCTCCAATTTTTTAGCAAAATCAACAATTCCCCGCATATTATGCAAGGGCTTGTAAATTTGACCAATCACTGCATTAAAAACAGTCAAATCATTGCAATATTTTAGTCTAAAAAATTGACCCGCTACTGCAGTACAAAAAGAGGGCTCGCAATTTCAACCAATCACTGCACTTTTTACCTCAAGATATGGTTCAATCAAGCCACACGTCAACAAACTTTTTCCCTTGTCAGCGTATTTTCATCACAAACTGGACAAAATTATGGCAAAAGTCAGAATTGCTGCAGCAATATCAAGGACCTTTGTCGCAAATATCACAAAAAATCCTGGAGGGATTGCTAACCTTGACCATTAAGAAGAATGTAAATGTAAGACATTTCAACAGCTCGTCATCATTGTCAGTGAGATTCTGTGTTGGCATTTTCCAGTCAGGAGGTCTACGCAACTTTTGAGTCTGTGCTGCTTGGTATTCTAATGTTGGCTAGAGGCGCTGAACTGAACCTAAGACATCTCACCCAGGTTCCCTTCCCTACCCACAATCTTAGTCAGTCGCCTGGGCTTCACTCTCCTTTGGTGAAATATTCATCCATGACAGTTGGTGCGAATTGGGAGAAATCTCTCTCTGCTCTGTCACTCTTTAAATCTGTGTTGCTGCCTGCCCTCCTTTGCTTTGGCATGCTGCTTTCTGAGGGAACTATTCTTGTCCATTCGACAACATGGCTGGCTTCTCATTACCCCGACCTTCACATGCCCAGGTTTGTAATGTTATTCCATACGCAAAGTTCATGTCTCGAAGACTCTTGCTCCAGACTCATGCCATTTGGACGTTGTGTTAACTTTTGACCTGACCAGGCCCTCCAGCAATACTGACTTGCTGTTTTATCTCGGGCCTCCCTCTGGCTCTCCATCACTTCCTCTCTCCTTTCTCACACTCAGGTAAAAATGCTAGCTTTTGAGAAGATGACCGCTATGTTGTCAAATGGACAGTATTTGATTTTTTTCTCAGAAAGCAGCATCCCAGAGATTCTGACCTGTTACAGTTGATTTGAGGAGCCTCTCTTGCTGGTCTTGAACAGTCAATCCGGCAGGCAGTCAACCAGGTTGGCGGTCGGTCAGTGGCAGTCGAGCAGAGAAGGTGATGCGTGCCTCCTTCACCATGGACACAGCCATCCTCCTGGAGGACAGAGACCCAGTGGAGAGCCCAGTCAGACTGACCAAACTGGAGCGGAAAGTCCCCTTGCCCCGCCTCATGGCTTCCCTGGTGCCGTCTATCAGTCTGCCCATCACTGGGCCTGCAGATCTGTCACCCTATCGCCACTCTATTGGCCCACAGGCTAAAATTAGGAAAAAAATACTTTATTCAAACCCCCAGAGTTTTTCATCTGGCTGGTTTATATTCAGACACAGCTGTTGGTCTAACTGATGGTGCTCTGCTGTATGCACTGTTGTGCCACTGGGATAGATCTGTTTTTCTGGCTAAACTTTGTTTGGCTCCACAGGCAGGCATCACACCCATGATAATGAGTACACCGCTACTTAGTACGCGCTTGCATACACGTGTTGTAAACGGTGAGGAATATAACATGCATGATACATACTGGAAGCACACAGCCTCATACTGTGGATACAGACACAAATGAACTCATGTTGTCATTCCCTTTGCAGTCTTGCTTTTCCCCCCCATCACAAGCCACACACACTTTATTGCAAAGCTGCCAGGTAACGGAGGGAATTAGGCTTCCAGAAGCACTAATGTAACTATACTGTGAATGGATGTTCCTGAACTGCAGGTAGAGGCCACTGAGAGCCACAGAAACAGCAGGACTGTCATAATGCCCATTTTACTCCTCTGTCCTCTCCCACTGAGCTCTGCCCTAACGACCATCCCTCTCCCCTCCAATCGGTGGTCCTCTGGGTAAACCTTAATGGCCAAATTGTGAAAAGGGTGTTAAGTCCATCAGTATTTATTCAGCCTCCGTGGACAGTGTGGTCCTAAGCTGGAAATAGATGGGGATGTGGACATAGAGTTTTGTCTGTGCTGAAACCTCCAGCAAAGTAAGCTTGTGATTGACCAGCCCTAGAGAGAGAGAGTTTGGGTTGAGGAAACAGAAGCTAGGCTACTATCTGTTGATTAAACAAAGATCTGTCTGGTGGAGTGGACAATGCTGGAATAACAACACCCCACCACTCGCTATGCTGTTAGATTATCCACAGCAGGGGACGTCTGTGTGTGTTACGTTTGTTCTTGCAGATCTACAGTTGGTTTGTTCTGTGTGTTTTTGTATGCGTTGAGTTGACAACTGTGTCTGCCTGTGTGTGGACTTTCAAAGGGCTTTCAATGGGTGAATTGTGTCACCTTCTCCCTCCTTTTCAAGATTCCCATAAAACAAGGGGGCCACCATTTCCTGGGGGCCTGCCACAGACAGGAACCCAAGTCATTCCCACGATTCATCCACAACAGCAGAAGCCAGCCCTCCATGTCATGTCACCACTGACTATCCCTGGCTGTGACGGAAAGAGATGAGAGACAGCGTAGGAATGCACTGGGGAGGGTGGCACACACACTCAGACACACAGTACACTGACGTGTCTGTCTGCTGGGGTTGCATTACAGTAAACAGGAGACTAGCCTTGTGGGCTTTACACCGGGTGTTTTCTGTCATGGGTGGATAGTTGAGGCACCGAGAGGCCCTGGTCTCAGGTGCCACTAGAAAAAAAACAAAAGCCCAGGCAGTGCCCGCGGGCGACACACAGGCCAGGGCGACCCACAACAAAGCAGCTGGGTTTGCTGCCTAAACAGTCTGTTTGAACGTGTGTTGTTGCGTCAGACACCTATGGCCAGAGGTGAGCAAGGGCAAATAAAACAGCAACCCATGGGGTATTCAACAGTAGGTCCCATACAGGTTACTTGACTAGATTGTGGGTTCTCTAAAAGCAGGAAAAATGTCCTTCAGTAGACAATTTGACTTTGGGATTAGGGTTTAAAAGCCTTTAAAAAAAATGTTTTAATCAAGGACTTTCAACTAGCTCGTTAAATCTATGAGCTCAGAGGACTCCAAACGCAGTGCTTGTCGTTCATGTTTATCTCGCGGTAGGATTTTTTTGATCTGCTGGTTCTAGACATGATTCATCCACCTTGATCTTATTGCATCACCATAAGAGTTGCTTGTAGTTCTTCAATTTCACGTGTGAACACGTTAAAAGTTGGACGTGTGTGTGACAGTCTGTCTGGACAGATGCTGTGCGATAATGTGTTCCGCTGAGTCATTCTCTGGGGGCAGATGCCTTGGGGTGTCGATACCCGCACTCCTCCGCATCTCTCTCTCTGTCTCTCTCTGTCTCTTTCCACCTCAAAAAGCACAAGAAAGAGGATTTCAACACTCACCTTCTCCGATTGTTCTGAAATCAATTCTGTCGTTGAAAACATAAGATTTAGTGTTCCTGCAACATTATTTTTGTTGAAATATAATTTGATCTCTGTGAAATGTACCTAATTGATTGCACCTACATTGGCCATTTTTAAATGTTAACATTCAAGAAATATAGTACTTCCGATTTGGACCCGAAACAATTCTAAACAATGAGTAAGACATGAGGATTCCTACAGCGAGTATACCGCATCGCTTCTCTGTGTGACAAGTAGTATAGAGGTATGGCTCTGAGTATTTTTTATTTTCTTCTTCAGTCTATGTAATGCATTCTCAGTGAATTTGGTGCCTCCCCCCATTCAGATAAATTAGTCATTGAAGTTGTTAGCTTTATTTCCAATCGTATATCCTGATAGTACCATGTTCTGACTATTAGATGGCGCTGCTCCTGTTATTGGGTGGATTTGTGCCACAAATGCTAAAAAGTTTGCATTTGAAACAGTGGCTGAGTAAACAAAACCAAAGCATAGGTTGCTGTCGTACCTTTTCAATAGACTGCTTACAGGGTAAGGAAAGCAATATGTAATTTTGTAATTTGGGTGAACGTTCCCTTTAACAAATCACCTAATAGTAGGAACAGCACCGTCTAGTGGTCAGAACCTGGTAATATCAGGATGTAGGACATAAACCTAAACAACTTCAAGGACTACTTTCTCTGAACAGGGGACAACACCCACCAAATTCACTGAGAAAACATTACATAGGATAAAGAAACAATATTCAGAGCCGCAGCTCCATACTACTTCTTGTAAAAAAACGTCTCAATTTAATTCAAAGGGCTTTATTGGCATGGGAAACATTTCTTTACATTGCCAAAGCAGGTGAAATAGACAAACAAAAGGGAAATAATAAAAAATGAATAGTAAACATTAAGACATCTCTCTGTCTCTATCAATTCAATTCAAGGGGCTTTAATGGCATGGGAAACATATGTTGACATTTCCAAAGCAAGTGAAGTAGATAATATACAAAAGTGAAATAAGCAATAACAATGAACAGTAAACATTACACTTACAGAAGTTCCAAAAGAATAAAGACATTATAAATGTCATTATGTTTATATACAGTGTTGTAACGATGTACAAATGGTTAAAGTACAAAAGGTAAAATAAATAAGCAGAAATATGGGTTGTATTTACAATGGTGTTTGTTCTTCACTGGTTGACCTTTTTTCTTGTGGCAACAGGTCACAAATCTTGCTGCTGTGATGTCACACTGTGGTATATCTGTAAGAGGTGTGTAAACTGGCTGCAGCTAAGTCAGGCGCAGGAGAGCAGAACTGGGTAACAACCCCTTGCAGTTTAATGAGGCAAAACAAACTGCACCCAGAACAACAAAATACGGTTTGAAATAACCCTTCGCAAACCAGTCTGAAGTGCACATACACTTTACAACAAACAATTCCACACACCGACATGGAAGGAACCGAGGGTTATATGTACATCAAGTAATGAAGGAATGTGTGTGCGGGAAAACAAGACAAAACAAATGGAAAATGAAAGGTGGATCGGCGATGGCTAGAACATGGGTGATGTCGACCGCCGAACGCCGCCCGAACAAGGAGAGGAAAAGACTTCGGCTGAAGTTGTGACAATTTCCCTCCGTAGATATGGAAGTTGATCAATATCGGGTTTGTTTTCAAATTCTTTAGATCTGTGTAATCTGAGGGACATATGTGTCTCTAATATGTTCATACATTGGGCAGGAGGTTTCCACCTAATTTTTCCACCTCCTCAGACCTCATCACCACGGCGGCCTTTCTCATTAGCAAGGCTATGCTCACTGAGTCTGTACATGGTCACAGCTTTCTTTAAGTTTGCGTCAGTCACAGTGGTCAGGTATTCTGCCACTGTTCTCTCTGTTCAGGGCCAAATAGCATTCTAGTTTGCTCTTTTTTTTGGTAATTCTTTCCAATGTGTCAAGTAATTATCTATTTGTTTTCTCATGATTTGGTTGGGTCTATTTGTGTTGCTGTCCTGGGGCTCTGTGGGGTGTGTTTGTGAACAGAGCCCCAGGACCAGCTTGCTTAGGGGACTCTTCTCCAGGTTCATCTCTCTGTAGGTGATGGCTTTGTTATGGAAGGTTTGGGAATCGCTTCCTTTGAGGTGGTTATAGAATTTAACGTCTCTTTTCTGGATTTTGATAATTAGCGGGTATCGGCCTAATTCTGCTCTGCATGCATTATTTGGTGTTCTACTGGGGATATTTTTGCTGAATTCTGCATGCAGAGTCTCAGTTTGATGTTTGTCACATTTTTGTGAATCTTGGTTGGTGAGCGGACCCCAGACCTCACAACCATAAAGGGCAATGGGCTCTATGACTGATTCAAGTATTTTTTTTTTGACAGATCCTAATTGGTATGTTGAATTTTATGTTCCTTTCGATGGTATAGAATGCCCTTCTTGCCTTGTCTCTCAGATCGTTCACAGCTATGTGGAAGTTACATGTGGCGCTTAGGTTTAGGCCAAGGTATGTACTTGTTTTTGTGTGCTTTCGGGCAAAGGTGTCTAGATGGAATTGGTGGTTGTGGTGACTGGACCTTTTTTGGAACACCATCATAGGTCTTGCAGAATCTGTTTCAGCAGATCTAGTTGCTGCTGTAGGCCCTCCTTGGTTGGTGACAGAAGCACCAAATCATCAGCAACAGTAGACATTTGACTTCAGATTCTAGTAGGGTGAGGCCGGGTGCTGCAGACTTTTTTCTAGTGCCCTCGCCAGTTCGTTGATATATCTGTTGAAGAAGGTGGGGCTTAAGCTGCATCCCTGTCTCACCCCCACGGCCCTGTGGGAAGAAATGTGTGTGTTTCTTTGCCTATTTTAACCTCACACTTGTTGTTTGTGTACATGGATTTTATAATGTAGTATGTTTTACCCCCAACACCCCTTTCCATCAATTTGTATAGCAGACCCTCATGCCAAATTTAGTCGAAGGCTTTTTTTGAAATCAGCAAAGCATGAGAAGACTGCCTTTGTTTTGGTTTGTTTGTTTGTCAATTAGGGTGCGCAGGGTGAATACGGGGTCTGTCGCACGATAATTTGGTAAAAAGCCAAATTGACATTTGCTCAGTACATTTTTTTCACTCAGGAAATGTACAAGTCTGCTGTTAATGATAATGCAGAGGATTTACCCAAGGTTGCTGTTGACGCATATCCCACGGTAGTTATTGGGGTCAAATTTATCTCCACTTTTGTGGATTGGGGTGATCAGTCCTTGGTTCCAAATATTGGTGAAGATGCTAGAGCTAAGGATGATGATAGAGTTTTAGTATAGCCAATTGGAATTTGTTGTCTGTATATTTGATCATTTCATTGAGGATACCCTCAACACCACAGGCCTTTTTGGGTGGGAGTTTTTTTATTTTATTTTATTTTGTCCTGTATTTCATTCAAGGTAATTGGAGAATCCAGTGGGTTCTGGTAGTCTTCAATAGTTGATTCAAAGATTTTGTATTTGATCATGTATATGTTTTTGCTGTTTGTTCTTTTGTTATAGAGCCAAAAAGATTGGAGAAGTGGTTTACCCAAACATCTCCATTTTGGATAGATAATTCTTTGTTTTCCAATTTTCCCAGAAGTGGTTAGTCTACGGATTCTTCAATTACATTGAGCTGATTTCTGACATGTTGTTCCTTTTTCCGTAGTGTATTTGGGTATTGTTTTAGTGATTCACCATAGTTCTCGAGGGAAGGTCTCAGGGTTGTCATGGCAACTCTCCCAGCACCCAACCAGTGCCTCAAATCCCAGTGTTCCTCTCCACCTCTGGTTTATTAGCTGTGAGCAGCACTTAATGAAGTGTGGGTCTGAGGCTAGGTGACATCTGTCAGGCCTGCTTTATGGACTTCCCTTTTGTTGCTTGAAGTGGTGCTGCTGGGTTTGATTAGTTGAATTGCCAACTTCCTATTCCCCCCACACACACACGCGCACGGGTGGCATCTCTCTCTCTTAGGTTTGACTTTTTAAAATGTTTATAAATAGCACAGCCATATGTATTAGCTTTAGCCTTAGTTTTAGAAGCAACCGAACTGTAACATGTACATTTTAGTCATTTAGCTAGCATATTAGGTTCTTTTGAAGTTGTGGGAACATATGTTTTTGTTTTCCTATTGCTTCTGGGAACGAAGCCTTGATGTATTTTTTTCCCACCTTTTTTCTCCTCAATTTCATGATATCCAATTGGTAGCTAGTCTTGTCCCATCACTGCAACTCCCATATGGACTCTGGAGAGGCGAAGGCCGAGAGCCACGAAACACGACCCTGCCAAGCCTCACTGCTTCTTGACACACTGATCGCCTAACCCGGAAGCCAACCCGCACCAATGTGTCGGAGGAAACGCCGTACAACTGGGGACCATGTCAGCGAGCATGCGGCCGTCCCCCTACAAGGAGTCGCTAGAGCGCGATGGGACAAGGACATCCCGGGCCGGCCAAACCCTCCCCTTACCAGGACGACGCTGGGCCAATTGTGAACTGCCTCATGGGTCTCCTGTTCGCGGTCAGCTGTATCAAACCCGGGTCTGTCGTGATGCAATGCCTTAAACCGCTGCGCCACTCGGGAGGCCTTGGAAGTGAGATCTTCACCTGTTCTGGGAGAAAAAAAAATTAATTGCAAGCAGAGTTTAGGTTCTGAGAATGTTTCTTTTATGGTTCCCTGAAAATTAATTTTTGGGTTTTAATGTTCTGAGATTTCAATGTTTTTTTAACTCTTACAAAACTGTGCATTTTTGTAAATTCTAACAAGCATTCATTAAGATCAGGTGTGGCCAATTAGTGGTGCGGCCAACACACCTGAACACACTTAACAAGATGGAGGATAGAGTTTTGTTGACGCTGAGAACGGATGTTTGTTTTTAAATAACATTCTTAGAAGTACAGAAATTCACACAGAAGAATGTTGTTTCTTAATATTCTCTCAATAATTGGAGAAAATTACTTTTAAATAGAACCTTAAGAAAACCTGTAGGAAACATGGGAAGGTTGTATGCAAAATAACCATAGGACAAACACGCTCTTTAAAAAAAAGAAGCTACATTTGGTTCTCAGAACGTTATGTGCTAGCTGGGTTCCAATCAGGAAGTGCAAACTGTAACCAGTGACACTGTCAGTTTTGTCTATCGACTCCCAAAGTCTAATGAATGGTAACTTTCATGAGTAATTCTTCTTTCATCTCATTGTACGAGAGAGTTTGATGCTCCGTCTGCACAATTGAACCCAGACAGTGTAACCATAGTTCCCTTTTAACTGGGTGACGCCAGTCTCTCGCTCTTCCTCTTTCAAGGCCCTTTGTTTTTCTCATCCCCGCCACATGGCCGCTCCTCTGGAGTCACTCCAGTGTGACGACACAGGCTGTGTCCCAAATGGGACCCTGTTCCTTATATAGTGCACTACTTTTGACCCATCCCCATTTGGGATGCAGACACCGTCTTCTCCAACTCGCTCTCTCTCCCTGTCCCATTGTGTCCTTGTTTCCCAAAGACAATGCCAGAGAGATGGAGGGGGGATATGGAAGTGAATGGAATTCCACACACACTGCACTGTGCACTTTAACCAAGGCCCCTATTTATTATTCATTGATTGCCATGTAAGGATCAGAAAAAGTGTGCGTGTGCACGTGGTCCGTGTGTCTGTCCATCAGTGGTGTAAAGTACTTCAGTACAGATACTTTAAAGTACTACTGAAGTAGGTTTTTTGGGGGTATCTGTACTTGACTATTTTTAACTTTTACTTCACTACATTCCTAAAGAAAATCATGTACATTTTCCCTGTCACCCAAAAGTATTTTGGATGCTTAGCAGGACTGGAAAAGGGTCCAATTCACTCACATATCCCTGGTCATCCTGGCTGCCTCTGATCTGGTGGAAGCAGACATGCTTTGTTTATAAATGATGTTGGAGTGTGCCCCTGGCTCTCCGTACATTTTTTTACATTTAAATAACAGTTTGCTTCATATAAGGAATTTGATACTTAAGTATATTTTAAACCAAATACTTTTAGACTTTTACTCAAGTAGTATTTTACTGGGTGACTTTCACTGTAACTTGAGTCATTTTCTATTAAGGTATCGTTACTTTTACTCAAGTATTACAATTGGGTACTTTTTCCACCACTGATGTCCATACCCGAAGGACAGGCTGGCAGAGTGATTGTTAATATGCACACTGGCTTGGTGCGGGCAGAGAGATTGTTAATATGCACACTGGCTTGGTGCGGGCAGAGTGATTGTTAATATGCACACTGGCTTGGTGCGGGCAGAGTGATTGTTAATATGCACACTGGCTTGGTGCGGGCAGAGTGATTGTTAATTGCACACTATGCGGGCAGAGTGATTGTTAATATGCACACTGGCTGGCAGAGTGATTTGTTAATATGCACACTGGCTTGGTGCGGGCAGAGTGATTGTTAATATGCACACTGGCTTGGTGCGGGCAGAGTGATTGTTAATATGCACACTGGCTTGGTGCGGGCAGAGTGATTGTTAATATGCACACTGGCTTGGTGCGGGCAGAGTGATTTGTTAATATGCACACTGGCTTGGTGCGGGCAGAGTGATTTGTTAATATGCACACTGGCTTGGTGCGGGCAGAGTGATTTGTTAATATGCACACTGGCTGGTGCGGGCAGAGTGATTTGTTAATATACACACTGGCTTGGTGCTGGCAGAGTGATTGATAATATGCACACTGGCTTGGTGCTGGCAGAGTGATTGTTAATATGCACACTGGCTTGGCGCTGGCAGAGTGATTGTTAATATGCACACTGGCTTGGCGCTGGCAGAGTGATTGTTAATATGCACACTGGCTTGGCGCTGGCAGAGTGATTGTTAATATGCACACTGGCTTGGCGCGGGCAGAGTGATTGTTAATATGCACACTGGCTTGGCGCTGGCAGAGTGATTGTTAATATGCACACTGGCAGAGTGATTGTTAATATGCACACTGGCTTGGCGCGGGCAGAGTGATTTGTTAATATGCACACTGGCTTGGTGCGGGCAGAGTGATTGTTAATATGCACACTGGCTTGGCGCGGGCAGAGTGATTGTTAATATGCACACTGGCTTGGTGCTGGCAGAGTGATTGTTAATATGCACACTGGCTTGGTGCTGCCGTGTTCATCCCTTCTTTCTCTCCTCTTCTTCCAGCCCATGTGGAGAATGAGGAGCAGTACACCCAGGCTCTGGAGAAGTTTGGGGAGAACTGTGTCTACAGGGACGACCCCGACCTGGGTTCTGCCTTCCTCAAGTTCTCGGTCTTCACCAAGGAGCTCACCGCCCTCTTCAAAAACCTGGTGAGAGGAAAGACTGAGATGAACCCGTTTTGGTTCTATTATGCACCTTCAAACTAATTATTTGTTCTGAATGAGGAAAAGTCTACCAGCTTGAGGAATTTAGAATGAAATGAGTGTTTTGAGGCTCCCGAGAATCAAAGCCAGGAGATTAGCCATTCCATCTTCTGACTCCAACATGGCAACCTAGTTCCATACCTGGCAACCCACCTGGTCAGTTCTTGAAACGACACATATTAAATCAACAGTGAATCCGCTCTCTGTGTAAATTGACATTGTTCTTGTGGTGAGGCAAAATCCTCTAGAATGACTCTGTCAGGTGTTTCTAATAAAGCTTGGGGGTTGTTTAAATCTATATTGGGATTCAAAGTGGGGTCTCTGTAAATTGGATCCAGCAGGTATTTGGTGTTCAAGTAGCACTTTGGACGTTGTGATGGAAAACTGATCTACCCCAAAGGCCTCCGATTCCCGATAACATTCTGACCCCAGAGTATACGCACACAATTAGAGCAGGATGGAAATCTCTCCATGTCCCTAGGGTAGGAATTCCACACACACACACACACGTGTCTTTTATTCCACAGCAGATCCAGTGCCTTCAGAAAGTACACTACTTAACCAAAAGTATGTGGACACCTGCTCATTGAACATCTCATTCCAAAATCATGGCCATTAATATGGAGTTGGTCCCCCCTTTTGCTGCTACAACAGCCTCCACTCTTCTGAGAAGACTTTCCACTGGATGTTGGAACATTGCTGCGGGGACTTGCTTCCATTCAGCCACAACCATTAGTGAGGTCGGGCAAGGTTGGGCGATTAGGCCTGGCTTGCAGTCGGCGTTCCAATTCATCCCAAAGTTGTTCGATGGGGTTGAGGTCAGGGCTCTGTGCAGGCCAGTCAAGTCTTCCACACCAATCTCGACAAAGCATTACTGTATGGACCTCGCTTTGTGCACGGGGGAATTGTCATGCTGAAACAGGAAAGGGCCTTCCCCAAATTGTTGCCACAAAGTTGGAAGCACAGAATCATCTAGAATGTTATTGTATACTGTAGCGTTAAGATTTCCCTTCACTGGTACTAAGGGGCCTAGTCCGAACCGTGGAAAAACAGCCCCAGACCATTATTCCTCCTCCACCAACCTTTACAGTTGGTACCAAATCAAATTTATTTATATAGCCCTTCGTACATCAGCTGATATCTCAAAGTGCTGTACAGAAACCCAGCCTAAAACCCCAAACAGCAAGCAATGCAGGTGTAGAAGCACGGTGGCTAGGAAAAACTCCCTAGAAAGGCCAAAACCTAGGAAGAAACCTAGAGAGGAACCAGGCTATGTGGGGTGGCCAGTCCTCTTCTGGCTGTGCCGGGTGGAGATTATAACAGAACATGGCCAAGATGTTCAAATGTTCATAAATGACCAGCATGGTCGAATAATAATAATGCAGAACAGTTGAAACTGGAGCAGCAGCACAGTCAGGTGGAAGTTGAAACTGGAGCAGCAGCATGGCCAGGTGGACTGGGGACAGCAAGGAGTCATCATGTCAGGTAGTCCTGGGCATGGTCCTAGGGCTCAGGTCCTGAAACTGGAACAGCAGCATGGCCAGGTGGACTGGGGACAGCAAGAGTCATCATGTCAGGTAGTCCTGGGCATGGTCCTAGGGCTCAGGTCCTCCGAGAGAGAGAAAGAAAGAGAGAAGGAGAGAATTAGAGAACGCACACTTAGATTCACACAGGACACCAAATAGGACAGGAGAAGTACTCCAGATATAACAAACTGACCCCAGCCCCCCGACACATAAACTACTGCAGCATAAATACTGGAGGCTGAGACAGGAGGGGTCAGGAGACACTGTGGCTATGCTTTGGGGCAGGTAGTGTTCTCCTGGCATCCGCCAAACACAGATTTGTCCGTCAGAGTGCCAGATGGTGAAGCATGATTCATCACTCCAGAGAATGCGTTTCCACTGCGGTGAGCTTTACACCGAAGCTTGTGTGCGGCTGCTTGGCCATGTAAACCCATTTCATGAAGCTCCCGACAAACCGTTTTTGTGCTGACGTTGCTTCCAGAGGCAGTTTGGAATTCGGTGAGTTTTTTTTGCTTCAGCACTCGGGGACCCTTTTGTGAGCTTGTGTGGCCAACCATTTCGTGGCTGAGCCGTTGTTGCTCCTAGACGTTTCCACTTCACAAAAACAGCACTTACAGTTGACCGGAACAGCTCTAGCAGGTCAGACACTTGACAAACTGACATCCTATGACTGTGCCACGTTGAAACTCGGAGAACGGAGTTCTTCAGTAAGGCCATTCTACTGACAATGTTTGTCTATGGAGATTGCATGGCGGTGTGCTCAATTTTATACACCTGTCAGCAACGGGTGTGGCTGACATAGCCGAATCCACTAATTTGAAGGGGGTCCACATACTTCTGTATTTATGATGTATTCACGCCCCTTGACCTTTTCCACATTTTGCTGTCTTAAAGCTTGAATTTAAAATGGATTCAATTTTGTCACTGGCCTAGACACAATATCCCATAATGTCAAAGTGGAATTATGTTTTTGAAATTGACAGATTCAATAAACAATGAAATGCTGAAATGTTTTGCGTTTAGTAAGTATGCAACCCATTTTGTTATGGCAAGCCTAAATAAGTTCAGACGTAAACATGTGCTTAAAAAGTCTCACAATAAGTTGTATGGACTCACTCTGTGTGCAATAATAGTGTTTTAACATGATTTTTGAATGACCCCACACACACAATTATCTGTAAGGTCCCTCAGTCACAATCAGTGAATTTCATACAAAGATTCAACGACAAAGACCAGGGAGGTTTTCCGATGCCTCGCGAAGAAGGGCACCTATTGGTAGATGGGGTAAAGATTTATTTTTAAAGCAGACATTGAATATCCCTTTCAGCATGGTGATGTTATCAATTACATTTTCGATGGTGTATCAATACGCCCAATCACTACAAGGATACATGCGTCGTTCCTAACTCAGGAATCCGCGCTGGGATTTCACCATGAGGCCAATGGTGACTTTAAAACAGTTACAGAGTTTGAATGGCTGTGATAGGAGAAAACTGAGGATGGTTCAACAACATTGTAGTTACTCCACAATAGTGAACTAAATGACAGAGAAAAGGAAGGAAGCCTGTACAGAATAAAAATATTCCAAAACATGCAGCCTGTTTCCATCAAGGCACTAAAGTAATCCAGCACATCCTGAATACAAAGTGTTATGTTTGGGTCAAATACAACACATTACTAAGTACCACTCCATATTTTGTAGCATACTGGTGGCTGCATCATGTTATGGGTATACTTGTAATTGTTAAGGAATGGAGCTAAGCACAGGCAAAATCCTAAATAAAAACCTGGTTCAGTCTGCTTTCCACTGGACACTGGGAGATGAATTCACCCTTCAGCAGGACAATAACCTAAAACACAAGTCAAATCTACACTGACGTTGCTTACCATAAGGACATAGAATGTTCCTGAGTGGCGGAGTTAGTTTTGACTTAAAAAATAAAATGTGTATATACATTTACCCTTTTATTTAACTAGGCAAGTCCGTTAAGAACACGTTCTTATTTTCAATGACAAACTACCCCGGCCAAACCCAGACGATGCTGGGCAATTTGTGCGCCGCCCTAGGAGACTCACAATCACGGCCGGATGTGATACAGCCTAGATTCGAACCAGGGACTGTAGTGACGCCTACTTCCACTGAGATGCGGTGCCTTAGACCGCTGCGCCACTCGAGAGCACCTTAAATCTACTTGAAAATCTATGTCAGGGGGTGCAGCAACTCTATATATTAGGAAGGTGTTCCTAAAGTTTGGTGTAGTCAGTGTACGTGGCTCTGATGCGGTCCTACACCATTTCCTGGTTTTACAGACACACCACTAGAAGTTCAATCATGGTGAAAACAGTTATTTGACCTACTGAGAGAACCTAGGATTTCACCAAATTGTCAGGAGTTTCATGATTTTTATTTCAGGGAGTAGATTATCACTTTAAGACACAGCGTTGTAGAGTACACAGTGTCTGTACAAAGACACCGAAAGACAGAGACGCGCGCACACACACACACACACACACAACCAGCTAAGGTGAGTGCGTTTAAACAGCACGCGTTATCTGTGGTTGTCACTATTCACCCATGCTCGCGTTGAACCCTTCTGACATAGGCCCTCTCCACTTTGTCTATTTCAGTTCCAGAACATGAACAACATCATCACCTTCCCTCTGGACAGCCTGCTGAAAGGAGACCTGAAAGGAGTCAAAGGGGTGAGGAACACTATCCTGCATGGCTTTCTGTTACACTGTGTTGGTTATTACAGGCAGAGATTAAAGTAGAGACGTCCATAAGGATTTGTGTAAAAGCTCTGCCATTACCCTACTACACTGTTGTAATTACTAGGTACTGTACGTGTTTTGTAGCTGCTGGAGAACAGATGAGGTGTGTGAGATGAGGATGATTTGTGTGTGTGTTGGGGGTGGAAACTATAAACGGCGCACCGCTCTTGCACTAGACATCACCGTAACTACACTCCGTCACACATTTAAAGTCTGGGACCAGCCCACATATTCTACTAGCTCCAGGAGAAACCAGTCAGCCAGTGTGTGATGGTGCAGACAGCCTACTGCAGGAATGCAATCAGAATCTTGTTTATATCAATGGGAGGCCGGCCCCAGACAGCCCAGTCTGCCAGGCCTCTAATCCAATCAGCACTCATTACTGTCTGCTCTGATCTCTCTCTCTTTCTCTCTCTTTCTCTCTCTCTCTCTCTCTCTCTCTCGCTCTCTCTGAGAGACTGGCTATCCCATGGCTGCTCACTCTATCCTCTTAAAATCTCCAAGGACTCTTGCTTTCTTTTTTTTCTTCTCTTCCATGCCCCCTACCCCTCACCTTTGTAACTGTTGGCATCCACAGGCTACATCAGCCCAAACGAGTAGGCTTGTGCACAGAGTAGGGCTGACCCCAATTAGTCGACGGGTCTATTGTTTGGTCATTAGGCTGTTGATCGATCAAGATTGTTTTAGTCGATTAGTGACATATGTATGTAATAATTTGCGCCCATCTCAATGAACTAATCCAAAGCCAATTCATGCTTGATCCGAAAATGTGGTCGGAGGCTCCATTTGGAGGGTGTGACGCAATTGCAGAGCCTTCAAAGGCATGCAGAGGACAAAGCGAGCTCCGTTCCACATCACAATGCGGAGGGCTCTGTATAGCTCCACATTGACATGATTGATTGACGGTGGAGGCAGTACATCCTGTATGAACACAAACTCACTTCCTTGACAACAGCACTGCTTCTGCGACACGCATGGAAGTAATGAATGCCCTGACTTCTGCTGAGGCCATATCAGCGGAAACACTGCAGGGCCAGTGCAGATGTCAGATTGACCATGCCCCGAGATGCACAATACACTTCTAGAATGCTCTCTTTCCCATCAATGTGTGCACATTCCTTGTTTCAGAACTTCATTGTGTGAATTGTTTGCGTTTTGATTGTTAGTGTCTATCAATTCCCCATTTACATATCTCAGCTGTACTACATTTACCCGTTAATTCCTATAATTCCAAACATTCCTACAATGTTTGTTACT
The DNA here is from genome assembly GCF_018296145.1 of Oncorhynchus tshawytscha. Lineage (NCBI taxonomy): Eukaryota > Metazoa > Chordata > Actinopteri > Salmoniformes > Salmonidae > Oncorhynchus > Oncorhynchus tshawytscha. The sequence goes on along the minus strand of NC_056436.1, from coordinate 39,022,572 downwards.
TTTGGTTAAGGTCATTTATTTTAATGCATTCAATATTATTCTTCCAGTTGTCATTGTCAGAGTGGACACATTGTTAGCAGAGCGCACAGCCTATGTGACACTTGTGAGAAACAAGTTTTGTTTGTTTTTCATTCCATCTAAGAGTTTTGTCAATTTAGTCATTGTCTTTTGATTAGAGTGCTCCTGTCAATGTTGAGTAATGGCGCGCACGCATAGAAGTAGGCCTATAGGCTACCTGGCCTGCGCGCAAATGTATTCATTTGGGGCGGCAGGTAGCCTAGTGGTTAGAGCGTTGGGACTTGTAACCTGAAAGGTTGCAAGATCAAATCCCCGAGCTGGCAAAAGTTCCTCATTGTATTTTGAAAAATCTTTCCAGCTTTCTCCCTTCCAATAACCACTCGGTGTGAATGGGAAAAATGTCATGCTCTGATCCAGTGGAAACCTGATTACTTCTTATCAGTGCTCGACTTTTACTGGAATAGATTCCGGGACTCATTTTATGTGCAAGTATTGTTTATATTTAGGTGCAGGAGCTCCACAATACTTTTGAACTCATATTCTATAAGAGGAACAGAAGCTCAATCAATAGTAAATCTGAGGTGCCGATACTTGCCCAAGTCAAGAACGGCCTCTTATCCACGTCCGCTCACTCGCACAGGAAACTCTGAGGGACCATAATGTTTTATACAGTGCTGAAAGTTTCTTAGTGCAAGCTTCAGGTCTGTCCCAAGTTAATAGTTGATACAATGTTTCAGGTTTGTTGCAGACAGGCCATGTGTAGCCAATGTGATTGATAGAATATTTATTTTTATCAGGAAATGATCTACCTGCAGGCTGCAATGTTTTTATTGGTTGGTTTTATGCAGGCTGTGTTTACATAGCAATGGCAATAGAAGTTACTTTTTAGCTTTGTCATTTTCATTTAGATTTGGATAGAGTTTTGATGAAACGCTTGACAATGATTTTGAGATATGAAGACATGTATAAATGAAATGAAACAGTTTCACAAATGTGCATATGAAAACAATAACTCACACAGTTCGGTAGAATTGGTAAGTTAGCATTCCACAACAAAGGTTGCGACTCCTCGTGTAGCCTATTACCGGCAACTTCAGGAGTGTAATGGCAGAATCTGCGAAAGCCAGCAGGAGCAAGAGGAGAGTAGTTGGTTCAGGTTTTTTTTTTCTGGTTAGCTAGACCTCTGGCGCCCTCTTAAGGCATTTGTCTTATTTCATCAAACTGTAAGCTTAACGCATCAGACAAGCTCAATGCATATAGTTGATTTTATTCAAACCATAGGGTGTGTCTATATATGGAAAAATACACGTTGAAAAATGGCGACCGATTGGTCGAAAGAACAGACTTTCGGTCAACCAAGATGTTTTTCAGTTGGGGACAGCCCTACTACAGGGCCTATCTGGACTGACAGAGGGAAGCAAGTAGGCTATTGAACTGTGAGTACTGACAGAGGGAAGCAAGTAGGCCATTGAACTGTGAGTACTGACAGAGGGAAGCAAGTAGGCCATTGAACTGTGAGTACTGACAGAAGGAAGCAAGTAGGCCATTGAACTGAGTACTGACAGAAGGAAGCAAGTAGGCCATTGAACTGAGTACTGACAGAAGGAAGCAAGTAGGCCATTGAACTGAGTACTGACAGAAGGAAGCAAGTAGGCCATTGAACTGTGAGTACTGACAGAGGGAAGCAGGTAGGCCATTGAACTGTGAGTACTGACAGAGGGAAGCAGGTAGGCCATTGAACTGTGAGTACTGACAGAGCGGGAGAAGCAGTGGTGCAGATTTGCTCATTACCCCACTGGTGACTCTCATTACACTCCTGACATGGGGCTAATGGGGTGCAAGTCATGGTGCTTTCTGCTCTGATTCACACAGCCTGTCTCTCCATTAACCACTGGGGGGGAGAGAAAGGGAGAATGCGTGCGAGACTGTTAAGAGAGACAATTAAAGACTTTCCATCCCCAGCTTGCAGTACGTAATGTTCACCATCTCTCACTTACACTGCCAGAGGACCTGTTCCCTCCTCGCTTGCTTTCTCCATCATTATTCCTCTCCTCCCTCAGGGAAGGCACCTGTGGAGAACAGGAGGAAGGTGTTGCACCTATTCAGACACTGAACAGTCAGTTTCTTAATGGGTGCCTGCTTATCAATAACTGGAAGAAACAATGCCATTTTTTTAATTTAACCTTTTATTTAACTAGGCAAGTCAGTTAAAGACAAATGATTATTTACAATGGCGGCCTACCCCGGCCAAACCCGGATGATGCTGGGCCAATTGTGTGCCGCCCTATGTATCTAGGTTGCTCCTCATTACACACAACAGACCAGTAAATCATTTTTACATCTTTTCGACATAGGATTCTGATTCAAAGTGGCAACTTTATTAACCCACCAGGGGGGGAATTAATTTGGTCATGTGCTTAAACAGACGGTACACAGAAACGACACTAATTCATTCAAAGTGCTATAGCTACGCATTTAAAGTGAGTGGCTTTTGGAATAAGAGTCCCCATATCTTTCTGTTTTCATTTTCTTTTGACAAAGTCTCTTTCCTCTTGTCCGGCTGCTGCTGTGACTGAAGTTTGAGTGAAGGTGATGAGAACTGTCCTGTAAAATGCTTTCAATTTTTAGGAGGATGCTTTTTGTGTACAGGTTGGTGGCTGATTCGTGATATATACCAATTATCCTTCCTGCTGTCTTAATCAAGCGCTGTAGCTTAACTTGGTCTTGCACTCGCATGTTTCCAAACAGGCGTTTTAGACCAAAGGATATTTTGATTCCCATATGTGGTTACTCTATCAACTGGTTCCCCATTAATCTTCATAAGGGGTAGTGGCGTTTTTGTTCCTTCTCAAATCAAGTTACATCTCTTTTTGCTTTCTTAACGTTTATTTCAAGAAAGTTATCTGCACACCGCTGGACAAATTGAGCCTTTTCTCTTTCAAAACCTTGAGGCTTGTTCTGGGTGGAGGAAACCCACAACAGCGGTGTCATCTTGTGGGCTGCGTCAGGCTTGACAATTGTTTGTGTACAGTATTCGTGAAAGTACGCAAGGGGCTCCCGTAGACCCAGCCTTTGGAACTTTGGTTTTCCTACATATGGCTACTATATTATGATTGCTACATCCAATGGGTGTGGATACGGCTTAAGATAAGATTTCTATAGCGTTAGTAAAGATATAATCGATACATGTGGATGATTTCATTCCTGTGCTGTTTGTAAATACCCTGGTAGGTTGACTGATAACCCGAACCAGGTTGCAAGCACTGGTTACAGTTTGAAACTTCATCTTGAGTGGACGAAAGATGAAAATGTTTAGGTCACACAGAAAATATACCTCTGTTGATATCAACAATCAAGCATTTCACACATATTATCCAGATACTGTCTGTTAGCACTCTGTGGTCTATAGCAGGCCCCTCGTCTTACCGGATATACAGTGGGGCAAAAAAGTATTTAGTCAGCCACCAATTGTGCAAGTTCTCCCACTTAAAAAGATGAGAGGCCTGTAATTTTCATCATAGGTACACTTCAACTATGACAGACGCAATGAGAAAAAAAATCCAGAAAATCACATTGTAGGATTTTTAATGAATTTATTTGCAAATTATGGTGGAAAATAAGTATTTGGTCAATAACAAAAGTTTCTCAATACTTTATATACCCTTTGTTGGCAATGACCGAGGTCAAATGTTTTCTGTAAGTCTTCACAAGGTTTTCACACACTTGCTGGTATTTTGGCCTGTACAGGCCTCATCTTTTTAAGTGGGAAAACTTGCACAATTGGTGGCTGACTAAATACTTTTTTGCCCCACTGTAGCTATTCTATTCTGTTCTGCCGATGCACAGAAAACCCAGCCAACCGTGTCATTGTTCAGCCACGACTCGATAAGATATTACAGTTTTTAATGTCCCGTTGGAGGATAGTCGTCAACGGAGCTCATCCAGTTTATTCTTCAGTTGATTACACGTTGGCTAATAAACTCAGCAAAATAAGAAACGGCCCTTTTTCAGGACCCTGTCTTTCAGAGATAATTAGTAAAAATCCAAATTATTTCAGATCTTCATTGTAAAGGGTTTAAACACTGTTTCCCAGTTTCCCATGTTTGTTCAATGAACCATAAACAATGAATGAACATGCACCTGTGTAACGGTCGTTAAGACACTAACAGCTTACAGACAGTAGGCAATTAAGATCACATTATGAAAACTTAGGGTCCTAAAGAGGCCTCTCTACTGACTCTGAAAAACACCAAAAGAAAGATGCCCAGGGTTCCTGCTCATCTGCGTGAACGTGCTTTAGGCATGCTGCAGGGAGGCATGAGGACTGCAGTTGTGGCCAGGGCAATAAATTGCACTGTCTGTACTATGAGACGCCTAAGACAGTGCTACAGGGAGACCGGACGGACAGCTGATAGTCCTCGCAGTGGTAGACCACGTGTAACAACACCTGCACAGGATCGGTACGTCATACCTGCGGGACAGGTACAGGATGGCAACAACAACTTCCTGAGTTACACCAGGAACTCTCTATCCCTCAATCAGTGCTCAGACTGTCCGCAATAGGCTGAGAGAGGCTGGACTGAGGGCTTGTAGGCCTTTTTGTAAGGCAGGTCCTCACCAGACATCACCGGCAACAACGTCGCCTATGGGCACAAATCCACAGACACAGACAGGACTGGCAAAAAGTGCTCTTCACTGATGAGTCAAGATTTTTGTCTCACCAGGGGTGATGGTCGGATTTGCGTTTATTGTAGAAGGAATGAGTGTTATACCGAGGCCTGTACTCTGGAGCGGGATCGATTTGGAGGTGGATGGTCCGTCAATGCCACCAGCCATAATGCTCGTTCTGTGCATGATATCCTGCAAGGCAGGAATGTCAGTGTTCTGCCATGGCCAGCGACGAGCCAAAATCTCAATCCTATTGAGCACGTCTGGGACCTGTTGGATCGGAGGGTGAGGGCCATTCCCTCCAGAAATATCCGGGAACTTGCAGGTGCCTTGGTGGAAGAGTGGGGAAACATCTCACAGCACGAACTGGCATATCTGGTGCAGTCCATGAGGAGGAGATGCACTGCGGTGCTTAATGCAGCTGGTGGCCACAGCAGATACTGACTTTTGATTTAGACCCCCCCCTTTTCTTTTTACAGGGACACATTATTCCATTTCTGTTAGTCACATGTCTGTGGAACTTGTTCAGATATTGTCTGTTGTTGAATCTTATGTTCATAAAAACATTTACACATGTTAAGTTTGCTGAAAATAAATGCAGTTGACAGTGAGAGGACGTTTCTTTTTTTGCTGAGTTTAGAATGAATGGTAGCCGACAAATCCTCACAAGGCCCCCTGTATTTCCTTATTGTCTTCATGCGATTGACGGGGATTTGGGCCTTGTCTGGAAACAACATTATATCCTTTGTGTCTGACTTGTCAATGAAAAAATGTTTGTCCAGTTCGAGGTGAGTTATCGCTGTTCTGATATCCAAAAGCTATTTTCGGTCATAAGAGACTGTGTAGCATCAACATCCTATGTACAAAATATGTTTTTTATTTATTTTTTAAACACAACATTTTGTGCGTGAAAAAACACACATAGAACAATTGGTTAGGAGCCCGTAAAACGGCAGCCCTCCCCTCATTTTTAAGTCTTGCCATAGATTTTCAAGACGATTATAAGTCATAACTGTAACTAGGCCTCTCAGGAACGTTGCATGTTATCTTGGTATGCCTTGTGTTTTAGTTTATTGTCCTGCTGAACGGGGAATTTTGTCTGCCAGTGTCTGTTGGAAATCAGACAAACTGAGTTTTCCTCTAGGATTTTTGTCTGATTAGCTCTATTCCATAAATTTTTATCCTAAAAAAACTCCCTATTCCTTGCCGATGACAAGCATACCATAAACATGATGCAGCCACCAGCATGCTTGAAAATATGAAGTGGCACTCGTGTTGTTGGATTTGCCCCATACATAAGGCTTTGCCACAATCTTTTCAGTTTTACTTTAGTGCCTTATTGTAAACAGGATGCTCGTTTTGGAATATTTTTTTATTCTGTACACATTTAATTATTTTCACTCTGTCATTTAGGTTAGTATTGTGGAAAATCTACAATGTTGTTGAGCCATTAAACGCCATTTTTTATCAATCTACCAATAGGGTCCCTTTGCTTCTTATTTTCATTTTTTTTTTTTACCCCTCAACCTATTTAGGTTTGCCATAACAAAGGGGTTGAATTCTTGTTGACTTGAGAAATTTCAATTTCTTTTTTAAGTAATTTGTCTTGCAACAACTCCACTTTGACACTATGGGGTATTGTTTGTTTATAAGCCATTTTAAATTCAGGCTGTAACACAACGTAGGAAAAGATGATTGTTGTGAATACTTTCTGAAGGCACCGTACCTAAGGGAGTTTGAGAGATGACCAGTATATGAATGTTGTCGACGTTAGCAAGTGATCCACTTCATGAGGCTAAATATGTTAATGCAGGCTGTTTGTTGCCCATTTCGGGGTTGCTTGTAAGGTCTCCCAAGCAAGAGGTCGACAGGTCACTGATGTTTACATTTGAGCCAATAGAACAGGGAGAGCTACCCGCAGTGGGCTTCCTACTAGGGCAAACTGTCTCAGTGCTAATTGTGTAATTCAGGTTTATGAACAAGGTTTCTGATATCAAGAAGGTCCTTTAAAAAAAATCCAACTCTGCACGTTTAAGTGCCACAGCCCAAGCCCCTAAGTGATTTGTAAACCGAGGGGATATCCATATTTATGGCTTTCACTTTTAAACTAATAGCAGTGGTTTAGCTTTTGCTTGCCACAGTGGGATTCAACTTTATAGGTTCAAGATTTTGACTTATGTTGGAATATGAACATCTGTAGCCCTATTATGATAGAGCTGTGATATAATGGTAGGGATTACCTGAGACCGCACTGATTTCTCCTGCTGTGGGGGATGGAGAGCAATAGACTCCTGAGGGCTTGGGCTGTGAAAGTGTCATGTAAGCAACCGTTTTATGCTCAAAGAGAGCGTCTGTGCTCCACGGTAGTTGGGATATATTCTGTCCTCACTGAAACAATCCCTCCGCAGAGTACATTTTCAGCTAGTGATGCATTGGAGGAGTCTGCTGAAGTGGTTCAACTCCAGGCCTATTGAGAGTAGTGGACCCATGAAAAGTAGTCGCTTACCTACATACTTTGCGGCTCCTTTCAGGTCCATTACAGGCCATTTTACGCTCCACTCATCTCTCCATCCTGCTGTTTAACCTAAACTGGGGGAAAGATCTAGATGTTTAACATGCTGTTCTCTGGGGCTGTAAGGTTATGGCACAAAGTGACCCTGTAGTTTTTTGGTTTCCTCTCACTTCCTGCCATTTTTGTTGGTACTTCCGCATGGACAGTGTCTGATAAAGGATGTACAAGTAGGAACGTTACTGGTCTGTCTGGTGACATTAGCCTGGGTCCCGTCTGCTTCTACTGAGGCAGAGACAGCCCCGGAGAGCTTAAAGTAAGCCACGATTAAGATTTATAAGTTACTTCAGTTGAAAAGAGCTAGGTACACTGTATGTGAAGTACAGGTAACTGCCAAAATAAAGGAAACCCAACATAAAGTATCTTAATAGGGGCCAGAACTTCAATGCGCCTTGGCGTATATTCTACAAGTGTCTGGAACTCTATCGGAGGAATGCGGCACTATTCTTTCATGAGAAATTCCGTAAGTGTTCAATTGGGTTGAAATATGGTCACACACACACACACTTTAAACCCCCTATGCTCCTTTGAGACCACTCTTTCAAAGTCACTGAGATCTTCCAGCTACGGTAGCTAAAATAATGGACAACTGGCCACTTATACATACCCTAAGTATGATGGGATGTTAAGTGATTAACTCGGGAACCACACCTGTGTGGAGGCACACACTTTCAATATACTACACTACATGGCTAAAAGTCATAGAACATCTCATTCCAAAATCATGGGCATTAATCTGGAGTTGGTCCCCCCTTTGCTGCTATAAGTGCCGCAGTGGTCTAAGGCACTGCATCTCAGTGCTAGAGGTGTCACTACAGACCCTGGTTCGATCTCGGGCTGTATCACAACCGGCCGTGATCGGGAGTCCCATAGGGCGGCACACAATTGGCCCAGTGTCATCTGGGTTAGGGGAGGGTTTGGCTGGGGTAGACCATCATTTGTAAAATAAGAATTTGTTCTTCACTCACTTGCCTAGTTTAATAAAAAAAGAACAGCTTCCAACGTGTTTCCACTGCTCCAGTCCAATGGCGGTGAGCTTTACACCACTCCAACCAACGCTTGGCATTGCACATGGCGGCTTCTCGGACATGGAAACCCATTTCATGAAGCTCCCAACTAACAGTTTTTGTGCCAACGTTGCTTCCGGAAGCAATTTGGGACTCTAGTGAGTGTTGCAACCGAAGACTGGTGATTTCAATGCGCTACACGCTTCAGCACATGTCTGTGAGCTTGTGTTGGCTACCACTTCGCGGCTGAGTTGTTGCTGCTCCGAGACATGTCCACTTCACAATAACATCACTTCCAGTTGACTGGGGAAATGTGACAAACTGACTTGTTGGAAAGGTGGCAGCCTATGACGGTTCCAAACCGGAACAACCAACCAAGATACAGCATCCTCACTCCCTGTCTGTCTGCGGTTCAGTGCTGGCTCAGGCCCTCATACTTGGTGCATATGGGTTATTGTTGCTGCATGGGCCCTTAAGCTCTGTCCAGGGTCCATCTCCTTAACCACACTCCCACTCCAAACACTGAACATAAGCAGACTGGCGGAAAGTGCTGAGACCACAAAACACCAGAGCCAAGGGGATTTACATATTAGACCTGACACTGGGATGATGTCATCCCTTCCAGCTCTAAACCTTCTGATCCTTTGTATCTATTGTTTAAAGTTTTTTTTGTTTTTTTTTACACACACCATGACTCATCACCGCCCCCCCCCCAAGAGTCATGAAACCCAGACACACAACTGTTGGGAGGCTTTTAGCTCCAAGAAGCTCTGCCAAAGGAGTGATCTCACCATTATTTCTCACCAAGAAAAGATTAGGGAGTGGAGGCTGATCATATTTCATGGAATTGTAACAGGTGCCCTTGACAGCAACAAGACCAGGTTCAAGACGACATCGGAACAGAGGTTGAAAGCTGTAAATTGCATGTTTTCTATTTGAGGTCTTGGTGAAAAGGCTCTGTCCGCGTAGCAGTCTGAATAGGTCCTGTTCCAACTCACAGTAGTGGAAGATCCCTGTCCAGTATCACCTCCAACAGTGGACCCATCCCATTCAGGAGCACAGGAAAGTACACTTCACATTGAAGCATTCAAGGTCAGTCCGCTGTCTTCAATTTGACAAGGACAGTGGTAACGGAGGTAAGAATTGAACTAAGAAACTCAACAAAGAAAGGGGCTACTGCAGGATAAGAACTTTACAGGAGTGTTACGTTTTGTTTTAAAGCCTCTGTCTCCCAAATATCTATTCTGGTGAAACTCATTAAAGAGAGGGTGCATGTTGATTTGCCCTTGATTTGGTTGAGTGGATGGGAGGTTAACCCTGTTTGGCTGTGCTCTTCCAGCATTCCACACAGCTAAGTTGCCCTGCCATGTTCCATGTTGTGTGGAAGCTAGCTGTCACGACTTCCGCCGAAGTCGGTGCCTCTCCTTGTTCGGTCGGCGTCGCCGATCCACTTTTTCTTTTTCCTTTGGTTTTGTCTTTGTTTTCACACACCTGTTTTCCATTTTCACGATGATTTGTTCCTGTATTTAAATCCTGTATTCATGCACCAGCTACACTCACCATCTGACACTAGCGCCTCACTTCACTCCCTACTGTTGTTCCCCACTCTCACAGGAGCTAGCTCCTCACTTCACTCCCTACTGTTGTTCCCCACTCTCACAGGAGCTAGCTCCTCACTTCACTCCCTACTGTTGTTCCCCACTCTCACAGGAGCTAGCTCCTCACTTCACTCCCTACTGTTGTTCCCCACTCTCACAGTAGCTAGCTGAGAGAGGAATGCTGCACTTGGACTATGTGCCGCGCTGCGTAACTCGTCTCGCTTCTGCGGCTTGTATTTTTAGCCAGTGTTCTCCTTGTCATTTTTTAAAATCTTGCTTCCTCTATTTACCTTTCTCATACTCTTTGTCTATCTCTTTTTTTCTCTTTCGTCAGACCATGATCCAATGACCATGGATCCATGACTGCCACACTTGTTTTGAAGAGGTCTGGGCTGGTATCCATAAAGCGTCCCAGAGTAAGAGTGCTGATCTAGGATCAGTTTTGCCTTTTTTAGATATGAATGAATATGATTTTTATATTGAAAGGTTGGGACCTGAGAAGATCAGCTCTCCTACTCTGAGTTGCTTTGTGTATACGGGCCCAGGGGTCATCAGAGGGAACATCTCTAAGAGAATGGGCTGTCAGGCAATCAATTTAATATAATGACCGCAAAATGGCAACATATTTATTGTAATAATGCCATAATACGTGAATTGTAACAAAGCTTTAGAAAGATTTGCTTTTGAGGATGCATCACATTTTATACCAACTCATTTTTCATTCTGGTTAATGACTCTATAAAAATCCCTGCGGGCTGCCATTGCAGTCTTTTTTTTTTTTAGTCTTGGAAAAAACAACACTTACAGTAGCAATCAGTGCTCTCCACAAGTGTTGATTGGGATGCAATCAGCAAATCAACATGAAAAGAAACAAGCAGATTCTCAGTGCAATCAGATAATCCATTGATCTCATGTTTTACCGTGGTCTTTTTTTTTCAATGGCCTGCCGCTGCGGTGTTTGGAGGAAAAATGACACAGGCAATTTCGCCAGTTAATGTCTGTTTTTGTTTGTCCCTAATCACTGTTTATTCATTGGCGCGGTGCCTGAAAAGCGTTGCATAATTTAACATTTGATCAAACAGCTGTTGAACGCTACTCTATTACCATGGGAAATCTGTTCAGCTGTGTGGCCACTTAAACCACGTTACGAGTCTGAACACTGCTCTTTTTATTTTCAACGGTAGCACTTTGTACGCTATTGTCGTCCTACGGCAACGACGAGGGAAAGGATGACAAGACTGCGTCATGTATTGGCAGCGTGCTTTGTTGACCTTTTGGCTAGTGCAGGGAGATTGACAAGGATGGGGTTTTCCCTGAGCTTGTAACATCACGTAAACATTAACTGACTGGAGTAATGACGTGTACCGCAGCGTCAGTGCCTTCTAGATATAGTGACGCTGTCTGTGTGCGGTGGTATGCTTAATATCACAATGTGCGCTATGACCATGTTATGTTTTTCTATCCTCTTTTAACGAGTGATGTTAGTGCCAACAAAAACTGAATCATTTTGTTTCTGAATTGGAAGCTCTAACTTTGGTTTCTTTCTGCTTTTTTCTTCACAGGACCTGAAAAAGCCATTTGATAAGTCCTGGAAAGACTATGAAACAAAAGTGTAAGTTTTTTTCAAAATATTTTACTACCGCCAATATGAAATTAGGTTCTGGCCAATTGACATTATTAGCTTAGAGGACTGAAGACGATCAGATGATCAGTCCATTGTCTTTTGATCCGTTGGTTCATTCTATGGCCGCACTGTAGCAGTCGGTTCAACTGACTCTCAAGCGTTTTGTCAAGCATTTTACTGTATATTTGTCATTGGTACAGAGCCCGATTTTTATTTTATTTTTTTAATTTAAATATATTTTTTTATCATCATAAGCAATATTTTGAATGAGATGCAATGTGATATGTCCTGTCCCATCTCTGTGCTTGTAATGACCACTATTCCCCAACCAACCTCACCTTGCAATCATCAATGAATACACCCAGAATAATAACCCATCTTTACCCCTCTCTGTCTACACTGTGATTTTTGCATGCAACGGTATATGAAATTTTATAGTACTCTGATATATTTTCCAAGCTGCAAAGGACATTCTTTACTGAAAGGGTAATGCATTTTCTTCTGCCGCGCCAATCTGATGACGAGACGGTACTGACTTGTTGCTCCATTGACGCTCTCTGCTAGTCTGCTGTCAACTGAGGGCAGTACTATGCTTGGCCTAGAACATCGTTGTCCCATCTGCTCTGATGTTATTTGAACTTTTCCTATCACAATCGGATTTGTTCTCATATCTCTAATCTCTTTGTCTGCGGTTATAATGAGACCTTTCCATGTTTTGCAGACCGAAAGAGATTAGACTCTCTGCCCCAATCTCCACTCTGGCCCCGACCGCCTTAAAGTTTGCGAGTAGCACCCTGACCATCGTCACCACAGAGTCCCATTTGATCCACTGTCTCCATCTCTGTGTCCACGGTCTTTGGTGGCTCTTGTGGCTGTTTTTAAGCTTTCTCTCTACTCCTATGCTTCTGGGCTGAGGATTAAGGTGACAGCTTTGTAGGTGTTCTACTAATGAAAGCAGTCATATCTTGATGTCTCACCTAATGACGGTTTGAGTCAAAAAAAAAAAAAGTGGGGGGGAGCCACCCAAAATGACCGAATATAACCCAGATGACTTTACCTGAGACGGATGAATGTTTGTGACGCAGCGGCAGGAACTGACTTCTTTTAAGTGTCTTTTTGAATCAAATGTTTTCCGGAACAGCAGTAGATGATAGCACGTTACGTAGACTTGCAGGAGCAGACCATAGTGCAGCGCTGGCTCATGCATTCACACCACTTTGACATCAGCTTGATGCCTCCCCCTCTCTGTCTTGTCTTTTGTTGGTATGATCCGTTTGTAGTTTCCCCCCCCCCTTGGTTCAGTTTCCTTTGGAATGGCCTTGTTGCATCTGTGTCTTGATGGTTCCAAATGGGCCAAGCTGTTTACTGACTGCAGGCAGAGGTGGGGAAAAAACAGGCAAGTCATTAACTTTGGTTTAGTGATGGGCCACAGTGACGAGGACCTAACACCCAAAGGCATGAGTGAGAGGCCGTCTGCTTTCAAATCTGAACGAAAACAGGCGTCACTTAAGTCTCCCTAAGCTTCCTCATAGGAGGAGCCAAATGCTGCATCCTTTTTAAAGGGAATATGCTGAGCTAGAAAATAATGCCCTTTTGCATGGAATGCCCTCCCCCTTCCACTCTGTATATTTCCTGTTTGGTGTGTGTCTGTGGTTGGAAATGCCCTTTGACCCCCCCACAACGATGTCACTTCCTGTCCCAGCACTAAGATCGAGAAGGAGAAGAAGGAGCACGCGCGGCAGCACGGCATGATCCGCACGGAAATCAGCGGGGCGGAGATCGCAGAGGAGATGGAGAAGGAGAGGAGGTTCTTCCAGCTGCAGATGTGTGAGGTGGGTAAGGAAAGAGATGGAGCTCAGGCCTGGGTTGCCAGGTTGGGCCATGTCCACAGCTGTAGTGGAGGGTTTTCTGACATTGTAAAATTCTGTCTCGCAGTATCTTCTCAAAGTGAACGAGATCAAGATCAAGAAAGGGGTGGACCTACTCCAGAATCTCATTAAATATTTCCACGCACAGTGCAAGTAAGTCCTGCAGTCAGTGAACGTGTGCATTTGACCAAGTGCTCACTTCGTGGAGAAAACGGCTGATGTAGATTTGTCACTCCCCTTAGTTTTTTTCAGGACGGGCTGAAAGCAGTAGACAACCTCAAACCATCCATAGAGAAACTAGCCACAGACTTACACACGGTGAGTTCCTCAAGACTACTGTTGACATCTTCATGGGGTACATAAGAACTTCCCTTTCCTTCATCAAGTGTGCTGAATTCATCAAACATATTCTGTGTGACTCTGTAACCTTTTGTATGACCCCTGTGGCCTTTGTGTGTCCTTTGTATGACCTTTCCAGATAAAGCAGGCCCAGGACGAGGAGAGGAAGCAGCTCACTCAGCTACGGGACGTCCTCAAGTCAGCGCTGCAGGTGGAGCAGAAGGAGGTAACACCCATAGACTTCGACCACTCTAGTGCCCCACAGTATGTTTTAGCATGAGCAGCGCCATTGAGGACGTTCACCATTAGGAGATTCTCATTTGGGCAAAAGTCCTTCCTCAACTCCTCCTTCCTCTCCTCCATGACCCAGAAACGGATAAGTTGTTGAAGAGCGTGTTAATTTTGTTTGTAGTACGAAAGAAGGAGTCTGCTACCCTCTGTGATTTAACTACTTCGGCTGCAAGCGCGGACCCCCCTTTGAATCAGGCGTTGTTTTCTCGAAGGAGAAAAGCATGCAAACATTTAAAAACCATATGCTACTTTTTCTATCTTCTATAAAATGTGTTTTTACTTTACACATTTAATTTGGGATTCCACCCGTGTCAACATTTGCCTGATGCGCGAGTGGAGAGCCATTTCATGCAAGCACATTTTTCATCCACGTTCCCTCATCTCGCCGTCTCTCTGCGATTACCTTTGACCTTAAAAAAAAAAAAAAGGAAGCGAGAGGAGGTAGGAGAAAAGACACATGAGTTGAGCAAAACCAAATGAGATCCTCCCATTTTTAAGTAGTCAACTGGGTGGGACTTGTTATGAGTTAAGGAAGGATCACATAATTCCATCCAGATCTCTCTCACACACACACGGTACACACACACGGTACACACACACACACACACACACACACACACACACACACACACGGCAACCCTCAAACTCTATAGGCCTAGTCTTTTCACTGTCTAATGCCCAAGTTAGTCATCCGTTTGTATCTCATCTAGTCTGCCTCATTCATATCCTATGAGTGATGCACTTACATGTTCAAAACCCTGATATACGTTACCAAAGCCCCCTTCACTCCCTGTCAACTTTAGCACGCTCACTGAGAGCAGTCATTAATGGTCGATGGTTAAGCACGCTGATGTGCTTAATGCTCTCGTTTGCCAGACTCTTTTATCCAAAGAGACGTACGGTTAACACACGTACTTCTGTCCTTTCTGGCGTCTGCTACTACGTGGAGAACTATTCTACTGTTTTTGCTACTGCCTCAATATCTTACCTGTCTGTTCTCCTCTTTGCTTCGCTGCCGCCGCCTCTTTGTGAACCAAGTCTAGGAGAGTAAGTGTGTCCTCAGCGCCCCCTTTGCTGTGCTTGTCTATCGGTGGTCGTGGTGTCAAGGAGAGTGAAGTTTGTCTGAAGCATTTTCAATAGAGAGCATTTGTCTCTAAAAGGGATTTAGTGGGGTGGGGTGGGGGGGGGTTCTGGGTTGTATTCATTAAGCACCGAATGTAAGTAAACCCTCTGAACACAGTGAAATGCGAAGGTACTATGTGTACTTCTGAAATACTTGTTTTTCATTTAAACTGTGCTACGTTGTGACTTAATGAGTACAAACCTGTCTTCCTAGATTTTTCTGTTGACAATGGTAACGTTAGACACAGAACCCTGAAGATGTTTCTTTAGAATATCTTTCAAAGGTTGTTGCCTTGGCCCCTCCCCCTCTGTTTCATCTGAGGAGATGACCTCACTAGTGCATGACCCCAAGGCTTTGCTTGTCATATATACACTGCTCAAAAAAATAAAGGGAACACTAAGATAACACATCCTAGATCTGAATGAATGAGAGATTCTTATTAAATACTTTTTTCTTTACATAGTTGAATGTGCTGACAACAAAATCACACCAATGATCAATGGAAATCAAATGTATCAACCCATGGAGGTCTGGATTTGGAGCCACACTCAAAATTAAAGTGGAAAACCACACTACAGGCTGATCCAACTTTGATGTAATGTCCTTAAAACAAGTCAAAATGAGGCTCAGTAGTGTGTGTGGCCTCCACGTGCCTGTATGACCTCCCTACAACGCCTGGGCATGCTCCTGATGAGGTGGCGGATGGTCTCCTGAGGGATCTCCTCCCAGACCTGGACTAAAGCATCTGCCAACTCCTGGACAGTCTGGTGCAACGTGGTGTTGGTGGATGGAGCGAGACATGATGTCCCAGATGTGCTCAATTGGATTCAGGTCTGGGGAATGGGTGGGCCAGTCCATAGCATCAATGCCTTCCTCTTGCAGGAACTGCTGACACACTCCAGCCACATGAGGTCTAGCATTGTCTTGCATTAGGAGGAACCCAGGGCCAACCGCGCCAGCATATGGCCTCACAAGGGGTCTGAGGATCTCATCTTGGTACCTAATGGCAGTCAAGCTACCTCTGGCAAGCACATGGAGGGCTGTGTGGCCCCCCAAAGAAATGCCACCCCACACCATGACTGACCCACCGCCAAACCGGTCATGCTGGAGGATGTTGCAGGCAGTAGAACGTTCTCCACGGCGTCTCCAGGCTGTCACGTCTGTCACGTGCTCAGTGTGAACCTGCTTTCATCTGTGAAGAGCACAGGGCGCCAGTGGCGAATTTGCCAATCTTGGTGTTCTCTGGCAAATGCCAAACGTCCTGCACGGTGTTGGGCTGTAAGCACAACCCCCACCTGTGGACGTCGGGCCCTCATACCACCCTCATGGAGTCTGTTTCTGACCGTTTGAGCAGACACATGCACATTTGTGCCCTGCTGGAGGTAATTTTGCAGGGCTCTGGCAGTGCTCCTCCTTCCACAAAGGCGGAGGTAGCGGTCCTGCTGCTGGGTTGTTGCCCTCCTACAGTCTCCTGATGTACTGGCCTGTCTCCTGGTAGCGCCTCCATGCACTGGACACTATGCTGACAGACACAGCAACCCTTCTTGCCACAGCTCGCACTGATGTGCCATCCTGGATGAGCTGCACTACCTGAGCCACTTGTGTGGGTTGTAGACTCTGTCTCATGCTACCACTAGAGTGAAAGCACCGCCAGCATTCAAAAGTGACCAAAACATCAGCCAGGAAGCATAGGAACTGAGAAGTGGTCTGTGGTAGCCACCTGCAGAACCACTCCTTTATTTGGGGGTGTCTTGCTAATTGCCTATAATTTCCACCTGTTGTCTATTCCATTTGCACAACAGCATGTGAAATTTATTGTCAATCAGTGTTGCTTCCTAAGTGGACAGTTTGATTTCACAGAAGTGTGATTGACTTGAAGTTACATTGTGTTGTTTAAGTGTTCCCTTTATTTTTTTGAGAAGTGTATATTTTTATTTATTTATTAGTGGCAGCATCTCAATAGTCTATAGGCTCCCTTTCATTGCCTTTTCTACTTCAACTGCACTAAAGCAAATCCCCCAGCCAGCATCCCGATCTGCCATATTGCTCTTATATCCTAGATTTTCAGATCAGTGCTGACAAAGGAAAATGAACAAGGAGAGGAAGCCACTTTAGACAATTGAGACTTACCACACCCACTGCAGTGTCTTGTGCCTTTGCCTACATAGATCCTTATGTGTGTGTGTGTGTGTGTGTGTGCGTGCGCTGGTATTGTTGAAGGATTCCCAGGTGCGACAGAGCGCTACCTACAGTTTGCATCAGCCGCAGGGAAACAAGGAGCACGGTACTGAGCGCTGTGGGAACCTCTACAAGAAGAGTGACGGGTCAGTGTTTCTCTCCTGTTGGACTGGCATCATCTTCAACAAAAAAATAACCAAATGGAAAGGCCAGACAAAACAAACACACAAAGTACTACACTCGTTGTGATGGCATTTATCCATAGGCCCACTCCGGGAACTTTGGCGACCAACTATGTCTTTTAAAAATGTTTTTAAACCTTTTGCTTTGGGCCGGATGTGTCATGGGATCGTTCGTCCATGCATCATCTATTAGCAGAATGACTGCCGTATTTCCATTAGCCAGCAAATCCCTAGTTTGATAGCCACATTTTTTTTTCTGGAAGCTGTGCTGTGTCATTTTCTATACATACATGGGCCAGCCCCTAGCTATTCAAGTTCCAGCCAATGAGCTTCAGCCACTCGCCATTTGAGCGACAGCTATCAAGATGCACACAGAGTAGAGTGGGAGAGGGGGGCAATGACGTGGTGCACAATACTGTGTCTGCCCATATGTGACGTAGTACACGACGTTCGGGGGCCACTTTTGGCTCGTGGAGTGCTACTTTCAAAACTACTGGCAAAAAAAAAAAAAAGTATACAAAAGTACCAGAGAATCTCTTTTTAATGTTCTTTTTATGTCTGGGTGTCTCCCCATAGACAGGAATACACTGCCCAAACTCTGCGTCATTTACTTATGCCTACTAATGAGCCATCGCACTGGTTTGGTTGGTTCATGTGGGTGTTTAGTGTGTCACACTGGCGCTGGGGTGTTATGTCGAAGTCTCTGTGTCATGATGTTTGTGTGTGTGTCCCAGGATAAGGAAAGTGTGGCAGAAGAGAAAGTGTTCAGTGAAGAATGGATACCTCACCATATCACATGGGACGGTGAGTAATGTGAGCGCGCGCACACACACACAGAGGGCAAGACGACCTACTCCTAGCCAGTTGGCGTTCATCTACAGTAAGGCTAGTGGGAAAGGGAGATACCTAGTCAGTTATACAACTGAATGCCTTGAATGAATCAGAGAGGTGCGGGGTGGGGGGGCTGCCTTAATCGACATCCACGTCTTCGGCGCCCGGGGAACAGTGGGTTTAACTGCCTTGCTCAGGGGCAGAACGTCAGCTTTTTACCTTGTCAGCGCAGGGATTTGATCCAGCAAGTGGCTCTAGCCTGTTCGCTTACACTTCACCCATATTCAAGCCAGTCACTCATTCACACTAATTCTGTCATATCAGACGTCATCACTGTTTATCAAACCTTTTAGGCAACCGACATGTTTATTTCATCTCCAAGCACAATAAAACAGTTCCTATTGATTTCATTAACAATTTGCAAAATATTTATACTGTTAACTTCAAAAAGCAGTTTCAATGTTTCAACCATACATTGGCTTAGTTTACTGTCTGACCTGGCCTCCGGGAGAGATCCACCTGGGAACTATTCCTATCCTAAAATGCCCCCAGGCAACCCCAGACAAGTTCAATTATACATCCTACCTAATTATCAGCTCTCTGCTAACTGGCAGCTTATCCACTAGTTTTGTCTTGTCTGATCCTGTCTTGTCCCGTCCTGTCTTATCCCGTCTGGTCGTCTCTTGTTTTGTCCTGTTCTCCCTATTTTCTTTTTATTCATATCTTTTCAAAATTTCTCTATATTCTTACCTTACTTTTCTGCTATTTCTTACTTTTTGGTTTTGGTTTACCGTCTTCATTATAATAAACATTTCCATGGGGAGGGTTCAGAGGTGGTAGAGCTACGGGGCAGGAGTGGGGATCAAGAGGACTCCAGAAAGTATTTGGTGCCTGGTGTACTTTTTTGTTGTGATTTTAATGGAATTACGTTCAAAAAAAAAAAATGATTTAGCTAAAATGGTGGTGGTATTAGTATTAATGTCAGTCACTCTTACACGTCAACGAGTATTATATCTCTTGGATGCATCCCAAATGGCACCAATAGGGCTCGAAGTCAAAAGCCATTTGGGGATGCAGCTCTTGTCAGGCTAGTTCACATAGCTACTTTACCTGCACCGCTTCACCCGGGGTCTCACCAGCCTATTGATATCCCCCTCTGCTCTGCTCTCACTATAGCAGGCTCTACTTCCCTGTATTACACTAGATTTAATCTCTCTCTCTCTATTGCGCTATCTTCCTCTTATTTGCTCTCCTCTGTCTCTTGCGTACTTTATCGCACCCTCGCTCTATCCCCCTCCTCGCCTTGCTCTCTCACTCTCTCTCTCTCGCTCTCGCTCTCTTTCAAAATTCACACACACACATACACAAACACACCACACTTTCTCTACCTCTCTCTCCTGCCCCTTTCTCTCTCATAAAATAAAATAATATACCTCACATATGAGCTCTCCCTCCTCTCCCTGGCCAACCAGCTGTATGTAGAGGTCGAAGCAGGGAAAGCAATCAGGGATGGTTTTTAAGCACCCTGAGCTGAGCCCCAGCCAGGGCCTGGTTTCATCCTCTACTGCAGAGCAGAAAACCACAGTACAGAAGCTAATCCTCCATGGACAAACCCATTCTGACAGACCTTAACCCCTAAATATTACTTATGAAAACTGCATACGAGAGCCTGGCTATTAGTGTTATGTTATGATGTAATAAATAATGGAGAAAGGAAGGTGAATTTCACAGTGGTTTATTCTATGCTGTGCTGATTCTCAAGTAGCTCTGCAGTCCAGGACCTGTATCAGATTGTTGTAATGTACATCGTGTTTTATAGCAAGCATAATTTGTTTTCTTTGATGCATATATTTTGAGTGCATGTTGGATAAATGAAGGCTTATATCCAGGTACAGTGCACACCTCTTCTGGTGAATATGGTTATTGTGATGAACCACTTCAGGGGTCAGCATGCTTCAGTTCGGTTGACCCCTAGCTGAACTCTGCTAGCTGAACCGAACGAGTGTGCTCGCATATTCATTTAAAAGATCTTCGCTTGAAAAACAAGAAAAAAAGCCTCAATAGTACTGTTTGTCCATTTTGAGACGCCGTAGCCAGAATAGTCCGAATTAATCTAAGATAACGCAAGAAATCTGTCCTTAATTTGCCATGGAGATCTTAGTCGCGCAATTTTACATCTAACTATGTTTGGTGCAGTATTTTTCGGTGAAAGAATGTGGATGAAAATGAGTCGTCCCTCGATGAATGACAACAAAGACTCTTGGATCCCAACTGTTAACCAATCACCGACGAAGGGGCGTAGTCATAATATATGCATCAACTTTTCCAACCTGTTTCTGGTAGCATGTGGACAGCTTTAGTGATCAAACTTACCGATGTGATGACTATAAGAGGGAGCACTGTATTTTTTGTTCTGGTGGGAAGGGTGCATTTTCCTTTATGCTTTGCGTTCGCTGATTCTCATGTTTTTCTTTCCTGTCCTCCCCTCGTTCAGGCGAACCGACCGCCGGCCAAACTCAACCTCCTCACCTGTCAGGTGAAACATAACCCAGAAGAGAAGAAGAGCTTTGACCTCATCTCACGTAGGTTTACCCCTTTTTACTCCCTTCCCTTCTGTTCTCTTCTATTTTCTTATCTCTCTTCTGTCCTCTTCTGTCCTCTCCGCTCTCTATTCATCTTCGCTCTCTTCTGTCCTCTCCGCTCTCTATTCATCTTTGCTCTCTTCTGTCCTCTCTGCTCTCTATTCATCTTCGCTCTCTTCTGTCCTCTCTACTCTCTATTCATCTTCGCTCTCTTCTGTCCTCTCTGCTCTCTATTCATCTTCGCTCTCTTCTGTCCTCTCCGCTCTCTATTCATCTTCGCTCTCTTCTGTCCTCTCCGCTCTCTATTCATCTTTGCTCTCTTCTGTCCTCTCTGCTCTCTATTCATCTTCGCTCTCTTCTGTCCTCTCTACTCTCTATTCATCTTCGCTCTCTTCTGTCCTCTCTGCTCTCTATTCATCTTCGCTCTCTTCTGTCCTCTCTACTCTCTATTCATCTTCGCTCTCTTCTGTCCTCTCTGCTCTCTATTCATCTTCGCTCTCTTCTGTCCTCTCTGCTCTCTATTCATCTTCGCTCTCTTCTGTCCTCTCTGCTCTCTATTCATCTTCGCTCTCTTCTGTCCTCTCTGCTCTCTATTCATCTTCGCTCTCTTCTGTCCTCTCTGCTCTCTATTCATCTTCGCTCTCTTCTGTCCTCTCTGCTCTCTATTCATCTTCGCTCTCTTCTGTCCTCTCTGCTCTCTATTCATCTTCGCTCTCTTCTGTCCTCTCTACTCTCTATTCATCTTCGCTCTCTTCTGTCCTCTCTGCTCTCTATTCATCTTCGCTCTCTTCTGTCCTCTCTGCTCTCTATTCATCTTCGCTCTCTTCTGTCCTCTCTGCTCTCTATTCATCTTCGCTCTCTTCTGTCCTCTCTACTCTTTATTCATCTTCGCTCTCTTCTGTCCTCTCCGCTCTCTCTTCTCTTCTCTCTTTTGTTCCCCCCCGGCTCTCTATTAATCTTCGCTCTCTTCTGTCCTCTTCGCTCTCTTCTGTCCTCTTCGCTCTCTTCTGTTCTCTCCGGCTCTCTATTCTCTTCTCTCTCTCCTGTCCTCTCTTCTCTTCGCTCTTTTCTGTCCTCTCCTCTGTATTCTCTTCTACCTCTTCTGTCCTCTGTGTTTCACAGAAGTACCTCTACAAATGGACTTTGCTCCATTCTCAAAGCCTGGCTTTTAGACACTACAGAACAAGGAGGGATGATGTGTTGGGACTAATGACAGCTCATAGAGTAGAGATATCTACTGCAGACAAACTAGGGAGGAGAGGAGAATCACATAAAATGAAAAGTGGTTGATATGGTCTATGTCTGGATTATAAGGGAACATCTGAGTTTTTCCGTGGAATGAGGGCAGCGGGAAAGGAGTTGGGAATAGTTGAATCACTGTAAGATTCATATTCAGGGAAGACTCAGTACTTTGTCTCCTCACCGGCTTCTCCGAATCAGCAGCCTATTTAGAATTTCATCCACGTTCATCTGTTCCCTGTGTCCTCTCACATAATCTCATGTAACCAAGGGAGATTCACCCTCTTCTTTCTTTGATTCGCCCTCTTTCTTCAGTCAGGTTTTTGGGGATGTGCGTTGAGTTTAGCTGAGAGGTGAAGTTCATAAACACTGGGCCAGAAATAAGTGCTCACGTCAGGCCGTCACCCTGCTGTCAAAGGACAATATTACTGCTTCAGGATATGAAAGGGCTTGTTCTGGTGGAAACAAGCCTTTGAGAGACTGTCAGAACTCCCAGCTGTCAGGGGATCTGAATTGTAGATCAGTCAGATCTGGAGGAGGATAAAGTACAATAGGACTTCCAGGTTTTTACTTTGTCAGTACAATAGGATGTTTGGTAAATGTTTACCTCTTGTCTTACATAGATTCCACATACAGTCAAATCTCAACCGTTGTCGCCTCGTCCATTGTACTGTTGGGATGCTGTTATACTTATGTGGGACTTTTACTGTATGTACTGTAGTTGACAGTGTCTTCCTGTATGTACTGTAGTTGACAGTGTCTTCCTGTATGTACTGTAGTTGACTGTCTTCCTGTATGTACTGTAGTTGACTGTGTCTTCCTGTATGTACTGTAGTTGACTGTGTCTTCCTGTATGTACTGTAGTTGACTGTGTCTTCCTGTATGTACTGTAGTTGACTGTGTCTTCCTGTATGTACTGTAGTTGACTGTGTCTTCCTGTATGTACTGTAGTTGACTGTGTCTTCCTGTATGTACTGTAGTTGACAGTGTCTTCCTGTATGTACTGTAGTTGACAGTGTCTTCCTGTATGTACTGTAGTTGACAGTGTGTCTTCCTGTATGTACTGTAGTTGACAGTGTGTCTTCCTGTATGTACTGTAGATCAAATCAAATCAAATTTTATTTGTCACATACACATGGTTAGCAGATGTTAATGCGAGTGTAGCGAAATGCTTGTGCTTCTAGTTCCGACAATGCAGTAATAACCAACAAGGAATCTAACTAACAATTCCAAAACTACTGTCTTATACACAGTGTAAGGGGATAAAGAATATGTACATAAGGATATATGAATGAGTGATGGTACAGAGCAGCATAGGCAAGATACAGTAGATGGTATCGAGTACAGTATATACATATGAGATGAGTATGTAAACAAAGTGGCATATTTAAAGTGGCTAGTGATACATGTATTACATAAGGATACAGTCGATGATATAGAGTACAGTATATACGTATGCATATGAGATGAATAATGTAGGGTAAGTAACATATAAGGTAGCATTGTTTAAAGTGGCTAGTGATATATTTACATCATTTCCCATCAATTCCCATTATTAAAGTGGCTGGAGTTGAGTCAGTGTCAGTGTGTTGGCAGCAGCCACTCAATGCTAGTGGTGGCTGTTTAACAGTTGACAGTGTGTCTTCCTGTATGTACTGTAGTTGCGTGTGTCTTACTGTAGTTGACTGTCTTACTGTATGTACTGTAGATGACTGTCTGTCTTACTGTATGTACTGTAGATGACTGTCTTACTGTATGTACTGTAGATGACTGTCTGTCTTACTGTGTACTGTAGATGACTGTCTGTGTCTTACTGTGTGTACTGTAGATGTCTGTCTTACTGTGTGTACTGTAGATGACTGTCTGTGTCTTACTGTATGTACTGTAGATGTCTGTGTCTTACTGTAGTTGACTGTGTCTTACTGTATGTACTGTAGATGACTGTCTGTGTCTTACTGTATGTACTGTAGATGTCTGTGTCTTACTGTCATGAACTTGTCCTTTTTTTTTCCTTTTCCATCCCTGGTAATCAGTCTTGTCACCCTGGGGCTTTGATGGGCTCTTAAGGGAATTGCTCTCAGCTCTTACATGTTCTGGTCTTTGATAAATGTCTTGTTCCACTATGTCTCTGACCCCCCTCTTTTAGATGACAGAACCTATCACTTTCAGGCTGAGGACGACCCAGAATGTCAGATGTAAGTATGTATTCCTTCCTGTGTGTGTGTGTGTGGGTCATGTGAGTGTCCTGTTGATCCCCTATACTTCTTTCCACACACAACCCACACGTTTCCATCACGTTTGGGTTGTGTGTGTGTGTGGGGGGAAAGGTGTGTCCTGTTTCACCCCATACCTCTTCTCACAGTTAACACATCCAGTTTCCACCCTCTAGTCTAACCCAATGTTGACCCTGCCCTCACCCCATCCTCACACACACACACACGCTCTAACTTCCCCTCCCCCTGTGTGTGTTTTCAGATGGATCTCT
Source organism: Oncorhynchus tshawytscha (assembly GCF_018296145.1). Taxonomy (NCBI): domain Eukaryota; kingdom Metazoa; phylum Chordata; class Actinopteri; order Salmoniformes; family Salmonidae; genus Oncorhynchus; species Oncorhynchus tshawytscha. The sequence continues at coordinate 38,997,970 of NC_056436.1, read as the reverse complement.
GTGCTGCAGAACAGCAAGGAGGAAGCGCTGAATAATGCCTTTAAGGGGGACCAGCACGTTGGCGAGAACAACATAGTCCAGGAACTGACCAAGGCCATCCTGGGAGAGGTCAAGAGGATGACCGGCAACGACATCTGCTGCGACTGCGGCGCTCCCAGTGAGTGACCGGGCGTCACATACATGTTAATACATACACACACACTTGACACAAACACACACACACAATACCACCTATGTATAGTTCATCATACAGCCTTTATGAATGCACAAAGTGTATGAAGGAGCCATGAACTGTTTTACTTTATTGTGCTAGACGTCACTTATTAATGTACGGGTTATTCACAGAGATGGTTACCAAAGTGTTATATGAGTGTAATGAACAACTCCATGTGGTCACTTGACACCGACATTGTAGGGAATGAGGAATGCCCATGAGACAGTTATGTAGGTTTGACTGCAGCCTGTCGTTAACCTGTATCAGAAATAGCTCTTCCCCACTAAGCACATGCAGGTAGTTCCTGTTAAGGACACTGTTACCTACTTACCTGTTACCTCTCCCTTCTTCTTTTTCTCGCTTGCCCCTCTCTCTCGCTGCTCTCCCCTCGCTTGCCCCTCTCTCTCGCTGCTCTCCCCTCGCTTGCCCCCTCTCTCGCTGCTCTCCCCTCGCTTGCCCCTCTCTCTCGCTGCTCTCCCTCGCTTGCCCCTCTCTCTCGCTGCTCTCCCCTCGCTTGCCCCTCTCTCTCGCTGCTCTCCCCTCGCTTGCCCCTCTTGCTCGCTGGCTTCTCGCCCCTCCACCCTCTCTCGCCCTCCACCCTCTCTCGCTCTTTTTTTCTCCTCTCTCGCTCTCCCTTCTTCCCAGACCCTACCTGGCTCTCCACTAACCTGGGCATCCTGACCTGTATTGAGTGTTCTGGGATCCACAGGGAGCTGGGAGTCCATTACTCTAGGATCCAGTCCCTCACATTGGATGTACTCAGCACCTCTGAACTCTTGGTAAGAAGCAATTTTGTGCTAGAACGCTCAGCACACATCAGCTAGTTTCACATTATGGCGATGTGGCGCTGGGAGGTTAGGCACAGTCATGTTGGAAAGTACACAGGTGGCACATCCACTTAGGTTAGTTAGCAAAACCTTGGGAAACACTGGCTCTCCCAGTTCATTGCCATTCTTGCTGTTATAATGGGAGAATCTCTTCCTCGCGTCATCTCTCCTCCTTTTCAAACCCCATTGGATGAGAAGGTCAGAAGTCCCTTCTGGAAATCGAATTGAGTTTCTCCCAATGTGAAAACACATCCACAGTGCAGCTGATGATTTACTGCTGGTGGGAGAGTACCAAGTATACCAACGCCCATGTCCTGATTCTACTGAACTCTCCACCCTCTGCTGCGCTCCATTGGGATTAGATACAGTACAGTATTACAGAAGCTTGGAGCTGCTTCCACTTTGCATATTTCACATTTCATCTGGCTTTCTAATATCAATTTGGTGCAATTTATTGGCCGTACATCATTTGGGGCTGAAATGTTTTTGCCGCTAATTGGAGATGATTGCCCTTGTTAAGATGCCAGGGGGTGTAATCATTAGCCAAACAGTTGCAAAAAAAAAACCTTTCAGTTTTGCAACTAAAACGAGAGTTTCTGTTGGACAAATTCAGGTAGGTCCCTTCTTCGTTCCGTTTGTTTCCGCTTCGGAAACGTTTTGCAACACAATCGGTGGAACGAATACGCCCCGGTCTTTGACATTATTTGGCCACAAGGAGATGGGTGGAACGTGTGCAGTGCACACACACACACACACACACACACACACCATTTTGATTTTAAGTGTTTGCTGAAGTAGCAGAGCAGAATAAATGGAGTCTGAGATGAATGTGTACAGTATAAACTGTACTGTAGCACCCTCCGATAGGAGGCTCGTTTGCACTTGTATGGACTGTCGCTCTGGTAAGCTCTTACCTGTTTGTGTGTTGCCATGAAGCTGGCCAAGAACGTGGGGAATGCAGGCTTTAACGACATCATGGAGGCGTGTCTATCTGTGGAAGATGTGGTCAAACCCAACCCTGCCAGTGACATGTAAGTTCTCTGTCTCTCTCTCCCCCCCCTTTCTATCCCACTAGTTATCTTGCTTTTTCTTCTGGCTCTTTCCTCACACGCAAACACTCTATCCTCTCCTTCTTTCATCAGTCTCCCTGTCACTTTCTCTACCTTCTCAGGTTCCCATTACAGTAGCCCCCCTACCCAGACCCACCCCCTGAAGGTGACTGTAAGGAGGTGACCTAAATGGCACCCTATTCCCTAATATAGTGGCCTACTTTTGACCAGGACCCCTAAGGCTCTGGTCACAATTAGGACAGTATGTCGGGAATATGGTACCATTCAGGAAGCAGCCTTAGAGCGGTTGGGCCCGTGACCTTCCAGTTACCTATTGGCAACATGTCACCACAGACACTCATACCCATTCATTATGGATGGAGCAATAAGGAAGGCATCACTAACTGAACACATTTTTATTCAAATCAAATCAAATGTTATTTGTCACATACACATGGTTAGCAGATGTTAATGCGAGTGTAGCGAAATGCTTGTGCTTCTAGTTCCGACAATGCAGTAATAACGAACAAGTAATCTAACTAACAATTCCAAAAAACTACTGTCTTATACACAGTGTAAGGGGATAAAGAATATGTACATAAGGATATATGAATGAGTGATGGTACAGAGCAGCATAGGCAAGATACAGTAGATGATATCGAGTACAGTATATACATATGAGATGAGTATGTAAACCAAGTGGCATAGTTAAAGTGGCTAGTGATACATGTATTACATAAGGATGCAGTCGATGATATAGAGTACAGTATCTACGTATGCATATGAGATGAATAATGTAGGGTAAGTAACATTATATAAGGTAGCATTGTTTAAAGTGGCTAGTGATATATTTACATCATTTCCCATCGATTCCCATTATTAAAGTGGCTGGAGTAGAGTCAGTGTCATTGACAGTGTGTTGGCAGTAGCCACTCAATGTTAGTGGTGGCTGTTTAACAGTCTGATGGCCTTGAGATAGAAGCTGTTTTTCAGTCTCTCGGTCCCAGCTTTGATGCACCTGTACTGACCTCGCCTTCTGGATGACAGCGGGGTGAACAGGCAGTGGCTCGGGTGGTTGATGTCCTTGATGATCTTTATGGCCTTCCTGTAGCATCGGGTGGTGTAGGTGTCCTGGAGGGCAGGTAGTTTGCCCCCGGTGATGCGTTGTGCAGACCTCACTACCCTCTGGAGAGCCTTACGGTTGAGGGCGGTGCAGTTGCCATACCAGGCGGTGATACAGCCCGCCAGGATGCTCTCGATTCATTAAGCTTAAGAGAATTCTATGCATTCTGTTGTTGTTGGCACATGACTCGGTGTACAACCCAAGTAAAATTGAGCACACACATAAGAAACCTAATGCATCCCTCTAGTTGAATTAAACGTTTTAGTTTAAGCTCATTTATGGCTGTAAGTATCAGATACATGTATTGACACACTTAGACTGTGTTGACACAGGCAGCCCAGTTATTGGCAAAAGAGCTGATCTGAATGGTTAGAATCGGGCTGCCTGTGTAAACACAGCCTTTAAAGGGATCATTCAAAAATGCATCTTTGGGTCAAATTACCCTCACCTTGAGTTGTCTGAAGGCCCATGGTTACAGAATCTACAATAATCCAGTATTTACTTCAGGCTACGGCCAGGAGTTAGCATATTAGCATCGTCAGAATTCATGACTGTTAACAGCCGAACCGATGTTAGCACTGCAACTTCCTCAAACACTTCAAACGAGGTTTGGTAGCCTCGGTACTCGTGAATTTGTATTTTATTTTTTATTTCACCTTTATTTAACCAGGTAGGCGAGTTGAGAACAAGTTCTCATTTGCAACTTCGACCTGGCCAAGATAAAGCAAAGCAGTTCGACACATACAACAATACAGTTACACATGGAATAAACAAAACATACAGTCAATAATACAGTAGGAAAAATATATATATACAGTGTGTGCAAATGAGGAAAGATAAGGGAGGTAAGGCAATAAATAGGCCGTGGTGGCGAAGTAAATACAATAATAACCTGTCCATGTTTTTCTTCCATGTGAGAATTCTGCAACACAATGTAAATGTATGAATGCTTTGATAGTTCCATCAAGCCGCTGGTGAGAACGCGACAGAAGCGGATGCGGCTGTGAGAACGCGACAGAAGCGGATGCGGCTGTGAGAACGCGACAGAGCGGATGCGGCTGTGAGAACGCGACAGAAGCGGATGCGGCTGTGAGAACGCGACAGAAGCGGATGCGGCTGTGAGAACGCGACAGAAGCGGATGCGGCTGTGAGAACGCGACAGAAGCGGATGCGGCTGTGAGAACGCGACAGAAGCGGATGCGGCTGTGAGAAGCGGATGCGGCTGTGAGAACGCGACAGAAGCGGATGCGGCTGTGAGAACGCGACAGAAGCGGATGCGGCTGTGAGAACGCGACAGAAGCGGATGCGGCTGTGAGAACGCGACAGAAGCGGATGCGGCTGTGAGAACGCGACAGAAGCGGATGCGGCTGTGAGAACGCGACAGAAGCGGATGCGGCTGTGAGGCTACATGAGGAAATGGTTCCAGTTTTTAGTGACAAAATTCCAGCGACTGTTTCAGCGTTTTGCACGTAAAAACCAACTACCGAACTTAGTTTGAAGTGTTTTCGGCTTGCAGAGCAGCTTTGCTAGCGTCGGTTTGGCTGCTTACAGTCATTAATTTGGAATTCTGTAGGCAGAAGTAAATAATGGATTCTGGGACTTCAGACACAACTAAACGTCATTCGACCCAAATATACCTTCTGGCTGAACTATCCCTTTTTATGTCTGTGGCCTTTCTCCTTCTGGTGCAGGCAAGCCCGTAAAGACTTCATCACAGCCAAGTACACCGAGAAGCGTTTTGCCAGGAGGAAGTGTCCAGACGGGGTGTCCAAGCTGCACACCCTGTGTGACGCGGTCAAGGCCCGGGACATCTTCTCTCTGATCCAGGTGTACGCTGAGGGAGTTGACCTGATGGAGCCCATCCCCCTGGCCAACGGACATGTGAGTCTACATGTCCACACCAATACACCCTGTCACACGAGCGTGCTGACCCCAGGCATACCGTGCTGGTACAGATATTTTTTTATCCACATTGTCCTTTCCAGGCCATCACTCAACAGCTCGGCTTGGCTCTGCTTGGCTCAGTAGTGTGAATTAATTGAGAGGTGGGGTGGTTTTTACATTGGGAACACGACTGTGCGTCAACATTTGATCTGTCCAGGTGCTCTCAACTGCCACAGCTGTAGTGGAATTCAAATGGCAGTGTTTTGGTTCATTCTCTTTGCTGGGCTGTGAAAAACAACTGCTCCTGGGAGTGTAAATGCTTTTGTATAATAGATCAACCATCACCACAAACACCTGGCTCACATTCAGGGCTGTTACTGCTTTTACTGCCTGTAGCAAAGCAGACTGCCGAAAGGGAGCATATGCGCAGATTTTCATCAAGTCCCAGTGTTTCTCGGTGTCAGCCGCTCCATTTTGGCTCTGCTATGTCTTCGTGTCCCCGAGGTCTCACCACGGCCATTTTGGCTCTGCTATGTCTTCGTGTCCCCGAGGTCTCACCACGGCCATTTTGGCTCTGCTATGTCTTCGTGTCCCCGAGGTCTCACCACGGCCATTTTGGCTCTGCTATGTCTTCGTGTCCCCGAGGTCTCACCACGGCCATTTTGGCTCTGCTATGTCTTCGTGTCCCCGAGGTCTCACCACGGCCATTTTGGCTCTGCTATGTCTTCGTGTCCCCGAGGTCTCACCACAGCCATTTTGGCTCTGCTATGTCTTTGTGTCCCCGAGGTCTCACCACGGCCATTTTGGATCTTCTGTGTGTGTGGTTGCAGGAACAAGGAGAGACGGCCCTTCACCTAGCGGTCAGACTAGTGGACAGGACCTCGCTCCATATCGTCGACTTCCTCACTCAAAACAGGTAAGGGAATTAAAGTAAACGTCAATGAGGTTTTTGTAGAAACACGACCCGTCATAAATGTCATGAGAACGACTGAGCAGACGTCAAGAACCGTCACAACGGCGTATGACGACTGACTTTAACACGGTCGTCACACAAAACTACTCTGTTGTTTTTTTTTAACACCGTCCCACAGAATGCAAATGAATTTGTTCAGAACAAGTGCTGGAATAATGCTGTTGAGTGACTGTTGTCCTGTGTTTATGGTTCTCCTTCCAACTCTCCCTGACTGCCTTCCCCCGTCTCTTCTCCCCCACAGTGTGAACCTGGACAAGCAGACAACCAAAGGCAGTACGGCCCTCCACTACTGCTGCCTGACTGACAACATGGAGTGTTTGAAACTGCTGCTGCGGGGCAAGGCATCCATAGACATTGGTAAGAGAACATTACATCTCTCTTCTACTGGGAAGGACTGGTTTGGAAACGGCACGGATACAAAATGCTAGTGTAGACTTTGTTTATTGTTGCCGAGTGTAGTGCAAGAAACAGATTCCTGTCAACCATTAACCTGATTTTTATGTTTTAATTCATAGCTATAGAAATGATAACTAATAGACTGCCAAACAGAATTATTAAGACACACACACACACATAGAAGCACATGAACGTGCCTTGTTTTGGTCAGGCCTAGTTCCCAGAGGCCCTTGGTTTGCCAAGAGACCCTACTTTGTCACAACAGCTCAAACACTCTGCTTCAGACTCCATACAAAGCAGGCCCACGATAAGAACGAGATGATGGTGAGAGAGAGACAGACTATTTAGTGTGGGAATCCTGCTAATGTTCTCTCTCCAGCAACAGAGTTGACAAAGGAACAGGGGGCCATGGTCTGTGGACTGGCGTGTGTCTTTATGTGCCCGAGGAACCTCCTTGTTTCACACACTATCTAGTTTACAGAGACGGGGAGGTGTTGTTAGAAACGCGGCTGTTGACAAACATGGCGAAACAGTAGGCGCCCTGGCAGCCTATAAGAGGCATGCTAGCGTTGTGTTGACAGGCTGTTGAGTTGGGTGTAGATATCTTCCTAATTCATGCTGTCGTAGCCCAGAGGTGATAATTGTGTCTCGGGTTACTTGTCAGTGCTCATCTATGAGGTGTTGATCTCGAGTGGTGGAGGACACAGGGTATAATTTAGTGACTGGATGAAGATGTCTTCCTGTAGCGAATGAGTCTGGGGAGACGCCGCTGGACATCGCTAAGAGACTGAAGCACCTGCAGTGTGAGGAGCTGGTGAGTGGTGTGTGGTGAGTGGTGTGTGTGTGTGTGCATCTTTAGCAAGACAGAGTGACTCCTCATCTCCATGCTTTATTTGAGCCATTAATCACTGTCAGTGTGTGTGTGTGTGTAGCTGAACACGGCGTTGGCGGGGAAGTTCAACGTCCACGTGCACGTAGAGTACGAGTGGCGTCTGCACCATGAAGACATGGACGAGAGTGACGAGGACCTGGATGAGAAGGTGAGGGTGAGGACTCACTTCAGATTATACACACACACACACCATGATCTCACCACACACACAAAAGTACATATGTGCATACATAACACACATTGATGACCTTTCTATAACCTTTTGACCCCTGTCCTCCCTCAGCCCAGCCCCCACCGGCGAGAGGAACGCCCGGTCAGCTGCTACACCCCTGGCTCCAACTCCCAGCGCCAGCCCAGCCCTGCCTCGTTGGCACGCGACGCTGCCAGCCTGGCCAAGGACAAGCAGCGTGGTGGGTACATGCCCAACCTGGTCAACAACGAGACCTACGGCACCATCCTCGACGCCAGCCCCCCCGTGCCCGGGGGGCTCACCCCCACCTCTGCTCCCCCTCTTCCCCCACGGAACATAGGTGCTTTGTCTTTCTCTTTTGATGTGATAGCAAGGTGGGTGCTGCATGTATAGAGAGCCACATTCGTCTGGCGAAACGTTCCAAATTCTATGAACAAGTTCCGTTTGTTCAGGGAATCCGTGTGAATGCTATTTGAGCACTGATTTTAGTTTTTTGTTCCAAAAAATGCTCCTGATTTTGAAGTTGATAAACGTGATCCATATCAAATGACCCCCGGCATCGAGCCCATTTCAACCCAGATTTACCTCGTCGTCCTCGTAATTTTTGGAGAATTATATTTATAATACATGCCCAATGGGTTCAGTTCAAATAGAGGGAAATCTCAATTTGGCCTTCGTCTCTGTCATAGAGTGTAGATGGCCTTCTCTAATTAGTGCATGGCCCCATGGTGACTTGTGTGGCGCTCTGACCTATTTGAAGGGCAGAGAGGACTCTGGGTAGGGAGCATGGGCAGTTACATTGGCGGCGACAGAGTGAGCTAGTGAGTTACTTTTCCAAAAGGTTCTCAGTCTGTGCTCCATAGTCCATGATGAGAGGCAGACTGAAAATAACCCAACATATCACTGGAAATCAATTTGAACTCCAATAGAAAATAGTCCAAACACGTTCAATTCCTGAATTGAATTTTGCATCCGACTGCTCACATTCCACCGTGCTTCACTTCGAAGCACGTGTTGTCTTTACTTACTTGGGCCCATTGCCCCACAACGAGCATTGGCCATCTGCAGCTCCTCTCCAGCAAACTTGACTTTGGGCAGAGTCTTATCTATTTAATTCCAGGAGTAGCCTTATCTTTCTGTGTTCTACTTTTTGTGTCAAGTCTCAATCAATCAATGAAAAATGTATTTTTACAAAGCCCTTTTTAACAGCGCCAGTTATGGAAAAGTGCTTTACAGATTCCCAGAGCCTTAAACCCCCAAAGAGCAAGCGATGCATGTCTCCAGGTGCCAAAGCATATCTTCTCTCCCACTCCTCCCTCCCCAGTCCAGTCATCAGGGTCCTCTGGGTGGAAGCCTGGCTCTATAGACCTGGGGGTCCGACAGAGGTCCTCCTCAGACCCCCCCAATATCCACCCCCCCGTACCCCCCATGAGGGTCACCTCAACCACGGGTAGGCACCTCTCCTCCAGGCCTTGTTGTCTGAACACATCATAATAATAGCCACAATCAGTATCGTAAAATAATCCTGGTAAATGATTGTACATAGCGTTATTGTCGATAGGTCATGTTAGTGTATGTAAGGCACATGCAGTATGTTTACAACGTGATGTACAAAGACGACGCCGAGGAGAAAAGCACCCAGTTTACATGAAGAAGAGAATGAGATGGGTAACTTGCATAGAGATCGAAAGAGGACTCGTCTTTGTATCTGTGCCATTATGATGTCTGTGACAGCATAGACTGCGCCATTGAGGCTATCTCCATTTTGTCTATCTAGTGCCCTCTTTCAACCTCTATCTCTCTCTGACCCCCCCCAGGTCTTGCTCCTCCGCCTGTGGCCAAGACAGTGAGTATGATGGAGGCGATGAACCAGCAGTCAAAACCGGGGACCGGACAGGGCCACAACAGAGCCCCAACACCTAAGTCTCCTTCTGGGTAAGCGTGCATACACACACACACACACATTGGACACACACACACATTGGACACACACAAACACACAAACACACATTGGACACACACAAACACACATTGGACACACAAACACACATTGGACACACACACCCATGTTGGGGGTGGACACCCTGCCTGAGGCAGCATGTTTTACTTTGATGAACACAAAGCAAGTTTGCCTTTGGAAAATAGCGTGTAGGGTTTCTGGTTTACCACTTCATTAACTTCCAAGCTGAGCTCTCCTAAAAGACAAACAGCTTTACACTATTCATCCACATGGCTCTACTCAACCTCCCACGGGTCTGAGTTGTGTGGCTGTTGGAAGGGAAATGCACTGTGGGGTAAATGTGTGTGTGTGTGTGTTGATTTGAAGCACGTCCTAAACAGCAGCTGACTACGAGGTTATGTGTGTGTTTTTTTAGCAATGACAAAAGCTTCAGTAAAGGACCGACTCGAACTGGGTCCATCGAAAGACCAGGTGGGTGTAAAAAATAACTTGATTTACTCTGCGTCTGTAAATAACCTGTAAAAGCATGTCGCATAGTCAGATAAAAGCGCTGCGACTGGGCCGGGATGTGTTGTCTGTGGGTCGGCTGCAGACAATCTGGTTGTGTGATTTTTGTGTATTCACAACGACGTCGTGGAATCCTCTTCCTCCTCCAGCTAAAGAAGTGCCGGGATATCCCCACAACTCAGTAGGTCAATCGCTGCCTCCCGCCCCCATGCCTAGGAAGACCTATCCGGTGAGTTCCCCTCCACCTACCGTTGACCTTTTTTTTTTTTTTTAATATGATCGTTTGCCCTGTTGTGGATTGTGATTGGACAGCCATGGACTATACAGAGGCACTTATTGGACTGATCTCGTCGTTGTTTTTCAGTTGGTCTTATTGTCCCGTGCACTCTGAGTATCAATGGCTCGTGTTTTCTCCTTCCTGTAACGCTAAGTAGGAGGGGAAACCTTGAAGTGTGCACTCGTTCTTGACAGATGGGGAAACCTCTCATATCTCTGTCCCTAGCTCAGTGCTAGCAATCTGTGTCATACGGGCTCACCATGTGAACCACTGACAGATCAGCGATAGCCTGTGGTGAAAACATGCGATGCACAACTCCCCCCTGCTCCCAGTTACTATGTCCTGTGTCATTTGTCTGCTATGCAACCCTCCAGCGGTCAATGTGGAAGTGGGCGTCGAGAATTCCAAAGGAGTGACAGACGGTTTAGATACTTCAGTTAAACGACCGCATCTGTCTGCAGAACGGTCAAGTACACCTGCCTGTCTGCATAGAAATAGAATGACTAGAAAGGGAAGCCCCTGAGACCATGGCAATTTGACAGTGCACTCTCAACATGGCCACCGTTACGGAAGGTTGACTTGACTGGGAATGTTGGTTCTAGTAATTGTATTGCTATGCCCGTCTGGCCGTCTCTCTTCAGAAGCAGAGGCCCAAGCGGGTGAAGGCCATCTACAACTGTATGGCGGACAATGCAGACGAGCTGACCTTCTCTGAGGGGGAGGTGATCGTGGTGGATGGGGAGGAGGACCAGGAGTGGTGGGTGAGTGTCAACTCTAGATTAGGCTACTATTTTGTGTGTTGGATGTGTGAAAAGTGGGGTGTGTGTTTGTCTCCATTCACACGCAGTGAGAGCAGTCCGGCCCAGTTCTAGTCCAAATCTGGCCTATTCCAGAGAGAGTCCACTGAGCATGTGCCAGAAATCTTGGTGGCCTCAGCAGCACAAAGCAGTGACCTCATTCTAGCCGTCCTTCTTTCTCTCCCGCCCCCGCCTGCCTTCCTTCCTCTGCTGAGTCCGTTGTCTGAATACAGACCAGCTGCAACTTGTTTTTCCAAAAGCCACCTCTGTAAACATGACCGTATTTAGTCACTTATTCTCCATGGGACTTTGTTATAGATGCCTTCCGCTCTCTTTTTCTGACTTCAATGGCATTTTGTTTGTGTCCGCGCCTGAGTTGACGACAACTGAAGCAGAATTTAAAAGGTGTTCTGCTGATGACTCTAAAGGGGGATAGTAATCCAAAAGTAACTGTACAAATAATCAGATTGTTACTAAATTTGTGTAATCTAAAAGTTATGTTACCGATTACAATTTTTGGGAGTTTACTAGTAACTGTAACTGATTCCATTAGAAAGTAACCTACCCAACCCTGCCATAAGCTATAGTGCATTCGGAAAGTATTCAGACCCCTTGACTTTTTCCACATTTGGTTAGGTAACAGCCTTATTCTAAAATGTATTGTTTTTTTTCATCAATCTACACACATTACCCCATAATGACAAAGCAAAAATAGGTTTTTACAAATGTTTGCAAATGTATAACAAATTAAACTGAAATATCACATAAGTATTCAGACCCTTTACTCAGTACTTTGGCAGCGATTACAGCCTTGATTCTTCTTGGGTATGACGCTACAAGCTTGACACACCTGTATTTGGGGAGTTTTGATCTGGGTCAAGTCTGGGCTCTGTCTGGGCCACTCAAGGACATTTAGAGACTTGTCCCGAAGCCACTCATGCGTTATCTTGTGTGCTTAGGGTCCTTCGCCCCCCAGTCTGCACTCTGGAACAGGTTTTCATCAAGGATCTTTCCTGTACTTTGCTCCGTTCTGACTAGTCTCACAGTCCCTGCCATGGAAAAACATCCCCAATGCATAATGCTGCCACCACTATGCTTAAACTGGCAGCATCCCTACGGTCTTCTCCAGACATGAAACTTGGCACTCTTGGCAACTGTTACAGACTTATATCTATCCTACCCTGCCTTTCTAAAGTCTTTGAACGCCAAGTTAACAAACAGATCACCGACCATTTCGAATCCCACCGTACCTTCTCCGCTATGCAATCTGGTTTCCGAGCTGGCCATGGGTGCATTTCAGCCACGCTCAAGGTCCTAAACGATATCATAACCACCATTTATAAAAGACAGTACTGTGCAGCCGTCTTCATCGACCTGGCCAAGGCTTTCGACTCTGTCAATCACTGATTTCTTATCGGCAGACTCAACAGCCTTGGTTTCTCAAATGACTGCTTCGCCTGGTTCACCAACTACTTTGCAGATAGAGTTCAGTGTGTCAAATCGGAGGGCCTGTTGTCCAGACTTCTGGCAGTCTCTATGGGGGTACCACAGGGTTCAATTCTCGGGCCGACTCTTTTCTCTGTATACATTAATGATGTCACGCTTGCAGCTGGGGATTCTCTGATCCACCTCTACGCAGGCGACACCATTCTGTATACTTCTGACCCATCTTTGGACACTGTGTTAACAAACCTCCAGACGAGCTTCAATGCCATACAACACTCCTTCTGTGGCCTCCAACTGCTCTTACATGCAAGTAAAACTAAATGCATGCTCTTCAACCGATCGCTGCCCGCACCCGCCCGTCCAGCATCACTACTCTGGACAGTTCTGACTTAATATGTGGACAACTACAAATACCTAGGTGTCTGGTTAGACTGTAAACTCTCCTTCCAGACTCACATTAAGCATCTCCAATCCAAAATGAAATCTAGAATCGGCTTCCTATTTCGCAACAAAGCATCCTTCACTCATGCTGCCAAACATACCCTTGTAAAACTGACTATCCTACTGATCCTTGACTTCGGTAATGTAATTTACAAAATAGCCTCCAACACTACTCAGCAAATTGGATGCAGTTTATCACAGTGCCATCCGTTTTGTCTCCAAAGCCCCATATACTACCCACCACTGCGACCTGTATGCTCTCGTTGGCTGGCCCTCACTTTTATATTCGTCGCCAAACCCACTGGCTCTAGGTCATCTATAAGTCTTTGCTCGGTAAAGCCCCGCCTTATCTCAGCTCACTGGTCACCATAGCAGCACCCACCCGTAGCACGCCCTCCAGCAGGTATATTTCACTGGTAACCCCCAAAGCCAACTCCTCCTTTGGCTGCCTCTCCTTCCAGTTCTCTGCTGCCAATGACTGGAACGAATTGCAAAAATCACTGAAGCTGGAGACTTATCTCCCTCACTAACTTTAGGCATCAGCTGTCAGAGCAGCTTACTGATCATTGCACCTGTACATAGCCAATCTGTAAATTGCCTATAGGCGACGTTGTTGCCGGTGATGTCTGGTGAGGACCTGCCTTACAACAGGCTTACAAACCCTCAGTCCAGCCTCTCTCCGCCGATTGCAGACAGTCTGAGCACTGATGGAGGTGTGATGTTCGGACGATCAGCTGTCCGTCCTGTCTCCCTGTAGCGCTGTCTTGGGCGTCTCACAGTACGGACATTGCAATTTATTGCCCTGCCCACATCTGCAGTCCTCATGCCTCCTTGCAGCATGCCTAAAGCACATTCACACAGATGAGCAGGAACCCTGGGCATCTTTCTTTTGGTGTTTTTCAGAGTCAGTAGAAAGGCCTCTTTAGAGTCCTGAGTTTTCATAACTGTGACCTTAATTTCCTACCATCTGTAAGCTGTTAGTGTCTTAATGACCGTTCCACAGGAATGTCCATTCATTGTTTATGGTTCTTTGAACAAACATGGGAAACAGTGTTTAAACCCTTTACAATGAATATCTATGAAGTTAGTTTGTAAAAATCCAAATATCTTTGAAAGACCGGGTCCCGAAAAAGGGACGTTTTTTTTGCGTTGTTGCTGAGTTTAGGAACATCTCAAGGATGACCAATGTTAACAGGATGCACCTGAGCTCAATGTCAAGTCTCATAGCAAAGGGTCTGAATACTTATGTAAATAAGTATTTTAAAAATAAATTTGTAATAAATTTGCTAACATTTCTACAAAACTGTTTTCACTTTGTCATTATAGGGTGTTGTGTGTATTTTAATTCATTTTTATTTGATCTATTTTAGAATAAGGCTGTAACGTAACAAAACGTGGAACTAGTCCAGGTCTGAATACTTTCCGAAGGCACTGTATTGCAAAAAGTGTACGCGTTTTGTCCCAAATATCATTGTGTTACGTTGTGCCTCTTCTGTTCTCTCCCAGCTGGGCCACATCGAAGGAGAACCTATGAGGAGGGGGGCTTTCCCCGTCACATTTGTACACTTCATCATGGACTGAAGGTCAGAGGTCGGGGGTCAACACAGGACCTGGAATGGAAACCATGGACATGTCCTCCACCTCCCCATATTTCTGTGGCAAAATTCTTTGTCATCAGCAAAGCTTGTGGCTGCACCGACACTAAAGAAGAGTGAAGTGTCGCTGCCCAATGCTTTGGCTATACAGTCTGTTGCCATGACAACAGATACACCCTTTACTCCAGGAATGTCATGTGATGTCTTATCACTCTTTTTCGGCCAAGCCTGCAAAGGCTCGTGGGGAAACTGTTTTGACTTCTGACACCATCTGACATAAAAAAAAAAACGATGATTGTAGTAGATAACCTCTTGCAATAAAATGCACTTTCTGCTTATTTATCCTGGTCGCGACATTTAGAGGATTATTGACAAAATGAAGGTTCTGTTAATAACTATTTCACTCTGTTGTCTTCGGTTTTGTGAATTGTACAGAAAGTTCTTCAAGGACAGCTGACAGGGACAGTAATGTGTATCTTTAGGATTTCTTTCACTTATTGTTAATGTGAATATAGTCTATATGCTTACATTCCATCTCCTTGCATGGTTAAAGGGTGAACAATTTCTAAACGCTTAACTGATTAATAGGCAAAGGCATGTAAACTTTATAGCACTCAATGTGGGAAGCAGACTCAGTGGTGGAGTGGTGCCTGGAGAAGTGGGTATACTATAATTTGGCAAAAATAAATCCCAAAGGCCTGCTTGGTGAAGGAAAGGCGCCTGTGTGTTAAACTCTGACAAAAAATGATAAATCCCATGTTGGTCTTTAACAGTTCAGGAAACCCAACCTGTACTGTACTAGTAGTCTGATAGTAGGACTACCATTGAAACAAATAAATGAGGCGGTCAACTGAGTCAGAAATATTCAGTCAAACAAATTCTCTGCAAGTCTCACTTTTTTTAATAGAAAAACAACAAAATTGGATGTTCTAAGTCCACAACAGGTGCATGAATGGACATGCACCTAGTTTACGTTAAATGTAGAGGTTTTTTTTGGGAAAGCCTTTCCATCTAGGCTACTAGAAGATGATTATGCCTATGATTAGCTTTGCTATATTTTTTCCTGCTACTTAATTATTAAACGTCCAGGTTTCAAACGTCATGTCTTACATTCTTAAAAGTAGCCTATAGTTAAAATCCCACCACATAAACATGGAAGTCATTATTTTATAAAGACATATTCCACACTCCTGTTCTATTGGTTTTTAAATCCGCTTTCTTTCATTGTTTTATCAGGCAAAGGCGTTATCGTCGTCATATTAGCAACCCCGTAATAATTGTTGCATCTTTAGATCTCCCCATCTTTCAAAATGTCTCCGTCTATGAAGCCGCTCGCATGTGCAGTGCACATTTTTAGAACTGCGTTTCCCTGCAAATTGCGTTTTGGAACATTTGCCTGTAACCCGACGGCCCACGTGCACATTACTGCGCTTAAAATGTGAAGAAATAATAGTTAATCAACGTTTTAAGCTAAACATTCTGATCGGATCCATCAGCCTTATTAATTGATAAGGCGTACACCTTCCGCCACACACTAGCCACACAATGCCCACAAAAGAAAGTGGGTGTAAGGCTGCGTATACCCGCCACCACACCACTCGTTAAACTTAATTCAAAATGGTGCTAACCCAGTAACATGCTAGGAGTCCTCCCCTATGGGTCATCCACTGTCCCCATTTCTAGACAGCCCTTAGTAACAACAGGGGGTTGCTGGGGGGTATATTTAGGCCTGTATTTAACTGGGAGAACCCAGGCTCACTATCCTACTGTGTGCGCTGACCTGCATGCTTATCAGCTTGAAACAATAGAAGTTACTTACAGCACATCATCTCCATGGCCTACAGTGTGGTGCTAGATTTACTGCATTAGCCCATCTGACACCTTTTACTCTGTTTATAAAATGCCATTGTTGCACTTCTTACCCTTTTTGCTATATCAATATCACCAGTGAAATGGATGTTGTGAACTATCTTCGCTGCATAGATCACACTTTTAGTTGTGAACCACCATCTTTTTGTGGCTCTGGTCAAAAGTAGTGCACTATTTAGGGAATATGATGCCAATTGGGACATGGACATAGTGAGAGAGCTCTGCATGGGGCAAGTGCTCCTGTCCTGTGGCTTTTTTATCTGTAGTGGACAGCAGGCTACCAAATGGCACACACACAGAGGTACATGTGGACACATGCACATAGTTGTCATTGTACTAAAAATAACTTGTCCTTTGAGGTGACATTGTAAGGGGGATGGCAATACCAAATGACACACTTGAAAGGACAATGCAACTACTCACACACACACACACACACACACCTACCATAGTATTCAATCTGATTCATAGTGCTCAGCCTAGAATTCTAACATAGTCCACAACTTGATTACTAGCTGGGACCAGCATTAGTTACAGACCACCCTTGTTTTATACATCCTAGGACCCATACTGAAGAGTATGTTTTAAAATGTAATATTCTTACAACGCATTTGACGTAATGTCTGACTTTGGTTGCAGAGCAACTCTTCTCTATACATGTTTGATGTTTTATCTTAAACGGGACATACAGTACTCTCAATTGTGAATGAACTACGATAGACGACGACAAGAGGCGTCGCATGTATCTGCCACACCATGTTAACTCACTGGAAATAGGATGGTTCATCTGTAAATGTACATAGATTATGTTGATATTTAAATGTATAAAATAAGAGTTCATGACCTTGGCAGTAACTGTCTTTGAATGCACTGTGGTGACGTGCTGTTTTCCAGCTGGTGTTCAGTGTGTAGTCTAGTAGTGTACACACAAGCCAAGGCTGAGAAGCTATTCCATTCACACTCATTGACTCTGGATCACAGCATTGACTCGAACCTATTGTGCAAAATAAATGGGGAAATTGAAACTGGAATAATAAAATTGAATAATTCCCAGTGTTTTCTTCTTGCATTTATCATAAGTGTATTGCTTTTCAAAGTGGTTTAACAGTGTGTAGTATGGTGATTTTTAAGAGTGCTCGACTCCTAGATTTGTAACTTCCTGGGCAGTATACTAAATATAATAGTAATGCAACAAGAGCTCCCTCTGGTGGAGAATGGTCAAACCCACTACAGCCCAAGCCTATGTCCATGGTTTCTAACTTGTTCTGGTGCCATACCACTACAACCAAGGCTTGCATCCACACTGAAATCTATAAGAGAGAGGATTCAATCCGATCACCGGTTATAGGCATTTCTGGTTTTGAAGGCTGTGTTCTCGCGGCGTGGAGAACCCATTCACAGTAAAAGCTGCATATTGCCTTTTAAAGAGACAACGCCTGTAACCGGCAATCGGATTGAATTGTGATCTATGGAGAGTAAACTAGCTCTAATGTTGGGCCCCAACGGTATGTGTACACAATATCTCCTGTGATCTGACTATAACACTGAATGACAGGGTCATTTGGTCCCTCAAGGTAATTTCTTCAGACACAGATGCCAGGCTGGATGCTTCATCAAGCTGGAGGATGTAGGACTCATATCCCACAGAGTTGGGGAGGAAGCAGGCATCCCATAAGTCAGTCTGAGAATGACGGAAATACTGGACAGCCTAGCCACCGGAACTGACCTGCTTAAAGGACAAAACGGGGATCAAAGGAAAAAGACTGCTTGATTCATTCCAATTCCTTTCCTTTATTGTACCATTTTAACTGGTCCAATCCCATCTGGACCAAGCGGAGTATAGGAGGAGTGGTATGGAGAGGGGGATAAGAGGCACAAACATGTATTGATACCATCCCTTTGGTTTGTATAGGAGAGAGGAGAAGGGGGGTCTACAGCATATTTGTAATGGTCTTGGTTTGTTCCTCCATCCATGGTGGAAATATTGACTGCGACGTACCACGGTTACCACTTTCCCCCTTTTTATAAAGGAAGTCAGTGGAGTCTCTGGATACAATATTATTATGAGACCTAGATAGCAAACAGCCACTTCCTTCCCAAGTACAGACAAGAGGCCCCTGTACTTTCTAATGTATTTACATTAAATAAGATTAAGTTAGATTAAAAACAAAAATAACCGTACTCATGGTCACCTGACGGGTGGATGGTGTGTGTAGGTGGTGTGTGAGAGGTGTTGCAAAGCATGCTGGGTAACTTGTGACCCTGCTGTAAAACTATGGTTTCCAGGCTCCCGATTGGTCATGGTACTGCGCCCATGTGAGGATAGTCCCGTCCCTCAGGGCGACAACCTTTCAGGACTTCTCTGATGTCAGCACGCAGTCGAAAGAGGCAGACAGCACCTTGCAGATGGCCTGGGCTTGTTCCTGCACAGAGACGAAAGGAAAATGACTTTTAATGAAACGCACAGTGTGGGGAGCGATGGTAAATAAAAGCTTATTCCAAATTAAATAAAACTACCTCTGTTTTAAACCAGTTTTTTCAAATCACATTCATCTCTCTACTCTGCCTATCTTGTGCAATCATTAGCACGGGAAGTGGTGTGGGGGTGCTGCACTTTTCCCCCCCACAAAATGTCATTTTTGGGCCCGGGCTGAAGACATCTATATCGGTCTGCTAATATAGGACTAGTATTTTTGTGCTTTAAAAAACTATTTGTATTTGAGGGTTTACCAGCATTTCTAACTTGAGTTGGATAATTATCTGTACAAAACAGTTCATCTGATAATACTTGTGGAATATAAAATACTTGCTTGATATATGTTTTCCAGTTTCTTGAAATACTTTGCAAGTGGAACTTATTTCTGTGTGAAAACTGAAATGGTCTAGTCATTCCTTTTCCATTTTAGTAGATTCTCTTATCCAGAGGAACTTACAGTAGTGAGTGCACACATTTTCACACTTTTTCGTACTGGTCCCCCATGGTAATCGAACCCACAACCCTAGCATTGCATTGCTCTACCAACTGAGCCACATCATCACAAACCACTTGATGTCTCAATGTACTCAATTACTGTATTGTTCATTGTTTTTCATCAAGGTGATAAAGTCTACAGGTACAAACCTAGATGACCAGCTTATGTACAATACAGGAATGTACATTTACATGAAGTGGTTTGTAAGGATGGTAAATTAATACGGCATAAGTGGTTGTTTTCCATGTTATTTAAGATAAATATTGTTATTCGATGTGGATGTTTTGTGTCTCGACCCATAACTTTGCACCTTTTGATGTAAATGTTTGAGGACAGGATTGTTGTTGTTTCTGGATTCCATTAGAATGACGATCACAGTGAAAAGGACAGGGTTTTGTTCTTTCTGGATCCCATTAGAATGGTGATCACAGAGAAAAGGACAGGGTTGTGTTCTTTCTGGATCCCATTAGAATGGTGATCACAGAGAAAAGGACAGGGTTTTGTTCTTTCTGGATCCCATTAGAATGGTGATCACAGAAAAGGACAGGGTTTTGTTCTTTCTGGATCCCATTAGAATGGTGATCACAGAGAAAAGGACAGGGTTTTGTTCTTTCTGGATCCCATTAGAATGGTGATCACAGAAAGGGGCAGGGTTTTGTTCTTTCTGGATCCCATTAGAATGGTGATCACAGAAAGTGGCAGGGTTTTGTTCTTTCTGGATCCCATTAGAATGGTGATCACAGAGAAAGGGACAGGGCAACAACTCTTACAATTCCAACTATTGAATCTGTTCCTAACTATTTTTTTTGCCAAAGCGGAGATGATGCAAAATATTGTCTTTGCCCGTACTACAGGTGTGTATATAGAGGTCCACAACCACTAGTAAAGGCCCAGTGCACTACTTTTGTGAGAAAAGTTTGTTCACATTTATTTATTTTTTCCATTTTTTTTTTTCCCCCAATGCCTATTTTGTAGGGGGTGCTGCAGCGCACCCTTAGCACCCCTACTTCCCACGGCGCCGATGAGCTCAGGACAGACACAGCTATATTTGCATCCCATATTTCAGGTGGCCCGACTTTTCTTTTTTACCAAAAAAAAAAAAACATCAATGAATTGAAGCTACAAGAGTGTAGGGCTAATGACAATGGTCATTACACCTTTTGGTGTTTTGTAACAGATGTCTCTCTCCCTTCATCAAATGGTGGGTGCCCTGCGCACTGTTTGGCTGTGGGAATGATTTTGGAGAGGACGAGCGTGCGCAGGTAGCCTGCTTTTTGAAGTGATTGGTTTGACAATCAGATAAATAAAAAGATGCATGTTTTAACGTTTAAATACATTGTCTTTACTTCCTAGAAGTACAAAATTGCATCTTAAACAAATAGGAGAATGGATCAATTAGAGACCCACCCAAAGTTTGAATTTAGGGGTGCTCATTGCCCTATGTAATTCACACACTGTTTCAGTCATTTGGCAGATGAGTTTATCCAGAGTGACTGACGCTGACAGTGGGGCCATTGTGAAAGAGACTTGTCTGTCTGAGCCATTGAGGCCTGCCTCCTCAGTCTGCTGCTAATCTTATGAATGGATGAGGGGGTCGAGACAGGAAAGCTGTCGCACACACGATAAACAATTATCTCGCATTGCCTTGAGTTTGCCACAAACTGTGGTATGATAAGCTTGAGAGCACCAGTTTGTGTGGAACCCAGAATATTGCTGTGAGATTTATCAATATGAGACAGTGTTAGTCAGGTGTGTGTGTGTGTGTTTGGGGGGGGGGGTAGGTGAGTAAACGCTGATCTCAGTTCATGGTGAATGAAGTAATGCTCCCTATACTTTCAACACACACACTCACCGCGCTGCTGCACTGGTACACCCAGATGCTGCAGTCCTGCTGCTTGGCATCGGTGGTCTTGAGAGCCAGCAGGTTCTTCCCAGCCCCCAGGCCGTCATCATAACAGAGCATCCTCATTATCAGATAGAGAGGGTGGCGGTGCAGAACGTCCTATACAGGAACCACAACAATAATACACATTACAAACATCATTATAACAGCAGACAGACAGACAATCATGTAGAGCGGGAAACAGTGGAGAAAGTCCGACTTCGGGAACGTTCCAACTAGAAAGGTCAAGGTTCAGCAGAAACTTTTGGGACGCTAGAGCATTTATAAACATGGAAATGGATTCACTCACACATTGATCCATGGAGGCCACTTTGACTCCATACTTGGACACTCCCAGTACCATCTCCTCCTCTCCAGGCACAAACGGCAGCTTTCCATCTTGCTATGAAAGGAACACGACAGATACTCTTTGTACATATAGAGTGAATTGTTAAGGAGGAAACAGAGGCTGCCTCACACCACTCCAACATTAATCTACATCACCATAATCAATCACCATCATCAAATTGAGTGATTATACAGTGATGAATTGGTCTCCACTGCACTGCATTGAACCTGTATGTATAGTACTGCATTCTGTTTAGAGGTCGAACAATTATGATTTTTCAACGCCGATGCCGATTATTGGAGGACCCAAAAAAGCCGATACCGATTAATCGTTCGAATTTTACATATCTATTTGTAATCATGACAATTACAACAATAATGAATGAACACTTTAACTTAATATAATACATCAATAAAATCAATTTTGTCTCAAATAATGAAATATGTTCCATTTGGTTTAAATAATGCAAAAACAGTGTTGGAGAAGTAAAAGTGCAATATGTGCTATGTAAGAAAGCTAACGTTTCAGTTCCTTGCTCAGAACATGAGAACATATGAAAGCTGGTGGTTCCTTTTAACATGAGTCTTCAATATTCCCAGGTAAGAAGTTTTAGGTTGTGGTTATTATAGGAATTATAGGACTATTTCCCTCTATACCATTTGTATTTCATTAACCTTTGACTATTGGATGTTCTTATAGGCACTTTAGTATTGCCAACCTAATCTCGAGAGTTGATAGGCTTGAAGTCATAAACAGCGCAATGCTTGAAGTACAGAGAAGAGCTGCTGGCAAACGCAGGAAAGTGCTGTTTGAATGAATGCTTACGAGCCTGCTGCTGCCTACCACTGCTCAGTCAGACTGCTCTATCAAATCAGACTTAATTAGAATATAACGACACAGAAATACGAGCCTTAGATCATTAATATGGTCTAATCCGGAAACTATTATTTCGAAAACAAAACGTTTATTATTTCAGTGAAATACGGAACCGTCCCGTTTAAAAATATATACTTGTATATTGATTTTAAGAAAGGCATGGATGTTCATGTTTAGGTACACATTGGTACAGCGACAGTGCTTTTCTGGCGAATGCACTTGTTAAATAACCCATTTGGCGAAGTAGGCTGTGATTCAATGATAAATTTACAGGCACCGCATCGATTATATGCACCGCAGAACAAGCTAGATAAACTAGTAATATCATCAATGTGTAGTTAACTAGTGATTATGTTAAGATTGATTGTTGTTTATAAGATACATTTAATGCTAGCTAGCACCTTACCTTGGCTCCTTGCTGCACTCGCATAACAGGTAGTCAGCCTGCCACGCAGTCTCCTCGTGGAATGCAATGTAATTGGCCATAGTCGGTGCCCAAAAATGTTGATTACCGATTATTATGAAAACTTGAAATCGGCCCTAATTAAATCGGCCATTCTGATGGCCCCATACTTTACATCCCAGATTTGAAGGTGTTTCCAGGTTTTTCTTACCTGGGCTGCATCGATGTAGTTGATGAGTTCCAGAGGCTCCTGCAGGGTCTTACTCATCTCAAACGGCAGCTTCTCTATGGCTCCGACATACTTCACCCTGAACTCGGCACACGTCTCTGACGCAGCACTGTGACCTAAAGTTCAATCATCCATCGGCATTACCACTGGGTCATGAAGGTGTTCATTAGGCATCAAACGGAAGAAAATGATGTGAAACAGGGAGGGACTACCAACAAGACACACATTTTAGTCGTCCATTGCAAAACCTCTTGAAATATTTTGTTGCATGCCCTACAATGCACAAGAACCAGTTCTGAAAGGACTTGACATGTACAGGCAATATTGTTGAAACTTTTCCGGCCCCTTCATCTGACTGTTAGTGAATAGGAAGGAAAGGAGATGAGGAAACTAGCCGAGGTCATTTCAGAGAATTGAGATGTGGCCATGGTTGTAGGTTTTCTTACCTGAGCTCTTGGTCGAGTCTGTGTCGAGGCTAGCTACAGTACTGGACCTGGAGAGACCTCCCAAACTGGAGTCGACTGACTAAAGGGAGGAGAGAGAAAAGCACACCATCTCACCATATTGTCTTGAGAAACGTTACATGATCGGCTGAAACGTTGACCAAATCGCAGAGGTCATGGTTTCTGCTGCAATATTTGTGTATGAGAAAGAAGGAAACACATACTCCAACCACTAATGAATAGAGTTTAAGTGAAAAATGTGAAAATAACTTGAGCAGACGTCAATTCAGGAGTCCTTGACAGCATGCAAGACCTCCTTAATAAACGGAGTTATGTACCCATCAGCAATGTAATCAGAGAGGACAGCTGTGCAGTAAGTGAATCGATGGTAATAAAGAGTAATTTCTCCATCCGATCAATTCCGCCCTGTCGGCTCAACCATCTTAGCACTTGTTTGTTATTCACCAGATGGGAAGACATCTCGTATGAGACATGATTACTTTGTCCAGACAGAGCTCACTTTTAACATGAATAAAAGCCACTGTCAGATGTGAGGGATCTTCTAATGAGGTTACAATCGGTCTAACCCATCTGTCCGTCTATCTGTCTGCCTGCCCGTCCGTCTGTCTGCCCCCAGAGACTATGTAGACTGTTGAACGAAACACAAGGGAAGTGCAATGGAAGCTCCCTATTGGAGGACTAGGTGGAGCTCCTGATTACAGCTATCCTCTTCAGATCAACTGGAGGACTAGGTGGAGCTCCTGATTACAGCTATCCTCTTCAGATCAACTGGAGGACTAGGTGGAGCTCCTGATTACAGCTATCCTCTTCAGATCAACTGGAGGACTAGGTGGAGCTCCTGATTACAGCTATCCTCTTCAGATCAACTGGAGGACTAGGTGGAGCTCCTGATTACAGCTATCCTCTTCAGATCAACTGGAGGACTAGGTGGAGCTCCTGATTACAGCTATCCTCTTCAGATCAACTGGAGGACTAGGTGGAGCTCCTGATTACAGCTATCCTCTTCAGATCAACTGGAGGACTAGGTGGAGCTCCTGATTACAGCTATCCTCTTCAGATCAACTGGAGGATTACAGGACTGGAGGACTAGGTGGAGCTCCTGATTACAGCTATCCTCTTCAGATCAACTGGAGGACTAGGTGGAGCTCCTGATTACAGCTATCCTCTTCAGATCAACTGGAGGACTAGGTGGAGCTCCTGATTACAGCTATCCTCTTCATATCAACTGGAGGACTAGGTGGAGCTCCTGATTACAGCTATCCTCTTCAGATCAACTGGAGGACTAGGTGGAGCTCCTGATTACAGCTATCCTCTTCAGATCAACTGGAGGACTAGGTGGAGCTCCTGATTACAGCTATCCTCTTCAGATCAACTGGAGGGCATCAAGGGATGAGAGAAGATCCACATTTTCTGGGTTTGGAATGTAGACCACAACAGTGTAGTCTAATGTAATGTATATAACGGCCCACCTTGCTCTTGGTACTGATCTCACTGCTCTGGGAGCTGCTGCTGCTGTGACGCTTTTTGACCTTCCGGAACATTCTTCACCATGACGCCAACACTCCACCAGCCCCCAGCTCCCTTGCAGACACCACTGTCTGGTGAAGACAAGGAGATTTTGTTGTGATGGTCCCAGCACTACACAGGGCAATCAATGTGATTTGGCTTGTGGTCTACAGAGAATAGAGAATGGGATGAACCCTTCCACCAGTTGTATTACAAAGTTATTTCAAAGAATAGTAATATTTACCTCCGAAATAAAACATAATAATTTTGAAATATCGTTTATGAAATGGAATTCCATACATAAATATTGTGTGACATTATGAGACTAACAGCTGCCACGGTGAATGCATAATATTCAAGTCCTGCATACTACCACTCCCACCGTCACAACTTTCTCCAACTTATTAAGAATCAACAGGCTGACACACGCGCGTCCCTGCCAATGGTGTCTGGAGTCGGCTGGCACTCAATGAAAGTCCATTGTTCGGAACTTTGTCAATGAATGCCCCGTGTAACGGAAACCGGTTGCTATGATAAACAATTTACCCCACCCACACCCTTATCGACGTATCCGCTCACGCTCAAAAAGGTTGAAATGATCGTGCATTTTTACAGAAAATGGCAAACGGGAGCACTACGCACAAACACACAGGGCATACCTCAGTTTGAAACTTGTTCTAAGCCAGTTGAGGGCTGTTTTGGGGGGTGGGGGGGTGTTGTTCATCAAAGGAGCAGGGCTGTGGCTCTTTCTGTGTAGGCGAGAGTGCGACTCGCAAAGACACTTCACTTCCTCTGCAGTTCCACCCAACACCACATTAAAGGGGACGCAACTTAGTTATGTTTGTATCAATATTGTCAACTTTGTTACTTTGTAACAAATAACGAGGCCGCTCACCCACAGTGCAACGTTGTAACAGAGTATGAACATTAATTGATACTTTTGTTTCAGCTGCCACAAACACGAGTCTACGGTGTGATGTTTTTTTTTAAACCGTGATTGAATTGAGCGCTAAAACTTAAAAGTTCTAAACCCATGTATATTCAGTATCTATCAATCAAAATATGAAAACGTTTTCTAAGATGAGCAAATCGTGTAATTACGTCGGAACTAAAAAGATGGCTTGAGTGTTCTTCGGTCTTGTTTTGACGACATGTGTGCGCCAAACGGAAGTTCATACAAACATAGGTCTGGAGGGAAAACTCAATGGAGAGCATCATCATGATCCAGGTCCTGTTTTTATTATATAAATACTGTACTACTGCTATGAACGTACCACTAGAATACGTTACTTCTGCAGCGCGGCTGTAAAACGTAAAGCGGATATATCGGAAACCCACGGAGAATAGGGACCAGTGTTGTGTCGAAAATCATCACCCCCCCCATCTAATTTCCTTAATTTTGTGGCTAGTGTCGAACAACCATGGCTGAATTATTATCCTTACACTTTCAAAAGTCGTAGTCGAATAAGATATGGGAGAGATTACGAATTTAGGCAAAGATATTTATTTATAGACTAATACAAATCAGTAGCGGGTTTAGGTACGGGCGACATTTTACCGGGGTCGGCACTGAATGAGGAGGATGTCAGGTTCGCCCAGCTTAACACGCCGGGCACGTCCTTGGTGCAGCCATGATCGAGATTTCTGGAGCTAAGGTAGGGAGTGGATTGACGTATTGTGATGATTGAACGTCTTAATTTGTGTTTAGGTTTCCTCTGAAGTACACAACTGTACACAATATACTTACTGTATGTTGTGATATTGTTGTGTTGCAGTATTTCTATTTTAATGCCTGTCTCTGGTCATCATAATGACAGTCCTCTGTGTTGGGGGTGAATTATTCAACAACACATTCTCTCTCTCCCTAGCTGTATTCTCTCACCAGGAGGACAGACATCTAATGGCTGCCGAAGTCCCCAGTGTCAAACCTGACATCTTCCTCATATTATGTAACCATTAGTCAGTAAGCACTGTGATATTTTGTCCTTTACACATTGGCAGATGGGTTCAAACATTTCTCTCTCTCTCTCTCTCGTCCACATACGGCACTCACGTCCAAGAAAAAAATGGAGGTGTGTGAGGCTCACTTCTGTAACACGGTCCATGACATAGTGAACAGGGAAGCCCGCTGTCTCATATGGTCGTTATGTTCATATTCCACATATGGATCAATAATGTCTGGGAGATTAGCTTGGGAGACACCAATTAAAACCGCTCTCAATGATGAAGCTGGGTCCCAGACTTGAGCGTTCCCTGTCTGAGGTTTCGTCCCCACTCGGTCTCTCCAGAGTATGCACCACTTTGACAACATAGGTCCCGGTGTGGTGATGGTGTCTCCAGGTATGATGCAGAGCGGCCTGTCCAGGGAGCTGTTTTGAGAGGTGGTGCACCGACAAGAGGAACGGAGTCCTCATCGCAGGCTAACGTGTGGAGGGGACCTTGGCCATGACTTAGCATGTATGGCTAAGTCATATAATCATACAGTCTTTTAGCCTGAGTGCCAGCATGTTTCTGCTTTAGCCTAGCTGGCATTGTCTACAAGGTAATAATGCACTGTAGCTCATTAACAGACTATTGTTCTCACCTTGTTCCCGCAATGGAGCCTGGTTCTTCTGACTGTATCCATAGGTAGCCTAGTGGTTAGAGCATTGGACTAGTAACTGAAAGGTTGCCAGATCGAATCCCCGGGCTGACAAGGTAAAAAATATGTCGTTCTGCCCCTGAACAAGGCAGTTAACCCACTGTTCCTAGGCCGTCATTGAAAATAAGAATTAGTTCTTAACCGACTTGCCTATTTAAATAAAAGGTTAAATAAAATGTTCCCTAGACTACACAGACCTGGCCATGAGCACAGTGAAACAGGCCATCACATTCGCAAAACTCTACTCTGTGCTAGTGGGTCAGCTGAGAAACATCATTGAGGATTTGGAAGCTACAGAAAAGACCCTCAAGAACATCACACTGGTGCATGAGGCAGGCATGGTGACGCTGGAGGTGAGCATGTTGTAGTCTGGGTCTTGTTCCTTCAGCACCAAACGGAAGAGAATGGACTGAAACAGGGAGGGACTACCTAGACGTGACTAACGTTCTCTGCTGCAAAACATTTTCTGTCATGTGCCCTAATGAACATGACACAATGATGTTCACATCAGGCAATGCTTCTTGCAGTATCAATAACAATGTATTTGTGGTGTCTGAGATGGTTGAGAAACTGGAATGTTTTCATCCATGTTTCTCATGTCGTCCACTAGTTTATTGCCAACCCGTTGAATGACATGCACACTGATGCAGTCACTACTGTTGTGTTGGAAGTCCAGTCTAACCCTAAAGCTCAGAAAGGTGTGGCCATTGACTTTGACCTTTACCAGTATCCACTTGCCTTAATTGTCCCTTCCGGGGAATAAATACAGTTTTATTGTATTGAAACTATACGGCTATTTTAAAAGGTCTCTCTGAAGGAGACGAAGGACCTGGCAGTGCAGCGTCTCTACGACGCCCTCAACCCTGTCGTATGAGGGGTACAACCAGAGACATACATAATTGGGTTCAAAGAACCCCTGAAAGGGGTCATCCTGCAGCTACCTTGAAGCAGTTGTCTGTTCCTCCGCAGACCTCCAACCCCCTGTGCCTGATAGTTGTTTAATCCTAGGATCATTTTACCGTCTGAAATCTATGTTAATCATTAGGGGGGGGAAATGAAGAATGGAAGTCCAGGGGAAATGTCATCCTACTCCGTCCTTACTCTCACTGATACTTCAAGAATGGATAGACTACTTGAGGGACAGCAGTGGCTGTCTGGATCTGGTTACGCTATTAAAGATGGGTGACCACTGTAAAGTTTACTGCATTCTGTAACTAAGCATTGAGATATGTTTGGACATTTTGTAGAAAAAAAAATCTGTTGATATATATTGGGTATAGAAACAGCCAAATAGTGTTTGATCAGCAGTATTATCAGTGATAGTGAACTGAAAGCAAGCAGGTGTGGTTGCTGAGTTAATTAATCAATTAGCATCCCATCATGCTTAGGGTCATGTATAAAAATGCTGGGCAGGCCATTATTTTGGCTACCATGGCTATGCCCCGCCATAGGATGACAAGGCCCCCATCCACAGGGCACAAGTGGTTTGATGAGCATGAAAACTATACAAACCATATGCCATGGCTGTCTCGGTCATCTGATCTCAACCCAACTGACCACTTATGGGAGATTCTGGAGTGGTGACTGAGACAGTTTTCCACCGCCATAAACAAAACACCAAATTAAGGAATTTCTCGTGGAATAATGGTGTTTACATCCCTCCAATAGAATTCGAGACTCTTGTAGAATCTATGCCAAGATGCATTAAAGTTGGTCTGGCTCGTGGTGACCCAACACCCTATTAAGACACTTTAGGTTGGTTCTGTATCTATGTTTGGAATGTTGTTTGAAAACTTGTTGTGATCTTGTTTTATGTCATTATGAAAGTGTATTTATTTTACAGTAAAGAAAATGTATGTCATCAAAATAGTGAAATAAACAACAAAAAGGCGACTTGTCAAATTATTTTACTCTGCCATTATTATTTTCACCTTCCACCTCCACACGGTAGATGGCGCAATTTAGCATGCGAAAGTCTATCATTCAGTCAGCACTGCTTTCATTTCTAAATCTGAAAGTATAACTTTAGCTCTCGGCTCAACATTTGTACTAGCTAGCAATGTCCAAAATCAAGAACATAATTTGGCCTCAAGTGATTTTATTTGGCGACTCGATCACACAGGTACATTTTCTCATTCAGAAACGATCTGTTTGCAGGGTTTCGTCCATTTACAAATCGGGTTAGCTTGCTAGCTAGCAACTTGACAGTTCACCTCTCACTTCTTGTTGATTTGTTTCAGTTTTCATTCCAACCTAATGGATGGGGTTCCGAAATTGCAAATCAACTAGCCAGGTGAGTCATTTTACATTTTCGCACATGGAATACTTTTAAATAGTTGCACTCACCATTCCTACATGCTTTTCATAGGGATGGCAGGTTGCCCGTAGTCGTTCCATGTCATTTCAGGAAGCCCATGACACCTCCCATCACAGATTGTTCAGAAATGGTTTCTGTAGTTAGAAACATAAGATTAGCATTCCTGCAACACTATTTTGTTGACATTTAATTTGATCTATGAGAAATTAAGCTAATTGATTGCACCCAAATGTTCCCTTTTTAATTGACAGGATTCACGTGATATTCAATAACTATGGTAACCAACATAAGATTTGGACCCAACTTCTTCCTCCTGTTGAGAACACAAGGAACCATTCAAATTGTAAAAAGCCACCCACGGACCCCTCCACATCAATCCCACCCTAACAACCAGTATACAGTATCAGTTCTCTGTCTAAACTAGCTACAAATTTATAATGGGAAAATGTGATTCTCCATTACAGGATAGGTACTGTTTGGTGAAGCACAGATCATTTACCACTAACCTTAAATTGGCAATGTTATCATTGATCTCGATTCTGCCAAACATGTATCTTCTAAAATGTGGTTCGTGGCAGGTGGTTGGTTTGAATTTGGAAAATGCTCAGTTACTCAAATAAATGATTTGCTCCATGAAGTAATCCTAAACTGTGTACGCTGCCATCTTGTCTATTTCAAATCCTCTCTCATTGATCGAGATGGATTACTTCATGGAGCAAAGCATTTATGTATTTTAATAACGGAGCATTTTCTACATTTTTAAAATGAACCAAAGGTTTTTTTTGTCTGGTCACAGAGTGCTGATGTGTTGTGCACTGAAGTCCACAAGTGAATGGGAAAGGTGAGAGGAGAGCATGTAGATAGATGCGAGAAGGAATTGTATATACAACGAGCTGTTTGTATGTGTCTGGTATGAAAGTGAATAGTGTTTGCATGTCATCAGGGTTGTATTCATTGCGCCACTTCTATTGAACTAAACAGGGATAAACATACCCACATTTGTCTTATAGAAATTCTCGTTTGCAATTGTTGGAATAATAATTACACTCTAGATCAGCTAGATGCAGGCAAGAGTGGGGCGGTATTGAATGTGTCACTGTCTGTCACCTTGATTACTCAAAATTCTCTCGACCTGTGCACCTACATTGTAAATTCATAGGCTAGGTTATACCAACCTCATGATGGGTACAGGGAAAATGTTAGTATCATGTAGTGGCCTAAACCTATTGATGTTACATTGAGCTGGGTGAATGGAATATGAATGAGTCATCCAATATGGTGTAATAGAAATAAGGCCATGCTCAAATCAAATAATCATCCTCCCTCGTCTTTAAACGGCACCAACCGCCGTTGGTTGGTGTGTGCTAAATGTGATGTGTGCTAAATTAGGCCAAATTGATCAAACAATGTCACTTTTGTCCACTAGAAAATGTGACGTTGTGAACAGAGGTTTGTCAGGCTACAACTCCAGGTGGGCAAAGATTGTCTTGCCTCGCCTCATCTCCAAGGACAGTGCTTCAAGCAACCACATAGCTGCTGTCACGGTCTTCTTTGGTGCCAACGACTGTGCTTTAGAAGGTAGGGAAAGTGCAACCTGTTACTCTCTAGGTAAGTGCTGGGCGGGCACAAAACCCTGCACACCCTTTGTGTTCCTTAGAACCAGCATCGACAAACACTGCTCTTGCCGATTTATTAGGAGATCTGATGTTGTCTCATTCTTTCTTTAGATAAGAACCCACAGCAGCACATCCCATTGCAGGAGTACTCCGAGAACCTGAAGGACATTGTCAAACACCTGGGGTCTGTGGGTGTGTCTGCAGACAAGGTCATCTTCATCACTCCTCCACCTCTGAATGAGCCAGCCTGGGAGAAGGAGTGTGTCCTGAAAGGTTAAAGAACACACACCCATCAGATACACTGAAGACAAGTCCTAATTCTTGCTCCTGAGCAATCCCATAACATTGGCCTGATGGCCTCAAACAGATTATTGCATTTTGAGGACTTGAATGTTGTAGTGTTTGTGGTGCTGTAGTTCTAATTGGCTTCTATATGTCTGTTCTCTCCCGTTTTCCTCTCTCCCTACAGGCAGTGCTCTGAACCGTCTCAACTCTGTGGCTGGCCAGTATGCCCAGGCCTGTGTGCAGGCTGCCGGTCAGTGTGGGGCAGACGTGCTGGACCTCTGGACTCTCATGCAGAAAGATGGACAGGTGAGACAACCAATGGAATACTTGTCATTTAGGTCATTCTCTATCGAGCCCAACATCAGCAAGCGTATATGGTGAACATTTCCCTTTTGGAAAGTGCATTGCTGACAAGGCACTATCGGATTGAACCCCAGCCCTACTCTAGTCATTTTTGGTAGTAGCTATGTAACTTTGTCAACATGTCAGTAATTGAAAACAATTCTCTTTCCCGCAGGACTTCACAGGCTACCTCTCAGACGGGCTCCATCTCTCTGAGAAGGGGAACCAGTTTGTGTCACAGCATCTGTGGACGCTGTTGAAGAGCAGGGTGGAGGAGTTGCCCTTCATCCTGCCTTACTGGGGCGACGTAGACCCTAAACAGCCAGAGAGCGGTCTACTGTGTGACTGATGGCCCTCAGGCTGAGTGAGAGGGGAAGGGTAGAGATGGGGCCTCAGGTCCACCCTTCCACACAGTTATGTCCACCGGTCGGCTACGGTAATGGGATGACACTGAAAGGGGTTGGAATCAGTCCTCATTCCAAACAACTGAAATATATAAAACCATGATATGACATGTTTTAAATGTTCTTTTTAAATTTCCTGAGGTCTGTGTTGAAACACTTTTTTTTAGAATGTGTGTGTTCACTGTAAGCAAGAAGCCAGTTTCAAGTGGGCATACACATTTTATTCATCCAGGTCATTGAGTACACCCTGCACATGAAACAGGACAGTCAGAAGACATACGGAGTCGAGTTTCCCCTCACATCTCAGAGCTAATACTATGATGTAGGCTTATACTCACGATATCTGTGGACAATAGGCTATTATAACAAAGCTGCAGAATGCCCTTGGCCCACAAGCAAACATTTCAACATATATGCAAGTACTCATCACCTAATATACAGGAAATGGTGAAAAGATTCTACAAGCTGATAGGTATTCATTTATCATTGGCACAAGAATATTCCAAAGAAGGGCTTACGGAGCTTAGAAATAGCAGTTCCCATTAGTAAGCACAACTTTCATCTGGGGTGATAGTGACATTCCCGTTGCCTACAGTACATACAGAAATAAGGAGCAGTGGTCAAAATGAAAACATTTAGGCTCAACTTCAGAAATAAGGCACTAGTGTTGTGGATTTTTTTTAAATTAAAGAAATCAGAAGTTGGTCAACAAATAATGTCTGAATGCAATGAATGAACAGTCCCTCATCTTCCAATGTGTTGTATGAAGGGTGAAATAACTTGACTTTTGCATTATTTGGGATGAAGAACAAAGTTCATAGGTCACAACAGTGTAATCAACAAGGCCATACACAACAATATAAAAACAAGTTTCAGAATTATTTCACTACAAATGAAACAGAACCAACACTTGAATAGAGTGGAGACAACAGTTAGGTAGGTTTGATGCAGCGCACTGATTTCACCTGGTATTCTGCCCAGAATAACTACTAGTCTGGACCTCTTGTCAGTCGGTGCCCGTTTCACAAATCTTCTGTTCCTTTTGGGTTTAAATGACCAGAGAACAATATCTTCCTGCGCATCAGTTCAACCAGCCCTCTACGTTTTAACACTACCCTTTGACATCCATTTAACAGCTGAATTACCTACGGCAATATTACATGCATGGTTAACGAGGTGAATTTTTGGGGGGAAGACTGTGGAAAAACCAGGCAATATCAGAAATAAAAGGCAAATCATTTTCTTACTGACATGAAAGTGAGGTGACTAAACAGACATTTACAACGGCACATTTGACTTTTAACCTTAGCAATGATTCTAAGACAACACACTAAGCCTAACCAATAGTTCACAGTCATGGCAGTGGTATATCAACTGGCCCAGCTGTTAATCCATCAGCCCATTCTGCCAGTCAAGTCATTCGAGAGAACATGTCCAAAACCTAGACTGTCTGGACTGTATCGGAGTGAGTGGTGCCAAAGAAAGCACTTGTCTTTGACTCTTGAAACGAACAAAGGCACAAATCATTCGGTCTCTAGGCTATTCTAAAACAGCAGTCACTGGCGTCAGAACACTACTATACTCATGATAGGCACCTATTTTGGTTGTACGCAAGTCTTCCAAATTGACCTTATAGAATCTAGATGTAGCAGCCCCTTAAGAGTCCTGCTCGATACTGTGTTGCTGCCAGTGCTGTGTAGCAAGTTTTAGTCTATGGAGTGGGTGTTTGTGTGCAATGTTTACTCATGTACAGGTATCTGCCAAACTAAAAGAAACACCGACAAGGTCTTGATAGGATGTTGGGCCAACCCAGGAGCCGCTAGGTCAGTTTCAATGCGCCTTAGTATATAAGTGTCTGGGATTTTATTGTATGGATACAACAATTCTTCCACAACAAATTACATACTTTGGTGTTTTGTTGATGGTGGTGGAAAAACCGCCGTCTCAGGCGCCACTCCAGAATTTCCCTTTAAGTTTTCAATTGGGTTGAGATCTGGTGACACACACACACCCTTTAAACCGCCTTTGCTCTTTTGAGACCCCTCTTTCAAAGTCACTGAGATTTCTTCTAGCCATGGTAGCCAAAATAATTGGAAACTGGGTGATTTTCTACATTTAATTGCTTAATTAACACAGGACCAGACCTGTGTGGAAGCACCTGCTCTTAATATACTTTGTATCCCTCATTTACTCAAGTGTTTGCTTTATTTTGGCAGTTTCCAGCATCTATTATAGTGTAATATATTATGTGCATGGATATACATGAGTGTCTGTATGCGTGTACCTACATACTGTATCTATTCTGGACTGTGTGCTCGCATGTTCCCTCATGTACAATTGTGAGTGTGTACGTGCGTAGGTCTGCCTGTACATGTGTACATCTACAAACACATGTTACCTCAGCACTGGGTCTCTTTACTGTCCACCACGCAGGCCTGCCTCTTGAGGCGGCGCTTGTCGTGGCGGCCCGAGCGTGGCGTGCTCTGCTCCGCCGTCAGGTCCTCGTATGAAGACTTGGTGGCGTTGGAGCCTCCGCGAGGAGGGAAGTCGTCCTTGTCCAGGTCGAGGTGAGAGTCGCAGCTGGGATCCTCCTGGATGGTGGCCATCCGTGGGCCCTCCCCCACCACCACTACGCTCCCCGAGGACGGGCCAGGGCCCGAAGCCGAGCCTGGGGCTGGGGTACTGCTGCTGCCTGAGGCAGACGGGCCCGTTGGGGGTAGAGAAGGAAGGGAGTGGGGTGGGATCCGAGCGGCGGAGAAGAAGGTGGGAGGCGGAGGTGGCTTGACGATGCGGACGGAGGCCGACTCGAGGCTGCTCAGCATCTCTGCGTTCTGGGGAGGGGGGCGTAGTAGAGTCAGGGTTGTGTTTGACTAACTGCCTGTAACTGGGGTCCCGATCCTTTTAAACTGAATTCGTCATGACTTGGGGAAGAAAAAAATACACCATGGTAAACTGGCGGAGATTAAATGGAACAGACCCAGTCTGTCCGCACCATTACAACTAAACAGTACACTGTGCAGCCCAAAAAAAACAAAAACAACGGACACTCTGGCTCCATGCAACAAGGTCGACAAACGACCTCACAAAGACAACACAGTGCCTCTCCTCACACACGTTGCGCATCCTTGTGACACACACTGACAGCGTGCACCCTGCCCCCCCCTCCACACCTCACACACTCACCTGAGGGTGGAGCTCTACTAAGTACAGGTACCTCAACCATCTGCTGCAGTTCCGCGAGGGGCCAAGGCAAACGGAACAGTGACGGAACAGGTCATTGCAACCCAAATATCCCACAGTTGACTTATTTATCCTTTATTTCACCAGGGAAGTCACGTTGAGATTAATCTCTCCTTTTCAAGTCAGCCCTGTGAGGCCATCAGACGTGCTACTGCATCGAAACCATTCATGCTGCGTATGGGCTAACAATGGCCCAGTTCCAAATCCATTCCTAAACGCTTGCCCCTATGCACTTCTTAGAAATCTGAAAAGATTGGATGGTAAATAACATATGGTTCTCACACCAACTTGCCCTCTGATAGGCTTGGTGGAATCTCCAATCTTCCCTTACTGCTTACACTTATGCAGTCCTGTTAGATCTAGGGGATCCTGCCTAGGGTCGGGGTCGATTTTGGAATTGGACAAATAACTGCAGGTGAGCAAATAAGAC
Organism: Oncorhynchus tshawytscha; assembly: GCF_018296145.1. NCBI lineage: Eukaryota > Metazoa > Chordata > Actinopteri > Salmoniformes > Salmonidae > Oncorhynchus > Oncorhynchus tshawytscha. Next base: position 38,961,574 of record NC_056436.1, on the reverse strand, counting down.
TGCGTGGTCTCTAGTAGTATGAGCTTTCTAAAAGGGATAACGTGTTATAGCGAGTGCGACTTCAAAGTTCAAACCTAGCACACGTGGTCAGTAGTGAACATGAGAGGGCATAGGAAGCTTCAAGGACTTACGCTGGGGAAGTACATGGTCTTGGTGTTCTCCTCATACTCCTTGTCCAGATTTTTATCCTACAGAAACGAAAAACAGTAGCATCCCATTAGTGTATAAACAGTTAACATTATTGTGTCTATCAACAATGCACGAAGTGGGCTTTGAAAGCAAAATATCTTATACAGATCTCTACTGGACAACAAGATGTATAGACAAGCAAGGGTCTGATGTTGTGTTGTACTTTTACCCCAATTTCGTGATTTCCAATTGGTAGTTACAGTCTTGTCCCATCACTGCAACTCCCCTATGGACTCAGGAGAGGTGAAGGTCGAGAGCTAAGCGTCCTCCGAAACATGACCCTGCCAAGCCGCACTGCTTCTTGACACACTGCTCGCTTAACCCTGGAAGCCAGCCTCACCAATGTGTTGGAGGAAACACCGTCCAGCTGGCAACCGACTTCAACTTGCAGGCGCCTGGCCTGCCACAAGGAGTCGCTAAAGCGCGTTGGGACAAGGAAATCTCGTCCGGCTAAACCCTCCCCTAACCCGGACGACGCTGGGCCAATAGTGCGCTGCCTAATGGGTCTCCCGGTCACGACCGGCTGTGATACAGCCTGGGATCAAACCCGGGTCTGTCGTGACGCCTCAAGTAATGCAACGCAGTGCCTAAGACCGCTGCGCCACTCGGGAGGCCCCCACTGATTTATATATTTAACATGATAAGCGTATCTGCTACTTCCGTCATCACTAAACAATTGATCCGAGGAATCTTTGCCCTGAAGGAAGGGTTGAGGTAAGTCTGGTATTGGTGTGCGAGTGTTTTGGGTTCAGGTCTCACCACACAGTGCACCAGGATGCTGAGAGGGATCCAGAAGACTAGAGAGAACACCACCACTGAGCCCACTATATTGTCTGCTAGGAACTTCCCTATGAGAGAGAGAAAGAGAGAAAAATACTTCAACTCCGAGCAGCCGTTCAAGTCAATCACAACATCTAGTATACACCTCACTGCATCGCCACTCACCGAATGTGTTGATGTCCAGCTTGTCGATGAAATCCCACAACCTCTCGATCACATCCTGGACTTGCTTCATGCATCTACCCTGAAACAAACACAGACAAATCAATACACAGTATCATCATTTTATCAATATCATCTTTTCACAATGTTTTCTTTGTGTCAAAATGTTTTATTATTTAGATTTGAATGCAGTCACTCACGGCCTCATCACAGAAGCCCACGGTGCAGGGTTTCCCCTTGCGCAGGTACAGGACGCTCCGGTCGCTTTTGACAAAAGGAGTGCAGGCACCATTTTTGTCCCGACAGCACACCTTACACGAGTCGTATGTCTCTGGAAGAGTCGAGAGAGGTCAGGTTGGGGTTAAAGACAGCCTGGACCACATGTGCTTTACCTGTCCCTTTCTCAGAATATCAATTAGTTACAGTATATTGTCAGGAATCAAATGAAAGGCTTTGGGTTTCAAAATGTAAACTTGCGAGACATCAAATCAAATAAAGAACAAATCATTTCTAATGCAAGATATTGGGTATCTATAGAATCTATTTCTATGCTGGGTACACCGTAGAGAGAACGTAGACATCAGTCTCTCTACAGTTCTATTTCGATGGGTACACCATGGAACTGGTCAGCGGTGTCCGTCTAGATTGAAGCAGTGCGTCTGCTAGAGGGTCGTACCATTACAAGCACAGGGCTGCAGCTTCTGCACGGCCTCACAGAAGGTTATGCACTCCCCGTTTCTGCACCTCCCACTGTCCACACAGATGGTATTGTTCGGAGCGTTGTCTGGGGCTGGGCACTCACTGCTGTCACCTAAGGGGATGGATAGTACAACACACAGTGAGTCAGTCAAAAACACCAACAGATGTCTCAACAGCAAGACCTGGGGACCTATCCAGCTAGAGGATTTTGTTCCAACATATCTTACATAGCAGATCATGAGTCATTGGGCGGCAGGTAGACTAGTGGTTACAGCGTTGAGCCATCAACCGAAAGGTTGCTAGATCAAATCCCCAAGCCGACAAGGTAAAAATCTATCGTTCCGCCCCTGAACCAGGCAGTTAACCCTCTGTTACTAGGCCATCATTGTAAATAAGAATTTGTTCTTAACTGACTTGCCTAGTTAAATAAAGTTGAAATAAAAATAAATAAATTGTTATGTTGAAGAGGAAAATTTCAGAAAAGCTGGAGTTTATTTTATTTAAGCAGGGGAGAGCCCCATCAAAAACAAAGCGTATTTTACAAGGGAGCCATGCATTACAAATCATCAATGACAAATCAAAAAATAAATCCCATCTGTCCGTCTAGCCGTAGCAGTCCTGTGTATGTCCAGTAGGGGGGGCTTACCTGTGCAGAGGGACATGCCCTTACAGGTGGCATTGATGGGCTCCTGGCACGTCTTCCCTGCCTGCTCAAACCTGCATTTCTTACAGCACGGACTATTCCTGTCACTGGATGTACCGGGACACAGAAAAAAAATTGTACACAACCTCAGTTCACATGTTGTGAATGTCAGCAAGCAGCTTAGCAGTGTATATGCACTTCGCTTGCTCAGGCTGCTCGAGAGTTGCTCAAGATACTAGAGGTAGGCTACTGGATACTGCTTGAATCAAACAAATGCAATGTGCGTTGGCACATCAATGTCAGTTGACTAAGAAATTGTCAGTTGATTTGACCGGTTTACTGTATGATATGCAAATAACAGTATGTAATATATGTAATCACCATCTTTCATGTACCTGTTCCCCCAAGGGGACAATAATGTCAGCCCGTAAGTAAAGAAAGGCGGGAATTCAGCAAAGCCCTTGTCAATGTCATCCTACCACATTCATTACTGCACTCCAAGGCAGACATTTTAGGGTGTGTGTGTGTGGTGCGTTTCTACCTGCACTGGGACTCGGGCCTGAACTTGCAGTCGGCAGAGCAGCACGGGTCGTTGTTGCGGTGCAGCATGCCCGGGTCGCACTCCTCCCCCTCCTCCACGCGGGAATTCCCACACACCTTGCTGTTCCTCTCCTTGAAGCAGATGGGGGCCTTGAAGCGCAGCGTCTTACCTATGGAGATCTTACTGCAGTCGGAGAAACGCTGTGGGAAGAGGAAGGGAGAGAAAGCAAGCAGGTAACGGGTGATGTGAGCGCGAGTCATTTGGCAGAAGAGCTCCTCATTTGAAGTACGCAAGAGCTGTACCTTGTTGTTGTAGTGGTCCCCGCTCACAGCAATAGGGTACATGACAAACTTGCCCCCATGGTCATCGTTTGGGGCACAGTAGGGGATGTTGTCAGGGTCATGCTCCGCCCCAAAGTTATGGCCCAATTCATGGGTTGTCACCAAATCTGCTTCCTGGTGGTAGGAGAAAAAAGAAATTTAAAAATAAATGTAACATTTGGAAACTATACATTTGACTTGCAACAATTAAATAATACAGAAATGATTACATGATCTATTATCTTCAGGCTATAAAAGCAAGATTTCTCAGTAGGATATCAGAGGTGCATTGACCTAAAGAGGGTCTTGTAAGGTCTCAAGTCATTATTCATTAGTCACATTTATAATGCCGCCTGTTCAACCCATGACCCAACACAAAGTGCCCCACAGACTATTCGATCCATCACGTCATCAGACAACAGCACAAATCATCATATTGAAAGGCCACAAGGCAGTGCAGAAATCATCTGACCTATGACCCAGAAAGAGCTCATGAATTACACAATATAGGGAGTTTTTCAGCCCTTGTTCTAGTGTACTCGACAGAGGTTTCAGACACCATAGAGATACAGTAGTATGACTAAATTCAACTCAATGAGGAACCTACCTTGGTTAAAATGGTTTTGCCATAATTCTTGGTGCTGGTTAAACCAGTGTTGAGGTAGCTGGGTTTCTTGACGGAGTGAGATGGATAGTAAGCTGCAGAAAACAAAAAGGAAGAGAAATCAGACTAGAAATGTATCACTCCATTATCAAAACACTCATCATAATAATCATACTAATTTGATCTAAAATGAGAGGGCGCCTGTGAGAGGCTGAGCCTTACGTTTGGGGCAGAGGCCCCCCAGAGCCTGGGCTTTAGAGGGGGCCACATAGGCCAGGCCCAATGTCCCCTCGTCAAAGTCCTGGTAGGTGAACAGGTGGGCCAGGCACACAGTGCTAGCATTGTCCGCTATATCCGAGCTGAATTGCTGGAGACAAAGAAAGGGATTGGAAAGCAAAAAAACAATACTAGTTAGCTAACATATTCCCTACTGATGAGGACATTCTGTTGCCAGTCATGTTTAGTCCTCTTTCAAAAAAATGCTTTTTAAGTTTTACAACGTATAGACCTGGAGTATTCAACTCTTACCAATATGAGGTCCGGAGCCTGCTTATAATTAATTGCACCCACCTGGGGTCCCAAGTCTAAATCAGTCCCTGATTAGAGGGGATCAATGAATAAATGCAGTGGAACTGGCGTCAAAGTCCAAAGTTGATTTGAGAGTAGTAGACCATACAGTGACCTAATCATATTTTGTATAGAATATCCTACAATTGAGACGTTTATTCTAGCCTGGTCCCAGATCAGTTTGTGCCTTCTTGCCGATCTGGGACCAGGCTAGGGGAACGACCTTCCTACATACTAGCACACTGTATAGATTCCGCTCTCCTTTCAGATCAGTAGTAATGTCTCACCTCCAGCAGTTTCTTGACATCCCACACCTCCTTGCCTTGGATGGGGCTTCCCTTCATGTTGTAGTGGGTCCAGCCCGGCCCAGCCTGGCCAAGAGGCGCATTGGTCGGCTCCTTGTTGATGATGATCTACAACCAGCACATTACAACTTCTTAAACCCCATGTAAGGTTGCAGCATGTACTACAGTACCCACAATGCTCTGTACAAGATATCCGATTGAAGGTCAGGAGAAGAAATGGAGCACGGACCGCCGCAGCATATCTTTTCAGCGAGAGAGCGGCGGATTTGTCGTAGACGCACAGTGTCGCCATTCATCCCCCGAGCGAGAGGAACCAATTGTACTTCCTCACCCGCTTTCCCACACAAAGCGCTTTCACTGTCTGCTCCAAAAATGTTTTTCCAAATTCAATTAGAGTACTACAGTCATACGACCTCACTTCTCCACCCAGCGCTGACACATTACACACTGAGATGATGTTGTCTGTAGTGATGGAGAAATGCCAAACATGGTCTTGCCGCCTACTACTGATGCTGCTACTGCTACACACACGGCAGTGTAACAGCTGTCCTCACCTGTTGGATCTGAACACCGTATCCTGTGAACTCGTCATCCCAGGTTGTGTTCCTGTACATGTCGTCCACTCTGTCAATCAACTCAATCTAGAAGAAACACAACAGACCCTAATTAGTACTGTAGAATGATACTGTTCACAATGACAATAAGGGCCATTTGCCAGATCATGCCCGTTCTTGGACAGTGGCTCTTTGAGGCACTACATATTTCCAATGGACCCCAAGGCCCATTCAGAATGTATTCATACCCCAAGACTTGTCCCACATTTGGTTGTGTTACAATCTGAATCCAGTTGATTTTTCCCCTTGTTACCCAGCTATACACAATACCCCATAGTGACAAAGTGAAAACATGCTTTTAGTCATTTTTGCAAGTCCATACAACTTATTATGTGACTTGTTAAGCACATTTTTTACTTCGGAACTTATTCTTGCCGTAACAAAGGGGTTGAATACTTTGACTCAAGACATTTCAGCTTTTCATTTTTAATAGAAGATCATAAAAATCATAATTCCCCTTTGACATTACGGGGTTGTGTGTATAGGTGAGTGACACAAAATCTCAGTTTAATCCATTTCAAATTCAGGCTGTAACAACAATGTGGAAAAAGTTAAGGGGTCTGAACAGGGTTGTGGGCGGTCATAATATTTTTGTCAGGCAGTGATTGTCAAGCAAATAACTGCCGGTCTCGCGGTAATTGATCGTTAATTAACAAAGACAAGCCACTGATGCAGACCTTTGGAACATCGACATTTTAAAAAGTCGAATAAATCCATGCAATATAGCCTACACCATCACAATAAATCCATGACTTATTTTAGACGGGCTGAAAGAAACATGATTTGGAAAAAACGTGTATTTCAGAAAAACAGAATAGCATACTCTGAGTTGTCCGTATGTTAGGCCCTGATCTGGCTATGCCATATGGCTGTGGGCTACACTAGTTTGATTTTAGCAGACAAGATTTGCTTAGAATTCCATGCCATTATTTTATAGTATGAAAAATACAATTGAACATAGCTGAATAAAATAGAAAGGATATTTTCTCCAACTGATTTGAGTGCGCACATGTGTTGATCGGTAAACAAAGAAACAGGTCTTCCTATACGCTTCATTTAGAGTTATTTATGCAACTTTAGTTGTGATAAACATTGGGCTATATGTTTTGATTTTTAATACATGCTAAGGCTGCATGATGTGACTAATGACGATTTGAAAAATGTTGCATAAAATGCATCATCTCTGCTTTGTTATTGTCGCAGGTGGCTCACAGTAGTCTCTCATTCACAATTTCACAAGCACTTGATGATGCCTCGGATTTTTGCGGCCAGTGAATGGAGGACGCTTTTCCCCGTGGTTCATTTTTCATGCCAGCCAGGTAGGCTATACTCATGTTATAAAGAGAAGCAAAGGAAAGTTACAAAATAAATATAGTAGGCCTCGCCTATAGGTCACCCAACAGCCCTAGGCGTGAATACTGTCTGAATGCACTTTACCAAACAATATAGAGCTAATAGGGTTGGTAAATTCTGGTAATTTCCCCAGAAATCACAGTTTATTCCCTCATAATTCCCCGAATCTTCCAACCAGGATTTCTGGAAAACCAGGGAACTTAGGGAAAGTTACTGGAATTTTTCAACCCTAAGTTCCATTAGGTTAAGGGTCCTCTCACCAGGTAGTTGAGTGTGATGCTCTCCTCTCCACGGCCCATGTGTTTGAAGAAGCGGTAGTCGGCCACCAGGGCTAGAGGACAGGTGTTCTTCTTGTGGTTGTGGGCTGCTCTCTTCGCTCTGTGGAGGGAATCTATGGAGAGAGAGAAGAGAAAGAGAAAGAAAGAGAGAGAGAAAGAGAGAGTGTGAGAAAGAGAGAGAGAAAAAGAGAGAAATAGAAAGAAAGAGAGAAATAAAATGTCACAGATGGGAGAATGAATGAGGCCACTTCTTCAGTTTCCAACTATTAGATGCCCTTGTTCTCACATTTGATTACGTATGAACTCATTAGAAGCAGTTGTTTTCCTATGACTACAGTGAAAATGAAGGATATGTCTAGCTGACAAAGCCTTTAATATAGAACACTTTCCAGTGCCGCCAGACTTCCAACTTTGTGTGAAGTAAAATGAATCAACATCACTTAGTCTGTTGGAAACTGGCTGTGGCTTGTATGATCCACCATGACATTAATCTAGGGCTGAGCGATATGGCCAAAATATGATATCATGGTCTTTTTCAAAATTTTGACGGGAATTTATTACAATGGGTGTTTCTCCATTCTGATTGATTTATACTGTTCAATTCAACTTCAACCTAAAATAACTTCCTGCATTTCCATCAATTTCTGCATTTCCTGCACTCATTTGAGATAATGTTCACATTATCCACGATATGGGAAGAAAAAAAAAACTAGGCCTTATTTTTAACCAAATTGCGATTTATAGATCAAAACACTTGGGTGAACTTTTGGAATCATGGAAATTGAATGTTTATTCTAATTCTATAGTTCAAATATAAATAATAGTGGGCACTTTGAATAGTGTTGTTTGACATGACAACGAATGAGAATGCCATGGACAGTTATTGTGACAGGGTAGGAAGCAAAGTGATGTTCAGTGTTTCCCTGTAATCTATGGCTACATTAAATCTTTATTCATATAGCCAACATATTCATGCTTCGCCTATTTCTCCTTGATTTAGAAGATACTGTTGCACAAACAACATGCTGATTTAAGCATCCACCAGTACTGGTATCAGGCTGTATTAGCTAGCTACGTTTGCTCTGACTCAGTACTTTTAATTAGCTAGTTAGCTAGCCACCTAACTAGCGATTAGCATTAGTGGTATGAGGATTCTGTGTTATGCACTATAGCCCGTTACCATATATGTGATTGAATATTATCTGCTGTTGGCTTGTGTGGATGTATGTATGTGTTATGCAACATAGCTGACTTGAAACATTGTTAACAGTTTCAGGGCCATGGGCCTTTCTCATGATGGAAAAATACAGAATAACATGAAGACAGGAACTGTGCAATGAGTTGGGGGGCGCACATTCAGAACGTAGTGTTGCGAGAACAAACTGTCTTTTGTTAGATAACAGGAGCCAGGTGCGAGATAACGGGATCGAGCATGAGCGCATAGATATTCTTCACAGCAACAGTTACATCTATCAACTGAAGCGCTTAGGGGGCTGGGACCAGCCTCTGCGCCAACAATCAACGATAGGCTGGGTGAGTTTAAACCACGCCCAGTCTCTACTCTGACAGGCCTGCTCGGAAGCAGGAACTATTTCTGTCAGGGTATATTTATAATATCTTTGTCAAGAACAAGTCAGTTCTCTGTTTGCCCTGCGAGGTGGGACAGAGAGCCTGTATATACGAAAATTGCATTTACCACTTATTGATACCAGATTCGAATTGACGCAAATCTAACAAACTAGCGATTAGCATTAGTGGCTAACACGAATTAGTTTAACTTGGTAAGAAAATACAAAGTAGCTGTTTGCAGATGTAAGAAACAAACTAATATTGTAATCATAGAAGGCTTGTGGATTTATATTAAGATCAAAGTGGAAACAACATCGTTGTCATCAACATTGTTGCATGTGCTGCATTGACCATGCAGACTGAACGAAAGTGTCTCGTGGTCAAGCAACAACAAATGCGCTCCTGTGACAGGAAGTGGGACTAGGTCTGTGTGGAAAGCGGCATGGAGAGAGAGAGAGAGCTGAGAGGGATGACTCAAGTAGCGGAGTAAACTATAAAAATGGACGTTACACACGGCGTATCACATTTAACAAACCAAACATTCAAATACCGTTATGGAAGGTAAAGTCAAATCCAAAACCAGTCTGTGCAAAAAATACCGGTATTTTGCCCAGCCCTACATTACTCCCTAATCAAAATAGCAAAGCACTTCTTTTGGAATATAATTTTAATAAACCTCCATTTCAATTTACCTTTATAGTTCACTGATTATTCTGTAAAATAATAGATTTGGCCCAGCTTAGAAGCCACATAGTATGCATCAATTCAAACTAACAATGTTATTTCTCTTTCCCTTGTTACTAAATTCATTTTGTACCACAGTCAGCCCCCACCCACCCACACACCAAGTCACGTGCTCTCCTCCTCTCTACAATATGAATAATTTGGTGGTTGTGTTTTTTTGCATATCCCAACTTCCCTTGAGACACACTCAGAGAGTGGGGTCACGGCCAGGGTCAACAATCAGCTTGCGGATTCGAACAAGCAATCTATCAGCTACTGGCCCAACGCTCTAGCCACGAGGCTACCTGCCGCACATAAGATTCTACTGTAGCGAACCACAGTGTGGGTGTACTCACTAGGTCTTTTTCTCCTTTTAGCCACAGCACCGAGAGACCAGCGACACACTGTAGTCCAGCCCACCCGCATTACGTACAAGAGCTCTCATTAATTTGAATGCTTCTTCTGTGGAGATCATTCACCTCCATTCATTTTCCACACAGTGTTTTGAATAGAGGACATTGTCTTGAGGTCCTTAAGATTTTCCCCAGGTCATTGTCATTCTAATGAGCTTCACATTTTACAGGCAGCACAAAGGAAGCAGAGCTTTAAATAATACCCTGTTGCCAGTCCATGTATGGAACACAGGTTTTACACATGAAAGGCTTTTATTCATTGAGAGGCTGTGCTGGGACAAGATAAAATGGCTGCCCACCTACCACCTTGTTCTACTCTCCTCCTCCAGGATTCACCCTCCTCCCTACCTCCTCACACTATAATGTTGTATAAGGTAGCCTCATATGTTTCTGACTGCTTGTGTAAGTGTACACACTTAAACAAGCAACCCGTATATACGCATGGAACATAAACAAATGGGGCATATACTGTCAAACACACACATATGCGTGCACACACACACTCTCTCTCTCTCTCTCACCCTCCTGTGCCTCTCCACCTCTCGCGGCCTCTGGCAGTAAGTCCTGGGCCCCAGCGTGGATGTATCCACACACCTTGGGCGAGGCCATGCGGCTAAGGTTCCTGATGTCCTCTGACCGGTACACCAATAGACGACCATCGGGGGACGTCTCGGTGAACCTCCATAGGGGCTGAGGAGAGGGAGGAGGTGGGAGGGGAACGGGGTAAATAGATGGAAGAGAGGATAGGGATGGAGAGAAGGAGGAAGAGGAATGAGAGGGAGGAAGAAGTGGGTGGAAGAAGTAGGATTGGTTCGATAAAGTCTTCTACCATCACTAGGGCAAAAGCTGGTTTAAACAGCTGATCGTTTTTACTCTCACACACAGTTTTGGCATCACTTTACCAACTGTTTTTAGACACTTTTTCTGGCCTACTTTAAAGCAGTGCTCCTATTTTGGGAGGGCATTTACCTCTACATTGTACTCCGTCTCATCTGTCAGGATGTGGGCCGAGAACTCGTCCCCGTCTATGTGTGCCTGCACACGGGAGTGCTCCTCTCCTACACACACACACACACACAAAAGACAGAGTTGTTAAGGGATTCTACTCACACACACCCATATGGTTATTCCATATGAAACCTACCAAATACCCTAATGACTTACCTACAAGATGTCCGGTAAAGTAGTTCTGCAGCTGAACATCATAGCTGTGCTCCTTCCCTTGCTGATCTACAAACACAGCTTTGAAGTCCTCAGTGAACAAGTCTGTGTTAGTTGTCAAGTAAAGCTTGAAATGTCTGCGGAAGAGAAATGTCAAGAGTTTGATGTTAAGAAACATGAGGAATGTACATATGTTGGTTTACTGGGGATGTCTTTTGGTTTATTGAAGATACACATTTTTACTTTGTCAATGGTCGGTCTGTTTCAATTGCACAAAAGCACTGAAAACAGAATGAAGATAAATGCACTGAGTCATTAGGCAATGGGAAAAGCCATTCCAGTAACAATTAAACACACATATGACCCAGCAGGGAGGACTCGCACCCCAAATGTCATACAATATTTCCTAACATCCCAACTTGTTTGCTTGCGCCTGAATGTTACGCGAGTAGGTGAGAGCGCCCCATTGAGTAGCATGGAATCTTTGCGGTTTTGTCCCTTACATTTTAGTAATTTAGCAGGAGCTCTTATCCAGAGCTTTCAATGTGGAAGTCCCATATGGGAGACCTTGTTCCACCTTACCTCTTGAGGGCGCTGAAGCTGATCAGGCGCTCCAGGTGGGACTGGGTGTGGGCGTCCCTCTTCCTGACCGAGTGATGCTGGAGGCCAGACACGGGTAGCACCTCAAAGTCAGACAGCAACGAACTCAGAGCCTCTGAGAGAAAAGACAGGGTCACAGGGGAGTGAGAGGGACAAACAGGCATAATTGGACTCCCTCGTGTAACACCAATATATAGAAACTGGCAACACAACATCAATGGAATGGCATCAGACACGCGGAAACCTTATGTTTGATGTATTTGATACCATTCCACCCATTCTGCTCCAGCCACTACCACGAGCCGTCCTCCCCAATTAAGGTGCCACCAACCCTGGTCCTGGAGAGCTTTAAATGTGCAGGCTTTGGTTCTAACCCAGCACTAACACACCTGATTCGTGTATGCATCATAGTCTTCCTAATTCGACTATGAAAAGAACTAGACAGTAACCAGGTTTCCATACAACTTCTTTTATGCAAGTCAAGTACATTGATTTTTTTTTACGTAATGACAGGCCTGATGGAAACAGAACATTTGTTGGTAAACTTTCCAAATGTCGACAACAACAAAAAATACCACTAGACAAAGTAGAATCTTTTTATGTCTGTAAAACTAAATTATGCGAGAAATGGCGGAGGAAATTATTTTATGAGCAAACATTGATATAATGACCATCATATCGAAGTAAACTTGGATACACGCAATGACACACGTGGTCCTCCCACTACGACTCAGCGGGAAAGCATGCAGTTCATTGGGCTACGGATGAAATCAATTATGATGAACGTCACGGGGTGGTGAAAGTGCAAGGTGATGAGCTTGATGCTGCCAAAAAATATTGAGGGTCTTAAAAATAATATTGCTCTTTTGTCCATAATAATCTCACCATGTAGGCTATACCCGCACTGTATATGCAAGCTGTTGGCTAGAGAGCACATGACAATACTGGAGTGGGCACATTCGCTATACAACACATTTTTTGTGACAAAACCATCAGTAGAGTTGAAAATGCAATGGAAACCCATTTAACTTCCATTTTTTATTCAGCTAGCAGGATTTTAAGTGCAAAAACCTGCTATGCCCTGCGACAAACCATCAAACAGGCAAAGCGTCAATAGAGGGCTAAGACTGAATCATACTACACCGGCTCCGACGCTCGTCTTATGTGGCAGGGCTTGCAAACTATTACAGACTACAAAGGGAAGCACAGCCACGAGCTGCCCAGTGACACGAGCCTACCAGGCGAGCTGAGTCACTTCTATGCTCGCTTCGAGGCAAGCAACACTGAGGCATGCATGAGAGCATTAGCTGTTCCGGGCGACTGTGTGAACCCCCTCTCCATAGCCGACGTGAGTAAGACCTTTAAAAACAGGTCAAGATACACAAGGCTGCGGGGCTAGACGGATTACAAGGACGTGTGCTCCGGGCATGTGCTGAACAACTGGCAGGTGTCTTCACTGACATTTTCAACATGTCCCTGATTGAGTCTGTAATACCAACATGTTTCAAGCAGACCACCATAGTCCCTGTGCCCAAGAATACAAAGGCAACCTGCCCAAATGACTACAGATCCGTAGCACTCACGTCCGTAGCCATGAAGTACTTTGAAAGGCTGGTAATGACTCACATCAACACCATTATCCCAGAAACCCTAGACCCACTACCAAAATTGGCCTGACCAACCAGTGCTCCCGCACATTGGCTAACCGGGCTATCTGCATTGTATCCCACCACACGCCAACCCCTCTTTTTACACTTCTACTACTCTCTGTTCTAGAGGTCGACCGATTATGATTTTTCAACGCCGAAACCGATTATTGGAGGACCAAAAAAAGCCACTACCGATTAATTGGCCGATTTTTAAAATGTATTTGTAATAATGACAATTACAACAATACTGAATTAACACTTATTTTAACTTAATATAATAAATCAATAAAATCAATTTAGTCTAATATAAATAATGAAACATGTTCAATTTGGTTTAAATAATGCAAAAACAAAGTGTTGGAGAACAAAGTAAAAGTGCAATATGTGCCATGTAAGAAAGCTAACGTTTCAGTTCCTTGCTGAGAACATGAGAACATATGAAAGCTGGTGGTTCCTTTTAACATGAGTCTTCAATATTCCCAGGTAAGAAGTTAGGTTGTAGTTATTATAGGAATTATAGGACTATTTCCCTCTATACCATTTGTATTTCATTAACCTTTGACTATTGGATGTTCTTATAGGCACTTTAGTATTGCCAGTGTAACAGTATAGCTTCCGTCCCTTTCCTCGCTCCTCCCTGGGCTTGAACCAGGAACACAACGACAACAGCCATCCTCGAAGCAGCGTTATCCATGCAGAGCAAGGGGAACAACCACTCCAAGTCTCAGAGCAAGTGACGTTTGAAACGCTATTAGCTCGCACCCCGCTAACTAGCTAGCCATTTCACATCGGTTACACCAGCCTCATCTCGGGAGTTGATAGGCTTGAAGTCATAAACAGCGCAATGCTTGACGCACAATGAAGAGCTGCTGGCAAAATGCACAAAAGTGCTGTTTGAATGAATGCTTACGAGCCTGCTGCTGCCTACCACCGCTCAGTCAGATACTTGTATGCTCAGTCAGATTATATGCAACGCAGGACACGCTAGATAATATCTAGTAATATCATCAACCATGTGTAGTTAACTAGTGATTATGATTGATTGTTTTTTATAAGATAAGTTTATTGCTAGCTAGCAATTTACCTTGGCTTACTGCATCCGCGTAACAGGCAGTCTCCTTGTGGAGTGCAACGAGAGGCAGGTGGTTATAGCGTTGGACTAGGTAACTAAGGTTGCAAGATTGGAACCCCTGAGCTGACAAGGTGAAAATCTGTCGTTCTGCCCCTGAACAAGGCAGTTAACCCACCTTCCTAGGCCGTCATTGAAAATAAGAATGTGTTCTTAACTGACTTGCCTAGATAAATAAAGGTAAAATAAAGGTGTAAAAAAATACATTTTAAAAATAATAATAATCTGCCAAATCGGTGTTCAAAAATACCGATTTACGATTGTTATGAAAACTAGAAATCAGCCCTAATTAAATCGGCCATTCCGATTAATCGGCCGACCTCTATGCATATATGATGAACAGTCACTACATACTACCTCAATAAGCCTGACTAACAGGTATCTGTATATAGCCTTGCTACTCTTTTTTCAAATGTCTTTTTACTGTTGTTTTATTTCTTTACTTACCTACACACACACACATATACCTTTTTTTCCCGCACCATTGGTTAGAGCCTGTAAGTAAGCATTTCACTGTAAGGTCTACCTACACCTGTTGTATTTGGCACACGTGACAAATAAACTTGGATTTGATATGCATACCACCCAAACAGATCCACAGATGATGAAATCTCTATTGCACTCCACACTGCCCTTTCTCACCTGGACAAAAGGAACACTTATGTGAGAATGCTATTAATTTACTACAGCTCAGCGTTCAACACCATAGTACCCTCAAAGCTCATCAATAAGCTAAGGATCCTGGGACTAAACACCTCCCTCTGGAACTGGATACTGGACTTCCTGACAGGCCGCCCCCAGGTGGCAAGGGTAGGTAGCAACACATCTGCCACGCTGATCCTCAACACTGGAGCGCCCCAAGGGTGCATGCTCAGTCCCCTCCTGTACTCCCTGTTCACCCACGACTGCATGGTGTTGGAGCGAACCATTGAGGAAAGCTCAGCATTGCATGTAGATAGGTTTGGCTGCTAGGCTGAAGTAGCAAGGACATGCACATTAAGAGAAGATGATATCCAGGCCATATGACACCCAGACCATACTCTATTTTTGAAAGAATACATTAACCAAGACCATACGTGCATTCATGACAGCTGAACGTGCTATGGTCAGCAGGATACAGGAAGAAAGATGTAGGCAAGATAACTGATGACTAACACGTAAAACATAAGCATGCAGTACATACATTATTTTTAGAACATGGAAAGAGTTCTGCCATCGTTGTAACCAAAAGCAGATACTAAGGGGGAGTAACTTTATTTACATATGTGATGTACACATACTATGTATGTATAAAAGCAGAGCCAGTGCTAAGAAGCGGTGGCTGTTCCGCGGACCAGCACGGCTCTTAATAACTTGTATTAAAGTCTACATTGAATTCACAAAGTCCTTCTGAGAGTATTATATTTCTGAAACAATTATCCACGACAATGGCCAGGCACACACAACAGTTGTAGGCCTGATCACCAACAACGACAAGACAGCCTATCGGGATGAGGTCAGAGACCTGGCCGGGTGGTGCCAGAATAACAACCTATCCCTAAACGTAACCAAGACTAAGGAGATGATTGTGGACTACAGGAAAAGAAGGACCGAGCACGCCCCCATTCTTATCGACGGGGCTGTAGTGGAGCAGGTTGAGAGGTTCAAGTTCCTTGGGTGTCAACATCAACAACAAACTAGACGGTGTCAAAGGAAGGCCCTAAAAACTGTCAAAGACCCCAGCCACAGACTGTTCTCTCTACTATCGCATGGCAAGTGGTACCGGAGCGCCAAGTCTAGGACAAAAAGGCTTCTCAACAGTTTTTACCTCCAAGCCATAAGACTCCTGAACAGGAAACCAAATGGCTACCCGGACTATTTGCATTGTGTGCCTCCCCCCAACCACTCTTTTTACACTGCTGCTACTCTCTGTTTATCATATATGCATAGTCACTTTGGGCCGACCAACCAGTGCTCCCGCACATTGGCTAACCAGGCTATCTGCATTGTGTCCGGCCACCCACCAACCCCTCATTAACGCTACTGCTACTCTCTGTTCATCATATATGCATAGTCACTTTAACCATATCTACATGTACATACAACCTCAATCAGCCTGACTAACCGTTGTCTGTATGTAGCCTCGCTACTTTTATAGCCTCGCTACTGTATATAGCCTGTCTTTTTACTGTTGTTTTATTTCTTTACTTACGTATTGTTCACCTAATACCTTTTTTGCACTATTGTTTAGAGCCTGTAGGTAAGCATTTTTCAGCGCAATTGACAAACTTTGATTTGATGGAAATATCTCCGGTGGAAAAAGGCACAAATTGTTTTATGCGGATTTTAGAATATTCGCATGAAAATCTGTTGCCAATTGGATGGAAACCTAGCTTATCAGGGAGAATCTAAAATTCCCCAGAAAACATGTTCTCTCTGCCCCATTGCAAAACGTGTAGAATTGCAGGAAACTAGCTATGAAACTGTGAAATGTTCTCTCTGCGCCATGGTAAAATGTGTTGAATTGCAGAAAATGTGCTTTAAAAACAGAAACATTTTGTCTGCGGCCAAGAGGTCCTCTTTTTTGGGCCACTGGCCAACACACAAAACCCCATAATGTCAAAGTGGAATTATGTTTTTCGGAATTGTTACAAATTAACTAAATGAAAAGCTGAAATGTCTTGAGTCAATAAGTATTAAACACCTTTGCTATGGCAAGCCTAAATAAGTTCAGGAGTAATGGCTGTGATAAAACATATGATGGATCAACAACATTGTAGTTACTCCACAATAGTAACCTAATTGACAGAGTGAAAAGAAGGAAGCCTGTACAGAATAAAATATATTACAAAACATGTCCTGTTTGCAACAAGGCACTAAAGTAGCACTGCAAAAAACGTGGCAATTCAATTAACTTTTTGTCCTTAATACAAAGTGTTATATTGGGGGCAAATCCAATACAACACATTACTGAATATCACTCTCTGTATTTAAGCATAATGGGTATGCTTGTAATCGTTAAGGACTGGGGAGTTTTGCAAAATCCTAGAGGATAACCTGGTTCCACCTGCTTTCTACCAGACACTGGGTGATGATTTCTTCTTTCAGCAGGCCAATAACCTAAAACACAAGGCCAAATCTAGTTGCTTACCAAGAAGACTGTGAATGTTCAGAGTGGGGACAGAGGGCTGCCTCGCTTCTAGTCCTTAACGAAATATCTGCCAACCATGTGTATGTGACCAAATTGGATTTATTTCTTACTGCAGCCAAGAGTCGCGCGAATCTGTGCGTGGCGCCAGGGTGTCGTGTATTGGAAAAGTGATTCTTGCTTATATTCTTTATGGTGCAACTAACATACAACAAAAAACAGAACTAAAGGCCCAATTTGCATACATTTGACTGACACCTTACCAGCAGCAACATGTCTGCTAGCTAAATTAGGCGCTAGCGAACGGTACTCACCTAACTCCGGGTCATTTTCCCGTGTTTCTTCCTCAATGGCCCTTGGTTTAATCGCACAATTGACCCAACAAGGAGCCCAAAAGGCAACAAGTACCAAATACTTCATCGTAAGGTTAAAATAGCTTACTCCACCACTGGTGTCATTATCGCAAGTTGTTGATGAATAATGTCAACACTGGACAGCTTGATCAAAATGATTCCTTGACGCGACTTTATTCGCAAAGAATTATAGAGCGCAAAGGTTAAAATGTCTAAAAATGCATTGTAGATTAGACTGAATTTCAATTTCAGTTAGCTACGCCATTCGCTTTGATTTCCAAATGCTACTTCCGATACCGGAAGTTCATTGTTTGGAAAAAGAAAAAAAGGAACATCCGCTCAATGACCGTTTTCAGAGATACTTTTGAGGAGATGGGAAACGCCAGTGGATTCGCATTAAGGCCCACGGTGTACGTTTCCCGTAAATTGGCAATGGGCCGGGCCGCGTGGTGCATTCTGGGTACACCCGGCAAGGAGTAATTGGGCGCTAGCACAAAACCCCAACATGAGCACGAATTACGTGAACAAGAAGCTTAACATTACAAATATTTTCCAGGATTTGAGATAATTAACTTGTCCTATGTAATATCTTATAGCTTTGAAATAGTGACATTATGTTCTTTCAAGGAAAATAGACAGGTTTCTCTACTCATAGCCATACCCTGACTCAGTGGAGGCTGCTGAGTGGAGGACGCTCATAATAATGGCATCAAACACATGGAAACCTTATGTTTGATGTATTTGATACCATTCCACCTATTGCGCTCCAGCCACTACCACGAGCCCGTTCTCCTCCAATTAAAGTGCCACCAACCTCATGTGCCTGACTTTGAGATAATTATAACATGTCCTCAGGGGTGTGTGCTTAGTCCCCTCTTGGTACTCCCTGTTCACCCACGACTGCATGGCCAAACACAACTCTAACACCATCATTAAGTTTGCTGAGGACACAACAGTGGTAGGCCTGATCACCGACAATTATGAGACAGCCTATAGGGAGGAGGTCAGAGACCTGGCAGTGTGGTGCCAGGACAACAATCTCTCACTCAATTTGCAAGACAAAGGAGCTGATCATGGACTACAGGAAAAGGCAGGCCGAACAAGCCCCCATTAACATTGACGGGGCTGTAGTGGAGCGGGTTGAGAGTTTCAAGTTCCTTGGTGTCCACATCACCAATGAACTCTCATGGTCCAAACACGTCAAGTCAGTCGTGAAGAGGGCACGGCAACACCTTTTCCCCCTCAGGAGACTGAAAAGATTTGGCATGGATCCCCAGATACTCAAAACGTTCTATAGTTGCACCATCAAGAGCATCCTGACCGGTTGCATGCCCGCCTGGTATGGCAACTGTTCAGCATCTGACCATAAGGCGCTACAGATGGTAGTGCGTATAAACCAGTACATCACTGGGGCCAAGCTTCCTGCCATCCTGGACCTATATAGGAGGTCTAGGGCCAAAAGACTTCTACCCCTAAGCCATAAAACTGCTGAGCAATTAATCAAATGACCATCAGACATATAGCCTCGTTATTGTTATTTTATTGTGTTACTTTTTATTATTTCTTCAGTTTATTTGGAAAATATTTTCTTAACTCTTTCATGAACTGCACTGTTGGTTAAGGGCTTGTAAGTAAGCATTTCACGGTAAGGTCTACTCCATATGTTGTATTCGGCGCATGTGACAAATACAGTTTGATTTGAATTGTAGTGTCGCATAGCTTTGAAATCGTGTTTCTCGACTCATTTGTCCCGTTCACGTGCTAGTGCATTCACGTGCTAGTCGGAACAATTAAGGTTTCCTAGTTCCCACTAGCATCTGAAAGCGACAAGTCATTCCCTGACTTTTAGAAGGGATAACGTGACAATTAGTTTAGAAACCGCTTGAAGCAGCATGAGAACATGAACGCAATTGGTTGACATTCTGCTGTGCGGAGCATTATACGTTTCACCACTAATTTCCCTCTGGGATTCTTATGAAGCTTTCACGACAACTGGGATCTCGGAAAAAACTAGGTCAAATCATGACGTCAGTAATCTTCAGGTCGGAACACCGGAACTTTAGAAAGTTGCCCCAGTTTCCGACTTGCATTCCGAGTTGAATGGCCGTTCAAAACCATTTTCCCAGTATGAGGTCGTCTTTACGAGTTCCCAGTTGTCTTGAACGCACTGAAGTCGGATGTCAGAGATTTCCGAGTTGTTCTGAACACGTCGTTGTCTCCTCCTTTTCTAATATATCTGCGGCATTTCGCTCCAGATGCGTCAGAGCAAAGGGCAGATAAAAATATCCTCTTTTGACAAATAAAAATGTCTTCACAAAATGATGCTGAGGGAACATTTATGACAGGGAATGTGTATCATACTCATGATGCACCCGCAGCAGGTCTATGGTCTGGGCTAGTTATTATCAAAAGGTTGGGTCACATTGACTTAGTGTATTAGGGCTCCAATCATCACTCTTCTCAAAATTAATCTATCATGTATTTTTCTGTATTTTATTATGATCCCCATTAGCTGTTGCAAAAGCAGCAGGTACTCTTCCTGGGGTCCACACAAAACCTGACATAATACAGAACATTAATAGACAAGGACAACTCAAGGACAGAACTACATACATTTAACTGCACACAGCCTACATATCAATACCTACACACAATATCTAGGTAGGTCAAAACAAGTTTGCTGTTCGTTTTTGCAACATGATGGAAAGTCCATGCAATAATGGCTCTATATACTACTCTACACTTTGAATTTGTTTTGGAGACTGTGAAAAGACCCCTGGTGGCATGACTGGTGGGTTAAGAGCAAGACATGCTGCTCTGTTCTGGACCAGCTGCAGATTAACTAGGTCTTTCTTTGCAGCAAGATAACAGGGCCTGCAGGACTTAATTTTGTGGCATCAAAATAAAGCAGAGCATCTCATGACATTTGCCCCCCCCCACACACACACACACACACACACAATAGCATAGCTGTTGCAGACATGAACACTGGTCCAAAATTAGGTTAGATGACCTTACCAATTAACGTCAGTTGATCTTCTATAAAAATGTGTGAAATCAGGTTCTAAAACAGCACAGATGAAAGGATCAAACGGGATACCTGCACAGTTAAAAACGCACACCATACTGGAAAGACCCCAGCTCGAGATTGGTTTATAAAATGTAATTTTTATTAATGTTACATAGCTGATACATAGGGCATTAAACATTTCCACGAGGCTTTTGGGCACTACAATCGATGATTAGCAAAAAAACACAATAGTGGTCCAAATCGCTAATGACAATCTTTGGACTAACCAAACGCCCTCTTTAACATGTGGACACACCTGCATTGAAAAGTACTAAATTGGACTTGCTGTGTATACAGCATTGGTTTCCGTTCCAGTGCACTATTAAATTACATGCATGTAGGAATATTTTTTTTCCTTCCCATTATCAGATTGTTTTTATTTTGAGTTTGAGTTTTTAGAATGCCCCACTTCTGTATGGTCTTCAACCAGACATGATTTATACCGTAACCAGAGGGAGTGAGGAAAGAACCAATGGAAAATCACCTGGCTGCGAAAGACTGGGTGCCAGCTCATAGACTGGCCGTCCCTGCAGTATCGAACAATTGGACTTGTCCATGTCGGACGTCAGCAGCTGTAACCGTACCAGATAACTGTGTGGAGAAAGACTACGGAGGATGAGGGAACTATTCATCCTATCCTGCTTAGCAAACACCCCTGTTCAAAGAATACTTAACTGCCCTGGTGTTTGATGGGACTAACATTTTCTGTAGCGCAGCAAAAACCCTAGAATTTCTTATTTTTTTCCTCTATTTTGGACTAAAACGTTGATACAAAGAGGTGAAGCTATTCATAATGATCTAACATCAGAAACTGCACATATGGAAGGCCAGGATGAACACAAACCAAGGAATGGAGGTTTTTTTCCCTCTCCAGTCAATCTTTTTTTTTTGTCCAAAAACTGCAATGTGAAAAGACAAATGACTTTGGAATTTCCATACGCAGTTTTTCAGTAATGGGTTTCATCGCTAGAATCAGTTTGAAGTGGAGCAATAAAGGAATGGAGACGTGTAAAAAGGTTATTTTTTGGAGAGATGACTCAGTTTCAGTTCTCGTTCTCTCCGGCCTCACCGGCTTCTCCGCCTTCCCCTTCCTCGGGAGCGTTGTCGGATGTCCATAACTGGGAGAAAGAGACCAAAATGTGTTAACGTCAATGTTTGTCAAAAGACAAAAACTTGTTCGTAGACAACTCATTACCCATGCAGACAGTCTTCCAAATGAACTCTTATAAGTGAACATTATCATACCATCTCGACAATAAAAAATAAAAAACATTAAAGTTTAATTTAACAGACCGTAAATATTGACTAGAATAAGGAACATGGCAGAGCAGATAGGGAAGGGAACTCACTGTCAGGTTGTCTCTGAGCAGCTGCATGATGAGAGTGCTGTCTTTGTAGGACTCCTCGTTCAGTTTGTCCAGCTCTGCGATGGCGTCGTCAAATGCCTCGAGACACAAAAAATAATAATAATATTATTACACGGCAAGCTTCAAAGTAGATTAACTGTACAAAGTCCAAGCTACCATAGATAGGAATAAACCCCCAACAAAGTCCAGCACAGATATTAAGCCATCTACTTGGTATTGCTCATTGAAATACATTTTTCCAGAAGAGACATAACAGTCAACCCATTCACACACTTACCTACGAGTTAGCAATTGAAAAACACACCACTTATCATTAATTCTGATTAATTCTAATTCTGATTAGTTCCAACACATGGAACTTCTCTACATTTCAAACCAAGTCCCCAGATCTAAAGAAAACGGTACAGGAACAGAGGGGTGAGGCTGGACTGACCTGTTTGGCCAGTGAGCAGGCCTTCTCTGGGGAGTTGAGGATCTCGTAGAAGAAGACTGAGAAGTTGAGGGCCAGGCCCAGGCGGATGGGATGCGTGGGGTCCATCTCCTTCTTGCTGATGTCAAACGCCTGCTGATAAGCCTCCTGAGAGTTCTCTATGGTCGCTGGGGAGCACACAGATCAAAGTGGACGTTATGGGATGCTAATGGTAGTGAGACACCCTACTGGACTCTTATTTCGACTAACACCAAGTTTGAGACTGACTGAAGCCTGATTCACTCAAATTCACTCTGTAGCGATTATGATATAGGCTAGTGGGTGTTAGGTTAAAAGACTACAAGTGTACTGTTTGGACAATTCTGTGTGACGTGTTCTCAGCAATAAGCAACTGAACATAGCAGTCGAGTAGCACTTTGATTTCCTTTTGTCCAAGCCTCACTTGAAATGCACATGCTTATAACTGGGCATAGAGTTCTCTTTAGCGTGCGTCACACAATGGGTGCCAGTGGGAGTCTCAGAGGCCCATACAGTAGGCTAGAACCCTCCCCTCTTCCTCGTCTCCTCCTATGAGACGGCTCCCTGCGGTCGTGCGAGTGTGTGTGACGCCTCACTTGACACCATTTCCAGCTCCGTTACAAAATGTGCCGTTCTATTTCGGCTGCTGCACGAGGGGCTCGGAGTTTAAAGCAGAGCCCCATAAAGCCTCATTTTAACCTCCTCGCAGACTGTAGAACAATGGCATGCGACAGACCTAAAGGACGTCTTGCAATAGTGCAGATCAAAGGCGTCTTTATTAGGACGTGACTCGGAGGGGAGATTGATATTGGGGCTGTTACGCAATCAGAGGGAGGCGAATTCTATAGGGTTGCGAGGAACAATGTCTATACTTCACAGAACATTTACTTCATGCCCCACACAGTCATTTAAGCCTGCTTAGATGTCATTCTGGGATTTAGAGAGAGAGAGAGAGAGAGAGAGAGAGAAAGGGGGATTTCAAAAGAAAAGAGTCGATGTATTTTACATATCTGGCTCGAGTAGCACTTGGGCTAGAGAGATTATTACATTTTAGTCATTTAGCAGACGCTCTTATCTAGAGCGACTTACAGGAGCAATTAGGGTTAAGTGCCTTGCTCAAGGGCACTGACAGATTTTTTTCACCTAGTCGTCTAGGGGATTCGAAATCAGCAACCTTTCGGTTACTGGCCCATAGCTCGCTAGGCTAACAGCCACCCCATTCAGAGTAATTCACACATCTAAAATGTAGGTGTATTGCTTGCAAATACCAACATGGCAAAAACCTCATGCAGTAATCAGTTCGAGGGGCCATTTCAAGCTCACCTGTCTTGTCATCCCCGGAGGCGACTTCGGCAAGGTATCTATAGTAGTCCCCCTTCATCTTAAGATAGAAGACTTTGCTTTCGGCGTTTGTGGAGTTCTCAATTAAATATTTATTCAGAAGTTCCTGTGCAAAGGAAACAGGAATTAATTGTTTGTTCACACACACACAAACTTCCATCTATTTGACAGTCAATGTTCCTTTATTATTGAAATCCTGTTAACATACTCTGACTGGCTAAAGAAAGAAGGTTGATTCTGATTGGCTGAGACCACATACACCCAAACATGACCATGTGAGTCGAGTTCCCAAATAACCCTTCAATACCAGTGGTAGGCAAAGAAGCCTCAATCTTCCCGTTACAACTGTGATATATCCAACAAAAACTGGGTGAGCAGCATTAGCGACAGTGCTGGACCAAGGAGGCGTAACAACAATGAACACACGTTTCAAAATTCATATAGCGATTATCTGAAAAAATTTAATTGAGCCTGTGACCCAATGTGATTGACCAGTTCAGTAGCCTCATGTGATGAGATCATGCGAGTGATGTCCATGCAGGATTTGCACACACGAGGGAGGCATATACACTCGTAGGGCTGTGACAGTCAAGGAATTTTGGATGACGGTAATTGGCCAGCCAAATGACCATGGTCACCGTTAAGTTTTTCTTTCTTCCCTCTGCACATTTTCTCCTCTCAGCTCCTGACTGAATCTGCTGCAATAGAATAACTGGAATGTGCGTCAACATTCAAGTCAATGATGGCATAATGGGCGACTGGCAGCCATTGCGAAGAGCAAAGCAGGAAGTAAAAGCAGGAAGTGTACCCATCAATGTGCTGTGATTTGTTTATTTAACTCAGACGTTAGAGAAAGAAAAAGAATGCATTCCATCGCATGAGCCACATCAGTCATCACTTGAATGAACATTTTACAGTACCATGAAAATGATCACAATACCAGGCAGCCATTGCTAGTGTACCCATGAGTATAGCACGAACACCCAGACGTCCCCATTATGCTGCTCATTCTTAACAACCAAAAATCCCCCCCCAAAATGTTTTTATTTTATTTTCATGACAGTCTTCATCCATAACTGACGACTACATGGTTATACAGTAACTTGTGCCAGCCCTAGACACACATACAGAGTCCACCATGAGTCCAGTGGAGTAGACAGCAAGAGCCTAGCTGTGCATATGGGCAGGCAGCAGTGGTTTCAGCATAAGCAGGGTGGGAGCCAGCGTTTTGCACTGCGTCAAGTCATTCCAACTTGTCCATAATGAGGCCAGGCCTCCTGCGGGTTCCTGACCGTCTTTTGCCCCAGATTCTTCTGGGCTCCTTTCGTTCCAACGTTCCTCAGCGCTCCGTCTTAGTGGAACAGATACCGCCATCGAATCAACGTGTCTCAGAAGCAAAACCTGCGGCTGAATGCACCGGCTAAAACTGGGAAAGAGCAGCACTGCTTGTATGCTACAGCTTACATAGCACTCCAACAGCATCTATATTTAAACCCACAGCAGCAGAAACTCCAGCATCACTGCAGACCAGTTCATCTGCAACACACTAACTATACTGAAGAGGGTATAGGGAATACAGTAGGAGCTATGGCCTACATTTCATCTGGGGTTCAATCCAAGGCAAGATTCCTTCTGTAAGAGAAATGTATCAGCTCCTGACACGGAGGTCTGGAATGCTCGATCGTCAGTTAGTTAGCGTGAAGGAGCCTAACCAGCCAGGGCCAACTCATCAAGATCAGTCTCCAAAAGTGTCTGACTGCTGCCTGATTACAGCAAATCTGTGTCAGTGAGACCAAGGGTTTAAGTCACATTAACTTGTTTTAAATATCAGATTAATGAGTTCGCCGCAGAGGCTGACAGACCTAAAATGGCATCTACTGACACTGACAGGGAGTGAGTCGAAGTGGGCGTGTCTCAGGGCTCATCCAGCCCTGCCCACACTCTTACCCGAGCCACTCCCACCCAGTCTACTTACAGACGAGATTAGTCTAGATACACGGCACGCTCAAATGTCTCAAGTTCCAAGCATTCCTTCCCATACATCACCCTGCCTGCAGACGAGTGGAGGGAGAGTGGCCTGGTTGTTCACATTGTCTTCAGTTCACACAGCGCTCCTAGTTTCACACAGACCAAGGCAGTCTTCATTAGGCACCAAACGGAAGGAAACAGGGAGGAATTACATGAACCTGTCCAATAGGAAACATTTAGCTACGGTGTGCCCTAATAAATGACCCAGGCAATAGCACTGTGCTTAATAAAACGGGCTCCTATATCTCATCTGCGGCTATGATATAGGCCTAACAAGAGCTGATGGTGAAATTCTCCAGTGTTCGACTAATTGTAATACTGTAGTACTGTGCTCTTCTATTGGAGATAAGCATCATCGTGAACATACAGATGAGCATATTTTTGTGCTAGTCCATCTAAAAACTACTGTGCGAATCTGGCCGGGTTTTCAATGATCACAAAAATGTGGGCCGTCACCATGACAACCTAGGTTTGACTTTGAAAAATGTGTCTCGCCAAGCTTAGATTCACATGTGAAGACGAGACCAGCCTGGATTGTTGTGTAGTGGGCCACGTTTTGTTCTGTCAAACCGACGCCTGAAAGTGGAACACTGAAAACAGCCTGCACCATCCTCAGCACCATCCTCCAATTTCACGGCAGCGCCGATGGCCACGGCCTGATCAACTATAAGTGAACCGATTCTGACCACAATCAATTGTAATTTCTAACAGATTGAGTGGTGGTTATTGGGGGTAACTATCCAGCTTCCATGATCTAATCCCATACACAGTGCAGACATGCAGGGTGGGTAAGGGCAGTGTCTGCATGGCCGTGGGCAGCAGAAGGGTTCCACCCAGTCCAGTATGACATCGCCTCAGTGGAAAATGAGTGCCATGTTATCCAGGCCTACTTCAGCCCAGTCAAGCCAAGGCCTGTCAGCTGAGAGGAGATAGGTGGTTACGTGCACCAATAGCCAGCCGCCAAGCAGAAGGGACGAGTTCAGGCAAGCAGCGAGATAAACATTCTTATAGGCTGGCTCCACCACGCCCTCCGTCAACACTGGCAGGCATCTGAGTCAGAGCCACACACACTAGAGAGCGGTGAGTGCACAGACGTGGAGAAGCTGTAAGGTGTGGTCAGAAGATGTGCCCATCTGTACGGTTTACATAATCATGACTCACTGGCATAAAGGAAAGGAGAGAGGGGGGTTAACCAACCTGAGGCACACCTACACCCCAGCCTACAGTTAGCTGCTTATCAGTTATGCCTACATACATAGGGATTGTCATTGTTTGCTTGCTCGTATAGAGAACCACTATGCATATATGCCACAAAAAAAAAATGTTTTAAATCTCTGTTGGTGACCATTAATATCGGTCAGAGTAAATAACAGCAACCCAATTAGAATGGCAGGGGCAATGAAATGTGATTAGCAAGTGACATGCTTTGAATATCTCCCTGGCTAGATGTTCACAATTGATCAGTGGACACTGCAACCTTTATTTTAAAAAAAAATCAGTAGAGATGTGGGACATAGTCAAAAAGCCTTAATGGTATTCCTATATGTAAGGTTCAGTGCTAGATTGGGCTCCAGCGTGCTTACAAAACGCTGCCCACAACATCCCCCCCAAGCCAATCCCCTCATCTCAGACCTCCGTGTGTCTAAAGGCCAGCAGCTCAGTGAAATTCTCTCAACCTCACAGTTAAGCCTCCACCAGATCCTCCCTTAATCCACTATCAAGACAAGATAGGAATAAATGGGCAGAGCCATTCACTAGTACAGGCTTGGATTTAAGTGAAAACAATTGCCCCTGAAAAAAACAAACAGGGGAAAAAAAGTCTGTAGTAGAAAGTCCAGTCAGTGACAGTCAAGTAATATTATTGGAAGGGAACCAAAAAATATATTTTCCTGCATGTTTCAGTTTTAAATCAGAGAGTAGCCCCCATTGGGTAGCAAGCTAGGTTAGGGAGATTGAGAGACATAGCCACTTGAACAAACTGGGCTATGACAGTCCTGTTACACAATTCTGAATGAACTCTTCCACTTGGCTAGCTTCATTACAACTCATGTGCCAGATGAAACTATGTGAAGGGTCCGTGCTAGCCGGGATCCTTGGGACGTCACTACTCAATTGCAGTTGATATATATTTTTTAAATGGTTAAGGTAAAGGTTATGGTTAAGGTTATGGTTAGGGTAGGGATGTCCCAAGGAACCTAGATAGCACGGGCCCTATGTGAATATCAAAACAGGAGGAGCCCACACACTCCCAGTTTTAGGCCTATAACAGTACGGCCCTTGATCAGCCACCACTGGTAGTCCGCCAGTGCCTACTCCACCCATTCTGACACACCTTACCATGCAGACACACTGGTTTGTGACCTTTGTCAGTCAGCACCATCACATCATTAAACCCCATTGTTCAGTGTGACATTCCCAACAGGAAGAAACCGGAGAGAGGATGAAAATAATACACTACCTTCTCATCTCAGGGCCAGATTACCATTTTAGACTGTAGGAACTCATGGACAATCGTGGGACATGACATTTGACCCATATTGGATTGAAACAATCTAATGTTAATTTCTGTTTAGAGCAAGATTAATAAGAGGTGTGATATGCTTAACAGATCAAATAAATTAATGGTTGGGTTCAGGGAAACACTCACTGCTGAGCGTGAGACTGGAGTAAAGGTCAATTCCATTTCAAATGAGTCAATTCAGGATTTTTTTTTAAGTATATAAAGTACCAGTCAAAAGTTGACACCTACTCATTCAAGAGTTTATTTTTACAATGTTCTACATTGTATAATAATAGTGAAGACATCAAAACTATGAAATAACGCATATGGAATCCTGTAGTAAGCAACAACAAAAAATCATCAAAATATATTTTATATTTGAGATTATTCAAAGTAACCACCCTTTGCACACTCTGGCATTTCTCAACCAGCTTCACCTGGAATGCTTTTCCAACAGTCTTGAAGGAGTTCCTACATATACTTAACACTTGTTGGCTGCCTTTCTTTCACTCTGTGGTCCAACTCATCCCAAACCATCTCAATTGGGTTGAGGTCGGGTGATTGCGGAGGCTAGGTCATCCGATGCAGCACTACATCAATCTCCTTGGTCAAATAGCCCTTACACAGCCTGGAGGTGTGTTGTGTGTCATTGTCCTGTTAGAAAACAAATGATAGTGGGACTAAGTGCAAACCAGATGGGATGGCATATCGCTGCCTGCAGAATACTGTGGTAGTCTTGCTGGTTAAGTGTACCTTGAAATCTAAATAAATCACTGACAGTGTCACAAGCAAAGCACCCCCACACCTCCTCCATGCTTCACGGGGGGGAACCACACACGCGGAGATCATCCGTTCACCTACTCTGCATCTCAAAGACAGGGCGGTTGGAACCAAAAATCTCACATTTGGACTCATCAGACCAAAGGACAGTAATGTCCATTGCTCATGTTTCTTGGCCCAAGCATGTCTCTTCTTATTGGTGTCCTTTAGTAGTGGTTTCTTTGCAGCAATTCGACCATTAAGGCATTCACGCAGTCTCCTCAGTTGATGTTGAGATGTGTCTGTTACTTGAACTCTGCGAAGCATTTATTTGGGCTGCAATCTGAGGTGCAGTTAACTTTAATGTACTTATCCTCTGCAGCAGAGGTAACTGAATCTTCATTTCCTGTGGAGGTCCTCATGAGAGCAGGTTTCATCATAGCGCTTGGTTTTTGCAACTGCACTTGAAAAACTTTCAAAGTTCTTGAAATGTTCCACATTGACTGACATTCATGTGTTAAAGTAATGATGGACTGTCGTTCCTTTTTGTTTATTTGAGCTGTTCTTGCCATAATATGGACTTGGTCTTTTACCAAATAGGGGTATCTTCGGTATACCACCCCTACCTTCTCACAACACAACTGATTGGCTCAAACGCATTAAGGAGGAAAGAAATTTCACAAATAACTTAACATGGCATACTTGTAAATTGAAATGCATTCCAGGTGACTACCTCAAGAAGCTGGTTGAGAGAATGCCAAGAATGCAAAGCTGTGCAAAACGTCAAAGAATCGCAAATATAAAATATATTTTGATTTTTTAACACTTCTTTGGTTACTACATGATTATGATTCCATGTGTGGTATTTCATGGTTGATGTGTTAAAAATGTAGAAAATCATAAAACAATAAAGAAAAAATTGAATGAGTATGTCTCCAACTTTTGACTGGTACTGTATGTGCTATTCAACCTGAATTGCGACAGAATTTAACCAGTCCTGGTAGACTGATAACATAGTGAAAAGATCTGCATAGCTATGCTTTTGTTAAGCAAACAATGTCTTTCATCAAGCATACTTAATGTAGTGTTGACTGTTCAGAGAAGGCATTGCTCATAATTTAAAGAGTCCCTTTTCTTCAGCACATTTATCTAGACAGCATAGAGTTGAGATTCCTGTGGCAGTACGGCTGGGTGAATTACTGATGTCTCGTGCTTGCACTGATACACTCAAATATGCCTCAAGAGGACAAGGGCAGTCTTGGAAGACCACTAACCAAACACTTCAAAGACCTAGAAAGATGACTAATCAACTATTTCAAATTATATCTTTGTCTTTCATGTAATTATTTTACATCCATATACATTGTCAATATAATGATGCAACACAGTGACTGACTGTCTGACTAGTGACCACACTTTCCCAGCTCCAAGCTGTGAGAGGGTGAGATGGGTGTATTCAGTATCCTAGGCCAGTGGTTCCAACCGTTTTTGTTTACTGTACCACCAACTGAATTTCGCTCTACCCTGCGTACACCCACTTTATATACCAAACATTTCCAGCAGAATTAATCTGTACTGGTACTACATACCAGTACGTCATTGCAGATATCTCTCAGCTCTCCCTCCACTTTCTCCCGGTATTCGTTGACCATTGCGAGCTTCTTGTCGCTTCCCTCAGTCTTCTGCCCGATGCTGGAGATGACCCTCCATGCCGACCGCCGTGCTCCGACAACGTTCTTGTATGCGACAGATAGCAGGTTCCTCTCCTCGTTTGACAGCTCGCCCCCCTGCTCCGTTACCTCCTTCATGGAGGCAGCCATGTCATCGTAGCGCTCGGCTTGCTCTGCCAACTTGGCCTTCTGAATAAGATCCGTTTTATCCATTGTTTGTTTTATTATTATTTAGTGTGTAACCTTATCTTGACTTGCCAGGGAAGGTTTAAAAACAATAGGAGTCCAGGAATGCAACAGGGAATAAATTGAATTGGGAGGTACAAGATGGAGAGTAGGGGGTGCTCCGGAGTATTCCACCAAAAACCTGCAAGTGTAAAACGGGAGGTTTATGTCACTGTTAGTCAATTTATTATGGAAGAGGTTGTGACCCAATGTAGTGAATGCACTTTTACTAGCACCAGCGTATTATAAACTGAAGCCGATATAAATAACC
Source organism: Oncorhynchus tshawytscha (assembly GCF_018296145.1). Classification (NCBI taxonomy): domain Eukaryota; kingdom Metazoa; phylum Chordata; class Actinopteri; order Salmoniformes; family Salmonidae; genus Oncorhynchus; species Oncorhynchus tshawytscha. The sequence continues at coordinate 38,930,116 of NC_056436.1, read as the reverse complement.
ATTTCAGAGCAATCAAACTTGGAATTAACGTTACATTCGGCTGTGTGCGCGTGTCGTGCGCGCGTGGACATGGTGTCTGTCAAATTCCATGGGTCGCTGCCGTCAGCTAGCTAGTGACACAGTACCAGTAGCTAGCTGACGTTCGTTAACCCAGAAAGACTCAAAGTTAGCTTTATGCTAACCATCTAAATTTAACTAGTTAGCAATCATAGTTAGTTAGTCTGGCAATTAAACTAACGTTAGTGGTCACAGTTGCTGACTGTAACGACGTTAGCTAGCATTCAGACAGTACTACCAGACCGTGCTATCACAGACAACACTAGAGACAAAGTTACCTAGCTACATCCCCACAAGGTTAACATTTATGCAAAACAAAAATGATGCATCAATCTTGCTTCGACCAGACAAACTAACATAAACCCGCCAGATGAGCATCTAGCTAACGTTAGCCTACAATAGTAAAAGATAACTAGTAACGTTAGCGTAGGGCCACTCCTTTCATCCTGAATGGATTTGAACAACACAACGTTACCATTCTTGGCTACAAAATAAACATAATTTACAAATCGCAAACTAAAAAAAGATTGAAATGGGATTTCTGAATTTTCTAACCTTCTAAGGTCCCGATTTCTTCCTCCGAATTGATCCGCTTTTGAGATTGGTATGAGGCAGAGCGGAAAACCAGCAGAGATGCAATTCAACCAAACTTGCTAGGGCGGCTCTAGCTGAGAATGATTTTCCAATCAGAAATATACATTTTCACCTGTCAACGATGGTTTCTAGAGATACTAGCCAGTAGCTATTTTGCGAGGGGAAAGGGGGCGGGAGTTCAGGGACATGTTCGACTAGCCCGTAGGCTGCGGCTGGGGCCACGGGGTTTCCTCCAATTAGAGCAAGGGAGAAGACGTCACCATTGCCATGGTTATCCTTAGTTCCTGCCCACTTCCATATGCACGAGGCGGGCGTGGCACGCGAGTTATTGCTAATTCCCCCCCTTAATACCCTTTCTCCTTCTGAAACTTTGATTTTGTGGGTGATGTCAGCCATACAACTTTGACCAAATTACCCCATATTAGTGCTCACTAAAGCAATGATGGCTTTAATAAAATGTTCACTGCACAGAACACATGATGCCAGTAATAGGGTACACAGTGCACATACCAATTTATTACATTCTTTGTGACATAGGCCTGGCTATGTCAAATACCGAATAGCCTTTTACCTTATTTAATTATACTCATGGGGAAATGTACCTGAATCTTGATGGTGATATTATGCCTTGGATGATCAACTGTCTGGGTCATCTGCATCCCCTTGTGTTCATGTTGTTTCCCCTGTGGCCATGATTTGTAGCCCCTAGATGAAAAGGGGACTTCCGTGTCATAACTTGCTATGACTGTTGTGATTGCCTAATAATATGTGGCTTGGTTTCTAAAAAATAGCATCACAGTGGTAGAAGTGGTCTGGCGGTAGGGACACGGGGCTCAGTGCCATTCCTCTCATCTCTGGGGTCACAGACATGGGAAATCCACCTGTCTAATCGAATCCTACGCCTAGATGCATTCTGATCACAGCTGGATATGCTATTGAGAAATATTTCATTGACACCAGCCGAACAGGGTTGTAATCTGGAAAATCATTTTTCTAATTCAGACCTCATCCTGTGAATTTTATTGATCATATGCTTTTTCAATGAGGTCAGTGTCCAGCGTCCTTCTTCTTCCCTACTCTCTCCGAATCTTATCTTCAAAACTGATTCCCCTCCCCCACTCAGAAATATAACCAGCATATCTTTTTATTATTATTGTTATTTTTAAACAGTTTCCCATTGCACCCTCACCATTAGTCACTTTCAGCAGCCATTTTGTTTGTCTCTGTTGAGTCTGTCTGCCCTGTGGTTTTATTGTCCGATAATTGGCAGCATGCACTAGCTGAAATGAAAGGCTTGCAGTCTCCCAGAAGGGCCCTGAATGGTCTCACACAGTGTCATGGGAACAATCTACAGTGGAAAACACAGCGCATCAATGCCATGTCCATTCATCATAAAAACCTGTGATTTTGTAGACTTTGAAGTAGGCTACACTGCTGTGATTTTGGTTGACTGAGACAAGGCTATGCATATCCCACGGGATGTTATAGGTAGGCCTAGATGATGAACGTGTTTTGTGGGTTAATTGTTTCTTCATGCTCAGCTCAGTCCTGACACTTTCGTTGTGATAGATAGTGCAGTCCATATGATTTCATGGGGTTGGTTTGGGTGTTCTTGATTGTTTGAGGGAAAAGGGCCTGTAGGCCATTAGGGTGATTCTTTACAGTGGCCTCACAAATGGATAAGTTACAAGTCTGGAATGTCCCCTCACAAGCCCTGTAAGTCTAGAACCCCATTTGCTATGACTGAACAGAGAAGGGAGGCTAGTTATGTTATAGCTTACTCTTTTTGCCCTGAATCTTGACTCATTTCCCTTTCCCTATAGATGTATCTTTGCTTTCAAGGCGGTATCTGTCTGCTAAATGTAGGCTTATTCACAACCTATATGATTTTGCAGAGATATGACAGATTTGAAGATGATGTCAAAGACAGTGAAATGATTACAATTACATTTGGGCCTTTTGCCTTTCTGGCCTCTTTGGACAAATGGTTATCAAACACCTTTGCATTCTGTTTTTGAGGAGGCTACCCACAGGGCATTAAGTGAATGAAGAGGAAGCAGAGAAGAAGCAGCAAGGTTTTCTATGCCTATTGCCTCAAGCACAAAACACAGCTTGCTTTTTGTGAGGCTCCATGTGTGCTTAGTGATGAACGGCCATCTGAACGGCCATCTTCAATTTCCCCTTCTTGCATACCTTCCCCTTATCTACCCTCAGCACTAGTGTGACCGCCACCCCGTCTCACCTCCAGTATGAAATGTAGATTCCAAAGGCTGCTCAGTAACTGAACAGGCAGGCATAGGGTTACGTAAGTCAGAGAAGCCCTTGGGTGTTGTTCGTCTCTACTGAAACCTGCCTGCCTGGCAACAGTCCTACTGACTCTCACTCACTACCCTGCCTGTACAGATAGACAGGACGGATATGAGTCCAATAGACGACAAGGCTTGATTTAAAGCCGAAAGTGCTGCTGAGTCATAAATGTCCAAGGTAACCTTCCATTATTTAAGCCACCAGCAGCAGTCAGCCTAATTGGGATCTTAGTCATGGCAATCAGTCTCCGATGACCTGTCCAAATTGACAAAGAGAGAGAGATGGAGGGAGGCAGAGAGAGCGAGAGAGAGAAAAAGAGAAGATGCATGGAATATTAAGAGCATCTTTTCAGTCAATCACGATCTTTGCTCCTGTTGGAATTAGCTTTCCATGAATGCCTTTTTGTTGGTGTTTCAACAACAACAGAAACAAAGTCTGAAAGGTTTGTGAGAATAATGAATAAGGGAAATAATGGAGATGATATTGCTCTCAGACTGCGTCCATCATGCTTTATTTTGACTCTTTTCCTCTTCACGGTTGACTGCCGCCTAGTCCTGCTATTTATTGCTCATAATGACTGGGCAGACTGTCTCACACTGTCTGGAGGCTGGCTGGCTGGCTTCTCTCCTCTTGCCTCCTGGCTCTGTGTGAAGCCTGATGTCAGTTGGGAGTGTCTGTCATGTGAAAAGGCAAAAAAGAAGATCAAAATAAAGTGGGAAAAACATGAACCCAAACACCTGTCCATTGTATTTGTCATTTTAAAGAAACTACTAAACAGGCGATATACTGTAGCATGGTGTGAGATTCGTGGAGAAACCGAGGCCAAAGCAAAGGCTGAGTACTGATTATAGGTTATATTCAGTAGCTGCATGATGGATTCATGTGTGGGAGTAGGATTACAGAAGTGGCTTTAGTGGCCTGTGAGGCATAACAAGAGATCATGTTTTAATGCTAGGACCATTGTGAAAAGACAGTGACTTGATTTCACAACAAATGAGGGCAAAGGTACAGTCCTTAGACAGGGTTTCCCAAACTCGGGCCTGGCCCCCGGTGCACATTTCACTACACAGCTGATTCAAATAACCAACTCATCATCCAGCTTTGATTATCTGAATCAGCTGTGTAGTGCTAGGGCAAAAACCAAAACATCCACCAAGGGCGGGCCCAAGGACCGAGTTTGGGAAACGCTGCTTTAGTGCGTTGTTTACATAGCACATAAGCCAAAGTCTCTTGCACTATTCATGCCCTGAGTTCCAATTAACAACCTGAAAATCCTGGTGGAGATTTACTGAAGATAGATAAGATAAAAACCAGCCCAACCCAATGTACTTACGGTTTTCAGTGTAGTTTTCCTGTGGGTGGGGTTAGGTGTATGGCAGGTCTACTGTAGTTTAGTTTCAGTGTATGATGACTGATAGAGATAGGCCTATAAAGTAGTGGGAGGCCTCGTATCTTGACCATATCTTGAATCTGTGGATACTTACGTAATGTTGGCAGTAGGCCCAGTGTGTAAATGGGCTATGTGTGAGCTAGGGTCACTGTAATAATGGGTGGAATTGGGACAATTACATTGAGAAGAACTCAACACTGTCACAATAATAAAAAATATATAAAAGTATTTCCTTTGAGATTTTCATGTTAGGAACTCTGTCCCCATGCATTCCATTTCCAATTCCACCTCAGACTATAATTCAAGAAATTACATTGTAATTCACATAAAATAATGTATAAATGTATTGTAATGTTGATGTAGTGTAAACAGAGCATTATTTTGTGGACTGTTGATTCAAATGTTTTTTCCAAGATGGCATAGCAGTAGGATGTCTGTTTTGTTTGTCTTGTCCTGTGTATATATCGTTTTTCTTCGTATATATTTAATATATAAAAAAAAAAAAAATTAATCTCAATTTCCATCTACGGACTGAACATACTCTCCTGCAACCTGCCTCACCCAATGTGGTATGGATCTGCAATTTGTTATACTTTAGAACCGGAACCCCTTTCAGAAGCTAGCCAGCTAAGTAGCTACTAGCTAGTAGTCAGTTAGCCGCTGCTAGCCGTCATCACCGTTAACTAGGACAAATGCCAGCCTCAGCCTGGTCAATTCCTGCCAGTCAGCACAGTGCGATATCAACCCAGAGCATATCGGACTGCTTATTCTCTACCACATCTCCGGATTCCTACCGCATGCTCTGAACCTTTACTCCGGATCATCGCAGCTAGCTAGCTGCTGTCCGAGTGGTTACTCCTGGCTAACATCTCAGTCCAGAAGCAAGCACCAATTAGCCTGGAGCTAGCCTGGAGCTAGGCCCATCTCCCAGCTAACAGAAGAGATCAATCAGACAATTCTTGGGCTTTAATACCTCTTATGCCAATTGGCCTGGAACATTTGCTGCTGACACGGAGCCCCGCCAATCCATCATAACTGGTCTGCCAACATAAACATCCGAGGGGGTTTCAACAGGCTCTTCCGTTGCGACGTCCCCCTGAGGACCATCTGCTAGCCTGCTAGCCCCGGCCTGCTAGCTATCTGAATCGTCGTGCCTCCAGCTCGCCAATCTACTCCCTGGACCCCATTATCACTCGGCTACACATGCCTCTTCCTAATGTCAATATGCCTTGTCTACTGCTGTTTTGGTTAGTGATTTTTGTCTTATTTCACTGTAGAGCCTCCAGCCCTGCTCAATATGCCTTAGCTAGCCTTTTTGTTCCACCCCCCACACATGCGGTGACCTCACCTGGCTTAAATGGTGCCTCTAGAGACAAAACCTATTTCATCCTCACTCAATGCCTAGGCTTACCTCTACTGTACTCACATCCTACCATACCAGTCTGTACATTATGCCTTAATTCTATTCTTCCGCGCCCAGAAATCTGCTCCTTTTACTCTCTGTTCCGAACGCACCAGACGACCAGTTCTTTTAGCCTTTAGCCGTACTCCTATCCTACTCCTCCTCTGTTCCTCTGGTGATGTAGAGGTTAACCCAGGCCCTGCAGCCCCCAGCATCACTCCCATTCCCCCGGCGCTCTCATTTGTTGACTTCTGTAACCGTAAAAGCCTTTGTTTCATGCATGTTAACATTAGAAGCCTCCTCCCTAAATTGGTTTTATTCACTGCTTTAGCACACTCCGCCAACCCGGATGTCCTAGCCGTGTCTGAATCCTGGCTTAGGAAGGCCACTAAAAATCCTGAAATTTCCATCCCTAACTATAACATTTTCCGAAAATATAGAACTGCCAAAGGTTGCGGAGTTGCAATATACTGCAGAGATAGCCTCTCACACAAATGATCAAGGAACCTACCAGGTACAACCCTAAATCCGTAACCATGGGCACCCTCTTAGATATCATCCTGACCCACTTGCACTCAAAATATACCTCTGCTGTCTTCAACCAGGATCTCAGCGATCACTGCCTCATTGCCTGCATGCATAATGGGTCCGCTGTCAAATGACCACCCCTCATCACTGTCAAACGCTCCCTAAAACACTTCAGCGAGCAGGCCTTTCTAATCGACCGCTCCATCTTAAATAATCATGTCCCATTCAAAAAATGTAGAACTAAGAACAGATATATCCATATATCCCTTGGTTCACCCCAGACTTGACTGCCCTTGACCGGCATAAAAACATCCTGTGGCATTCGGCATTAGCATCGAATAGCCCCCGCAATATGCAACTTTTCAGGGAAGTTAGGAACCAATATACTCAGTCAGTTAGGAAAGCAAAGGCTAGCTTTTTCAAACAGAAATTTGCTTCCTGTAGCACTAATTCCAAAAGGTTTTGGTACACTGTAAAGTCCATGGAGAATAAGAGCACCTCCTCCCAGCTGCCCACTGCACTTGTGGATAGGAAACACTGTCACCCCCTATAAATCTATGATAATCGATAATTTCAAAAAGCATTTTTCTACGGTTGGCCACACCTGGCTACCCCTACCCCAGCCAACATCTCAGCACTCCCTGCAGCAACTTGCCCCCCGCTTCTCCATCACCCAAATCCAGACAGCTGATGTTCTGAAAGAGCTGCAAAATCGGGATGCCTACAAATCAGCTGGGCTAGACAATATGGATCCTCTCTTTCTAAAATGATCAGCCGAAATTGTTGCAACCACTATTACTAGCCTATTCAACCTCTCTTTCGTATCGTCTGAGATCCCCAAAGATTGGAAAGCTGCCGCGGTCATCCCCATCTTCAAAGGGGGATACACTCTAGATCCATACTGTTATGGACCTATATCCATCCTGCCCTGCCTTTCTAAAATCTTTGAAAGCCAAGTTAACAAACAGATCATCAACAATTTTGAATCCCACCGTACCTTCTCCACTATGCAATCTTGTTTCCGAGCTGGTCATTGGTGCACCTTAGCCACACTCAAGGTCCTAAAAGATATCATTACCGCCATCGATAAGAGACATTACTGTGCAGCCGTCTTCATCGACCTGGCCAAGGCTTTCGACTCTGTCAATCACCGCATTCTTATCGGCAGACTCAATAGCCTTGACTTCTCAAATGACTGCCTGACCTGGTTCACCAACTACTTCTCAGATAGAGTTCAGTGTGTCAAATCGGAGGGCCTGTTGTCCGGACCTCTGGCAGTCTCTATGGAGGTAACACAGGGTTCAATTCTCGGGCCGACTCTTTTCTCTGTATATATCAGTGATGACGCTCTTGTTGCTGGTGATTCTCTGATCCACCTCTACGCAGACGACACCATTCTGTATACATCTGGCCCTTCTTTTGACACTGTGCTAACAAACCTCAAAACGAGCTTCAACGCCATACAACACTCCTTCGTGGCCTCCAACTGCAACTTCTTAAGGCTGAGATCCCGCTAACGGGATCGATATGACAACAGCCAGTGAAAGTGCAGGGCGCCAAATTCAAACAACAGAAATCTCATAATTAAAATTCCTCAAACATTTTACACCATTTTAAAGATATGCTTCTTGTTAATCCTACCACAGTGTACAATTTCAAATAGGCTTTACACTGAAAAACACAGCCATTTTTTCAGCCAAAGAGAAGAGTCACAAAAAGCAGAAATAGAGATAAATTAATCACTAACCTTTGATGATCTTCATCAGATGACACTCATAGGACTTCATGTTACACAATACATGTATGTTTTGTTTGATAAAGTTCATATTTATATCAAAATATCTCAGTATACATTGGCGCGTTATGCTCAGTAGTTCCAAAAACAGCCGGTGATTTTGCAGAGAGCCACATCAATTTACAGAAGTACTCATCATAAATGTTGATGAAAATGCAAGTGTTATACATGGAACTTTAGATAAACCTCTCCTTAATGCAACTGCTGTGTCAGATTTCAAAAAAGCTTTACCAAAAAAGCAAACCATGCAATAATCTGAGTACAGCGCTCAGAGACCAAAACAAGCCAAACAGATATCTGCCATGTTGTGTAGTCAGCAGAAGTCAGAAATAGCATTATAAATATTCACTTACCTTTGATGATCTTCATCAGAATGCACAATGTTTGATTTGTTCGATGAAGTTCATCATTTATGTCCAAATACCTCCTTTTGTTAGCGTGTTTGGTAAACAAATCTAAACTCAGGGCGCACGTGCAAGTCCAGCGGAAAGTACGGACGAAAAGTCCAAAAAGTTCTATTACAGGTCGTAGAAACATGTCAAACGAAGTACAGAATCAATCTTGAGGATGTTTTTAACATAAATATTCAATAATGTTCCAACCGGAGAATTCCTTTGTCTGTAGAAATGCAATGGAACAGAGCTCGCTCTCACGTAGCGCGCGAGACTGAGCTCGTGGCTCTCTGCCAGAGCCCTGACTCATTCCCCTCTCATTTGCACCCACCTCACAGTAGGTGAAATCAAACAATCAAACAAGGTTCTAAAGAATGTTGACATCTAGTGGAAGCCTTAGGAAGTGCAATATGACCAATATCCCACTGTGTATTCGCTAGGCCAAGAGTTGAAAAACTACAAACCTCAAATTTCCCACTTCTTGGTTGGATTTTTTCTCAGGTTTTTGCCTGCTATATGAGTTCTGTTATACTCACAGACATCATTCAAACAGTTTTAGAAACTTCAGAGTGTTTTATATCCCAATATACTAATATACATATCTTAGCTTCTGGGAGCAGGCAGTTTACTCTGGGCACCTTATTCATCCAAGCTACTCAATACTGCCCCCAGCCATAAGAAGTTAAATGCAAGTAAAACTAAGTGCATGCACTTCAACCGATTGCTGCCCACACCCTCCTGTCTGACTAGCATCACTACTCTGGACAGTTCTGACCTAGAATACGTGGACAACTACAAATACCTAGGTGTCTGGTTAGACTGTAAACTCTCCTTCCAGACTCACATTAAGCATCTCCAATCCAAAATTAAATCTAGAATCGGCTTCCTATTGTGCAACAAGACCTCCTTCACTCAAGCTGCCAAACATACCCTCGTAAAACTGACTATCCTACCGATCCTCGACTTCGGCGATGTCATTTACAAAATAGCCACCAACCCTTTACTCAAGCAAATTGGATGCAGTCTATCACAGTGCCATCCGTTTTGTTACTAAAGCCCCATATACTACGCACCACTGCGACCTGTATGCTCTCGTTGGCTGGCCTTCGCTACATATCCGTCGACAAACCCACTGGCTCCAGGTCATCTATAAGTCTTTGCTCGGTAAAGCCCCACCTTATCTCAGCTCACTGGTCACCATAGCAACACCCACCCGTAGCACGCGCTCCATCAGGTATATTGTACTGGTCATCCCCAAAGCTAACACTTCCTTTGGCCGCCTTTCCTTCCAGTTCTCTGCTGCCAATGACCGGAACGAATTGCAAAAATCACTGAAGCTGGAGTCTTATATCTCCCTCCCTAACTTAAGCATCATCTGTAAATATCACACCCAACTACCTCAAACCCATATTATTATTTACCCTCTTGCTATTTTGCACCCCAGTATCTTTACTTGCACATCATCATCTGCACATCTATCACTCCAGTATTAATGCTAAATTGTAATTATTTCGCCTCTATTGCCTATTTCTTGCCTACCTCCCTACTATTCTACATTTGCACACACTGTACATAGATTTTTCTATTTTTCTTTTCTATTGTATGTTTGTTCATGTGTAACTCTGTGTTGTTGTTTTTGTCACCCTGTGTTGCTTTATCTTGGCCAGGTGGCAGTTGTAAATGAGAACTTGCTCTCAGCTGGCCTAACTGGCTAAATAAAGGTAAAAAGAAAAAATGAAAAAAAAAAAATGCTTAACGTCTGGGTGTTACATTCAGATGAAATGCTGGGTAAAGATGTGGCAGGATAAGTGAGGATAGGAGAAAGGGCAATAGGGTTGTTTTAACATGCAAAATACAGCAGAGTAAACAAGTTGATTCGTGTTGTGATGAATGAGCAGAAACCAGCCCAAAATCTAAGTACAAGAAGTACAAAACTCTTGTGAAGAAAATGCATGGAGATGGTGTCGGAAAGAGGCTTGTGGCCTTAAAAGGTATTGGCAACGAGGAGGTGTTAGTGTGGTGGAAGGAGAAAGTCGTGCAACCAGGGTTACTTATTGTCTTGTAGGGTTCAAAGAACAAAAGAACCAAAATCTTGCAGGAACTTTGTACAGAAAGATTGTGTTGATGCTTCAAAAAGCCAAGCTTAAATTGACTGCTGCTTTCAATCTTAACGACAAATAACCCTGCAAAACCCTGCAGTACTAAAAGCCCAGTAAAGTTACCTCACAAAAAGCTTATTTCTTTCAAATTTAGTGCACAAATGTGTTTACATCCCTGTTAGTGAGCGTTTCTCCTTTGCCAAGATAATCCATCCACCTGACAGATGTGGCATATCAAAAAGCTGATTAAACAGCATGCTCATTACATAGGTGCACCTTGTGCCGGGGACAATAAAAGGCAACTCTAAAATGTGCAGTTTTGTCACACAACACAATGCCACAGATGTGTCAAGTTTTGAGGGAGCATGCAATTTGCATAACGACTGCAGAAAATGTCCACGAGAGCTGTTGCCAGATAATTTAATGTTAATTTATCTACCATAAGCCGCCTCCAACGTCATTTTAGAGAATTTGGCAGTACATCCAATTGGCCTCACAACCACAGACTACATGAAACTACGTCAGCCCAGGACCTCCACATTTGGCTTCTTCACCTGTGAGACCGCCTGAGACCAGCCACCCGGACAGCTGATGAAACTGTGGGTTTGCATAACCAAAGAATTTCTGCACAAACTGCCAGAAACCGTCTCAGTGAAGCTCATCTACATGCTTGTCATCCTCACCAGGCTCTTGACCTGACTGCAGTTCAGTGTCGTAACTGACTTCAGTGGGCAAATACTTACCTTCAATGTCCACTGGCACACTGGAGACATGAGCTCTTCACGGGTAAGTCCCAATTTGAAGTGTACCAGACAGCGTGTATGGCGTTGCGTGTGTGAGTGGTTTGCTGATGTCAACGTTGTGAACAGAGTGCCCCATGGTGGCGGTAGGGTCATGGTATGGGCAGGCATAAACTACGGACAACAAACACAATTGCATTTTATCAATGGCAATTTGAATGCCCAGAGACACCATGATGAGATCCTGAGGCCCATTGTCATGCCATTCATCCATCACCTCATGTTTCAGCATGATAATGCACTGACCCATGTTGCAAGAATTTGTAAACAATTCCTGGAATCTGAAAAATTCCCAGTTCTTCCATGGCCTGCATACTAACCAGACATGTCACCCATTGAGCATGTTTGGGATCCTCTGGATCAACATGTATGACAGCGTTCACGCTTAAGGTATCTGTGACAAACAGATGTATATCTGTATTCCCAATCATGTGAAATATATAGATTAGGACCTCATTTATTTATTTCAATTGACTGATTTTCTTATATGAACTGTAACTCAGTAAAATCTTTGAAATTGTTGTATGTTGCGTTTATATTTTTGTTCAGTGTATTTTAAACATGAATATTTCCACAACAACAATTATATTTTCCATTTTAAGTATACATTTAGCTTAATTATTAAATACAGAAATGCTGAGCATAATAGTTTAATCACTAGCAATACTTTTTGAGAGTAGCACCTGTGCAGTCAAAAGGGCGTTCGATCAAGTGTGCACACTCCTGGAACGCACCCAAAGCCTACCTGCCGCTCGCAACTCCAACACTCTACTCTGTCCTGTCCTGGAGAGAGAAACTCAGACAAAGACAAGATGCAAGTTAACGGTAACGTTGTACAATGTAAACAAATGTATTTGAAACAGTAATGCATATTTGGACTTGACCAGGCTCCGTGTATTTCATTTAGGCTACTGATTTTAAACTTTTAACCAACAAACAACTGCTGCATGGCGCTATTAGGCCTTCACCGCGGCCTTCCAATCAGAGAAAGAAAATGATAGCCCAAATATATTTAAGCCTGACTGTCTCGTATTTCCCAATGCGATTATGACGCTTGATATATTGATTGATTCATTGATTGCTGCAGATAAGATTTGTATATCTTCCTCTTATTAATTACACTCAAGAGTCAGTTACACTGGTCATGGGTTAATTGAGAATTGTTCATTTTAGACAGTAATGCCTCTTGTCCACCCCAGTGCTGCCAGTTTATAAATAGTGCCCTTAAATAGGCTGGAGAATCCCATGGCGGGAGTCCTACTTTGGAGTCCTCCTCTTAGATTTCAGCCAACATTATGGCAACTACGAGCTGGAATTCTTTAAAGTTCAGTTTGTGCTAGCCAGCAGATTCGACCCGCTTGATTACAGCTGCACTAGGGTCGGGGTAGCTCTCGAAAACCCTTCTTCTCTGTATGTACAGTGCCTTCAGAAAGTATTCAGACCCTTTGTCTTATTCTAAAATGGATTAAATGAAAAAAAATCCATCGCAATCTACACATAATACCCAATAATGATAAAGTGAAACCGTCTTTTAAGATTTTTTTGCAAATGTATTAAAAATTAAAAACAGAAATACCTTTTTTACATAAGTATTCAGACCCTTCCTATGAGACACGAAATTGAGCTCAGGTTCATCCTGTTTCCATTGATCATCCTTGAGATGTTTCTACAACTTCATTGGAGTATACCTGTGGTAAATGTAATTGATTGGACATTATTTGGAAAGTTACACATCTGTCTATATATGGTGCCACAGCTGACAATGCATGTCAGAGCAAAAACCAAACCATGAGGTAGAAGGAATTGTTCGTAGAGCTCTGAGACAGGATTGTTTTGAGGCAGAGATCTGGGGAACGACAGAACAACGACCCTAAGCACACAGCCAAGATAACGCAGGAGTGGCTTCGGGACAAGTCTCTGAATGTCCTTGAGTGGCCCAGCTAAAGCCCGGACTTGAACCCGATCGAGCATCTCTGGAGAGACCTAAAAATAGCTGTGCAGCAACCCTCCCCATCCAACCTGACAGAGCTTGAGAGGATCTGCAGAGAAGAATGGGAGAAACTCCCCAAATACAGGTGTGCCAAGCTTGTAGCGTCATACCCAAGAAGAGTCAAGGCTGAAATCACTGCAAAAGGGGCTTCAACAAAGTACTGAGTAAAGGGTCTGGATACTTATGTAAATATGATATTTCAGTTATTTTTTTAAACAAAATAGCAAACATTTCTAAAAACCTGTTTTTTATTTTTATTTTTTATTTAACCAGGTAGGCTAGTTGAGAACAAGTTCTCATTTGCAACTGAAACCTGGCCAAGATAAAGCATAGTAGTATGAACAGACAACAACACAGAGTTGCGCATGGAGTAAACTATAAACAAGTCAATAACATAGTAGAAAAAAAAGCTATATACATTGTGTGCAAAAGGCATGAGGAGGTAGGCAATAAATAGGCCATAGGAGTGAATAATTACAATTTAGCAGATTAACACTGGAGTGATAAATGATCAGATGAACATGTACAGGTAGAGATACTGGTGTGCAAAAGAGCAGAAAAGTAAATAAAATAAAAACAGTATGGGGCTGAGGTAGGTAAATTGGGTGGGCTATTTACCGATGGACTATGTACAGCTGCAGTGATTGGTTAGCTGCTCAGATAGCAGATGTTTAAAGTTGGTGAGGGAGATAAAAGTCTCCAACTTCAGAGATTTTTGCAATTCCGTCCAGTCGCAGGCAGCAGAGAACTGGAAGGAAAGGTGGCCAAATTAGGTGTTGGCTTTAGGGATGATCAGTGAGATACACCTGCTGGAGCGCATGCTACGGGTGGGTGTTGCCATCGTGACCAGTGAACTGAGATAAGGCGGAGCTTTACCTAGCATAGACTTGTAGATGACCTGGAGCCAGTGGGTCTGGCGACGAACATGTAGCGAGGGCCAGCCGACTAGAGCATACAGGTCGCAGTGGTGGGTGGTATAAGGTGCTTTAGTAACAAAACTGATGGCACTGTGATAAACTGCATCCAGGTTGCTGAGTAGAGTATTGGAAGCTATTTTGTAGATGACATTGCCAAAGTCGAGGATCGGTAGGATAGTCAGTTTTACTAGGGTAAGTTTGGCGGCGTGAGTGAAGGAGGCTTTGTTGCGAAATAGAAAGCCGACTCTAGATTTGATTTTGGATTGGAGATGTTTGATATGAGTCTGGAAGGAGAGTTTGCAGACTAGCCAGACACCTAGGTACTTATAGATGTCCACATATTCTAGGTCGGAACCATTCAGGGTGGTGATGCTAGTCGGGCATGCGGGTGCAGGCAGCGAACGGTTGAAAAGCATGCATTTGGTTTTACTAGCGTTTAAGAGCAGGTGGAGGCCACGGAAGGAGTGTTGTATGGCATTGAAGCTTGTTTGGAGGTTAGATAGCACAGTGTCCAAGGAAGGGCCAGAAGTATACAGAATGGTGTCGTCTGCGTAGAGGTGGATCAGGGCAACATCATTGATATATACAGAGAAAAGAGTCAGCCCGAGAACTGAACCCTGTGGTACCCCCGTAGAGACTACCAGAGGACCGGACAACATGCCCTCCGATTTGACACACTGACACACTGTGCTTTGTCATTATCGGGTATTGTGCGTAGCTTGATGAGGGGGGAAAAAACGATTTAATCCATTTTAGAATAACGCTGTAACGTAACAAAATGTGGATAAAGTCAAGGGGTCTGATTACTTTCCGAATGCACAGTAGGGTTTTCAGCCATTACGTTTACCCACAATTGGCTCTGTGTAAACTACAAATCTGACACTGTGTTTTAACGTTTAGAAACGTCATTCATTGCTTTCGAAACGGTTTTCGAAACATATGCTGACAGGTCCCTTATCTTTAATATCAGAGAGAAAGAAGCTTTCAAATAAAAAAAGATACACTTACTGTTGCAGTGTGTTGACGAACTACACTTCCTCTCCAGTTATCTTACACACAGGGGTTCAGAGCATGCTAGATAGCTATACTAAACAAAAATATTAACAAAATATAAACGCAACATAAAACAATTTCAAAGGTTTTACCGAGTTACAGTTTGTATAAGGAAATCAGTCAATTGCAATGAATAAATTTGGACCTAATCTACGGATTTCAAATGACTGGGCAGGGGTGAAGCTATGGGTGGGCCTGGAAGGGCATAGACTTGGCAGTCAAGTCCACATGCTGGGTAGCCAGGCCCAGCCAATCAGAATGAGTTTTTCTCCAGAAAA
This sequence comes from Oncorhynchus tshawytscha, assembly GCF_018296145.1. Lineage (NCBI taxonomy): Eukaryota > Metazoa > Chordata > Actinopteri > Salmoniformes > Salmonidae > Oncorhynchus > Oncorhynchus tshawytscha. Next base: position 38,914,514 of record NC_056436.1, on the reverse strand, counting down.
AAATACCCCTCAGCACCCCTCTTCAGACAATCTTGCAGGTAAAGAAGCCGGATGTGGAGGTCCTGGGCTGGCGTTGCTGCACGTGGTCTGCGGTGTTGAGGCCGGATCGACGTACTGCCGAATTCTTTAAAATTACATTTGATGGTGGTTTATGGTAGAGAAATTAACATTCAATTCTCTGGCAACAGCTCTGGTGGACATTTATTGTCCCCAGCACAAGGTGTACCCGTGTAATAATCATGCTGTTTAATCAGCTTCTTGATATGCCACACCTGTCTGTCGAATGGATTATCTTGGCAAAGGAGTAATGCTTATGGGATGTAAACAAATTTGTGCACAAAATTTGAGAGAAATAAGCTTTTTGTGTGGATTTTTTATTTTAGCACATGAAACACGTGACCAACACGTTACATTCTGCGTTCAGTATAATTAGCACAGGTGGCTGCCTATGTCTTCCGTAAACAAGCGCTGTAACATGAAGATATGGCTGTGTGGGAACACTAACCCTAATGTTCAGATCAAGAGTAGGGGCCTTTAATATTAAAGTCCCCAGTACAGAAGACTCCTTCGTCCATTGACTCGTATTTGTAATGTAATGGGTGCTATTCAGGGGAAGGCAAACTGATTCAGTCACAGGCCGATTTTTGTCTGAGCGCATGGTCTGGCCCGCAACATAATGATAATTATTTGTACACTGCAAATTGTCCACAACTAAGCCCAAAAATATAATATTTTCTAATACTATAATTTCATACCTTAATTACATTAAGACACGATCACATGTATATTTTTTATTTATAGGAATAATTACAGGTGAACTGATTTCCTAAATTAAAAACATTTTTGGCTGAACTCCTGGTGATTTTAGTCTGTTAGCAACGCGGGTATATTTACATACAGTAGCGTTGCTTTCAATTGTATTGGGTTGCACAAAAAGTCTGTGGGAAACCATAAGTTAAATACAATTCCAATTCTACTTACTCTGCCATTGGGCAGGACGGTAGGACATTGTAACGGGGAGAATTCGACACAAAATTTCTCACGGATCGTATTATTAAACACTTTCCAAACCTGGGTCTGTTGTTATCCCACTTCCCCTCTGCTTACCTCATGTCAAAATGAAAGTCCCGCGGGTGTCGTATGTGGACAAAAAAGGAATAACTTGTTGGGCACTTTTATTTTTACATGAGGTAAGCAGAGAGGAAGTGGTGACCCACCTGCAGCAGAGTGTGCAACTCCCATATATATATATATTTTTTCACCTTTATTTAACTAGGCAAGTCAGTTAAAATCAAATGACAGATTTGTACCTTGTCAGCTCTGGGATTTGAACTTGCAACCTTTTGGTTACTAGCCCAACCCTCGAACCACTAGGCTACCCTATATCAACCTCCAAGCACCAGCCCTCCCCATCCTAAAGACGAGACTTGTCATCATCGTCTACGATGGACAGCCAAGATGGTATGCACAATACAAACCATTACTTTTGCAAACATACCACTTCTAACTACCGATTCACGGTACTGAAGCTTTACTCTAAATGAGAAGCCAGCTTATCCACTATGCTCCATTATCCCCTCTCTGATGATAGGCTCTTTGTGTGCGTGTTGATGGAACGAGCAAGAAGGAGGTGGTCTACGAGGTGCTTACGGGGGAATAGCAGAGCAAGCATAGCAATTAGGCTTGTGTGCTCCAGTTCACCAACCAACTACTGTAATTAAAGTCAATTTAAACGCCCTGAGCCCGGGCCCTCTGAGTGGCTGGCACCAGGGTTTGTGTGTGTGGCACCTACTGAGACTGACTGGTAGAGAGGACATTGTTATTAGTCGTATTACAATCCCCTCCACTGCTGGTGTCTGGGAACTCATTAGGAACAAAACTGAATAGAGAGAGAGAGAGACTGAATGGATAAGTAGGATTGTTTCTTGGTATTGTAGACCTGCTACCACCACTCTCTTTTCACTCCTCCTTCCTTTGATTCACACACCCGGGATGATGAGTTGAGCTAATTTGTCACCGCTTTATTATCCACCAGGGGAAAAGAGGTGCATTATGTATGAAGCATGTGAAGTAAGGGCATATGAGTGGTATTGTGTGGGACTGTATGAGCTGCAGTGGCTGCTGCATTCAGTTTGGTTTGCTGAGAGTATACGGTGTAGCAACACTCTGTCTGGCCTTCTCTGATATTCTGTGACTGGCTTGTTGAATAATGCAGATGCAGTGCTCACTAAGTGCAAAATTCCCGAGAGATTGTCGTTGAACTAGCCTTTCACTGGTGGTGTGTGTGTGTGTGCCACTGGGTTTAGATGCATGCATAACTGTGACGGTAGCTAGAGTATGTGTCAGTACCTGCGATATTGTAGCATGTGCGTGCGTGCGTGCTTGTGTTATGTATTATATAATGCGACCTTCACCAAGGTGAATTGAATGTTCACTTCCCAGCTTGCTTTAATATCAGCGCAGTGCAGGATACTCTCTTCAACAAATTAATCACATGAAGGTGCTCCTCAAAACCAAACACTTTCTTTGCAGCGAAGAGGCTGGTTATTGCACTGAGTGTGTCGGAGGTGGAGAGGGAGATCATTTAGTCACAGTGCAGTGGTTTGAGACCTTGTATGAATACAAATGCATCTTCGGTCATACTGTAGCTTGGTGCAATGGAAATATATAGTCATGCTTAGTGTAACACTACCCAGAGGCAAAAGACAAACTTTCAGATAGCTTTTACGTATGTGTCCGACAAGAGGCGTGTAATGTGTCACTGAGACCAGCCAACCAGCTCAAACTGAGTATACTAATGTAATGCTTTCATTTGAGGTGTAACAAAGGTGACATTTTGGCTTCTGGTGCTAGCTAACACCGTTAGCTTCGGTGATGCTAATCGGCTAACTTAGCCAGATATCGAAACATACATGTGGAGAAGATCATTTTGGGTTAATGGTAGGTACAGTGGTGGAAAAAGTATCCAATTGTCATACTTGAGTAAAAGTAAAGATTCCTTCATAGAATGTTACTCAAGTAAAAGTGAAAGTCACCTCGTAAAATGGTTTTAAATAAACTTAAGTAACAAAGTAAATGTAATTGCTAAAATATACTCAAGTTTCAAAAGTAGAAGCAAAAGTATAAATCATTTCAAATTCCTTATATTAAGCAAATCAGATGGCACCATTTTCTTGTTTTAAAAATGTACGGATAGCCAGGGCACACTCCAACATTCACACATTATTTACAAAAGATGCATTTGTGTTTAGTGAGTCCGCCAGACCATAGGCAGTAGGGAAGACCATGTGTTCTCTTGATAAGTGCGTGAATTTAACAGTTTTCCTGTCCTGCTAAGCATTCAAAATGTAAACAGTACTTTGGGTTGTCAGGGAAAATGTATGGAGTAAAAAGTACAACATTTTCTTCAGGAATGTAGTGAAGTAAAAGGTCTCAAAAATATAAATAGTAAAATAAAGTACAGATACCCCAAAAAACTACCTAAGTAGTACTTTAACGTATTTTTACTGAAGTACTCTATACCACTGGGTATGTAGGCAGCTGGCTAGCACTTATGGGCAATTAGTGGCAATTATTCCTGCAATTATTTTACTCAGCTTGTCAATCACATGCCTTTGTTGATGTTAACCGGATGTGAGCTGTTATTTCAAGCTACTCTTTCTACCAGATTCCCTGGCGGTTGATTGACGTGTCCTTAATTGCCATCTCCTCCCAGCTGACAGGTCAAGACAAAGCTGATCAGAATCCAGGGCCGTGGGCCAACTATAGCACAGTCAACCTTAGCCCGGGTGCCAGTCTCTTTCTGCTCTCTTGCCAACTCATTATGGAATTGGCATGGCGATGTCAACCTAATGAGCTGCTTGACTCTTACGGACTGTACGAACGTGTAGTCCATACGTTTGGGTTGCCTTACGCTTCAGTTCTGTCACACGCAAGAGATTAAACATATTTAGCATTCAGTTTAGTATTTCTCCCTTCCTCTCCCAGAGTCTATTTACTCTGCCAGTCGGAGTGAATCACACCTTACGCCTGATGGCTCCTGTGAATTGGGTTGTTAAACTGTGAAAGGGTCCCAACTAACAGAGGAAAAATGGCCTCTAAAGCATAAGGAGGGAGGAGATGGTCCCCAGAGTGACAGTTTAAACGCTCTTACAACACCCTAACAGTCCTTTGTGCCTCAGCGGTAACTTCCTGTTCTGTTATCATTGCATTGGTGGTCCTTTAGTGCTCTACTCTTACAGGGCATAGGGGTTGCTGCTACTGCAACTCTCGCTCTCTCCTCTATTTCTTTCTCTCTTCTATTTCTCTCTCACTCTGGTTAGCTGACTCCGATTACTTCCCCATACTCCATCCAACCCCCTATCCTGCCCAAGCACCCAATCACATTCAGACATGTTCACACTGATGCACATGTGCACACACTAACAGGCACGTTGCACTCTGTGAACATATTTCCATCACCATCTCTATGCAGAAATGTGCTATCATTCACATATCTGCTAATAGACTTAGTTATCGATACATTGCTCACGCACACATAAAGCAGATGCTTATAACTCATCCCCCAACACACACACACGTTCGCATACACGCACGGGGGTGAGAGAGAGCTCAAAGCGGGAAATCAGTTATCAACATATTCATGTCGTTTACCTGTCCTTATCAGATTTTCCATTCTGTGGAGCTCCCGTGCACAGTTGAACCCTCTTGGATTTTTTTATTTTATTTATTTTATTTCACCTTTATTTAACCAGGTAGACTAGTTGAGAACAAGTTTACAACTGCGACCTGGCCAAGGTAAAGCATAGCAGTGTGAACAGACAACAACACAGAGTTACACATGGAGTAAACAATAAACAAGTCAATAACACAGTAGAAAAAAAAGAAGGGAAAAAAGGAGTCTATATACATTGTGTGCAAAAGGCATGAGGAGGTAGGCAAATAACTACAATTTTGCAGATTAACACTGGAGTGATACATGATCAGATGGTCATGTGCAGCTAGAGATACTGGTGTGCAAAAGAGCAGAAAAGTAAATAAATAAAAACAATATGGGGATGAGGTAGGTAAATTGGGTGGGCTATTTACCGATGGACTATGTACAGCTGCAGCGATCGGTTAGCTGCTCAGATAGCAGATGTTTAAAGTTGGTGAGGGAGATAAAAGTCTCCAACTTCAACGATTTTTGCAATTCGTTCCAGTCACAGGCTGCAGAGAACTGGAAGGAAAGGTGGCCAAATGAGGTGTTGGCTTTAGGGATGATCAGTGAGATACACCTGCTGGAGCGGGCGCTACGGGTGGGTGTTGCCATCGTGACCAGTGAACTGAGATAAGGCGGAGCTTTACCTAGCATGGATTTGTAGATGACCTGGAGCCAGTGGGTCTGGCGATGAATATGTAGCGAGGGCCAGCCGACTAGAGCATACAGGTCGCAGTGGTGGGTGGTATAAGGTGCTTTAGTAACAAAACGGATGGCACTGTTATAAACTGCATCCAGTTTGCTGAGTAGAGTGTTGGAAGCTATTTTGTAGATGACATCGCCGAAGTCGAGGATCGGTAGGATAGTCAGTGTGGGTGCAGGCAGTGAACGGTTGAAAAGCATGCATTTGGTTTTACTAGCGTTTAAGAGCAGTTGGAGGCCACGGAAGGAGTGTTGTATGGCATTGAAGCTCATTTGGAGGTTAGATAGCACAGTGTCCAAGGAAGGGCCAGAAGTGTACAGAATGGTGTCGTCTGCGTAGAGGTGGATCAGGGAATCACCAGCAGCAAGAGCAACATCATTGATATATACAGAGAAAAGAGTCGGCCCGAGAATTGAACCCTGTGGCACCCCCATAGAGACTGCCAGAGGACCGGACAACATGCCCTCTGGTTTGACACACTGAACTCTATCTGCAAAGTAGTTGGTGAACCAGGCAAGGCAGTCATTAGAAAAACCGAGGCTACTGAGTCTGCCGATAAGAATATGGTGATTGACAGAGTCGAAAGCCTTGGCCAGGTCGATGAAGACGGCTGCACAGTACTGTCTTTTATCAATGCCGGTTATGATATCGTTTAGTACCTTGAGCGTGGCTGAGGTGCACCCGTGACCGGCTCGGAAACCAGATTGCACAGCGGAGAAGGTACGGTGGGATTCGAGATGGTCAGTGATCTGTTTGTTGACTTGGCTTTCGAAGACCTTAGATAGGCAGGGCAGGATGGATATAGGTCTGTAACAGTTTGGGTTCAGGGTGTCTCCCCCTTTGAAGAGGGGGATGACCGTGGCAGCTTTCCAGTCCTTAGGGATCTCAGACGATATAAAAGAGAGGTTGAACAGGCTGGGAATAGGGGTTGCGACAATGGCCGCGGATAGTTTCAGAAATAGAGGGTCCAGATTGTCAAGCCCAGCTGATTTGTACGGGTCCAGGTTTTGCAGCTCTTTCAGAACATCTGCTATCTGGATTTGGGTAAAGGAGAAGCGGGGGAGGCTTGGGCAGGTAGCTGCGGGGGGGGGGGGGGGGGGGGCTGTTGGCCGAGGTTGGAGTAGCCAGGAGGAAGGTATGGCCAGCCGTTGAGAAATGCTTGTTGAAGTTTTCGATTATCATGGATTTATCGGTGGTGACCGTGTTACCTAGCCTCAGTGCAGTGGGCAGCTGGGAGGAGGTGCTCTTGTTCTCCATGGACTTTACAGTGTCCCAGAACTTCTTGGAGTTAGAGCTACAGGATGCAAATTTCTGCTTGAAAAAGCTGGCCTTTGCTTTCCTGACTGACTGCGTGTATTGGTTCCTGACTTCCCTGAACAGTTGCATATCGCGGGGACTATTTGATGCTATTGCAGTCCGCCACATGATGTTTTTGTGCTGTTCGAGGGCAGTCAGGTCTGGAGTGAACCAGGGGCTATATCTGTTCTTAGTTCTGCATTTTAATGGAGCATGCTTATCTAAGATGGTGAGGAAGTTACTTTTAAAGAATGACCAGGCATCCTCAACTGACGGGATGAGGTCAATGTCCTTCCAGGATACCCGGGCCAGGTCGATTAGAAAGGCCTGCTCGCAGAAGTGAGATTGAAGGTGAGTTATGTCATGTCTCCCTGTACAGTATCAAATACGGTGCTTTTTTCCCATCAGTCTCCATTCACACCACAGTCACCTTTGCTACTTGTGTGGTGAGGGATAGTTGTGGAGCCGAGTTGTGCCTGATCCTTTCGTGGTGTAATTTACGGTTTGTATTAATACAGTATCTGGAACTTGCACACATATACAGTACATGGAAGTTGTATAGTTGGGCCAAATAAACTCAGTAAAAAAAGAAACGTCCCCTTTTCAGGACCCTGTCTTTCAAAGATAATTAGTAAAAATCCAAATAACTTCACAGATCTTCATTGTAAAGGGTGTAAACATAGTTTCCCGTGAACCATAAACGATTAATGAACATGCACCAGTGGAGCGGTCGTTAAGACAATAACCGCTTACAGATGGTAGACAACTAAGGTCAGTTATGAAAACTGAGGACACTAGAGGCCTTTCTACTGACTCTGAAAAACACCAAAAGAAAGATGCCCAGGGTCCCTGCTCATCTGTGTGAACGTGTCTTAGGCATGTTGCAAGGAGGCATGAGGACTGCAGATGTGGCCAGGGTAATAAATTGCAACGTCCGTACCCTGAGACGCTTAAGACAGCCCTACAGGGAGACAGGACGGACAGCTGATCGTCCTCGCAGTGCATCACACCTGCGGGACAGGTACAGGATGGCAACAACTGGCCGAGTTACACCAGGAACGCACAATCCCTCCATCAGTGTTCAGACTGTCCGCAATAGGCCGAGAGACTGGACTGAGGGCTTGTAGGCCTGTTGTAAGGCAGGTCCTCACCAGACATCACTGGCAACAACACCACCTATGGGCAGACAGGACTGGCAAAAAGTGCTCTTCACTGACGAGTCACGGTTTTGTCTCACCAGGGGTGATGGTCGGATACACGTTTATCGTCAAAGGAATGAGCGTTACACAGAGGCCTGTACTCTAAAACGGGATCGATTTGGAGGTGGAGGGTCCGTCATGGTCTGGGGCGGTGTGTCACAGCATCATCGGACTGAGCTTGTTGTCATTGCTGGCAATCTCAACACTGTGTATTACAGGGAAGACATCCTCCTCCCTCATGTGGTACCCTTTCTGCAGGCTCATCCTGACATGACCCTCCAGCATGAGCTAGAGCTGCTGCTTTCAAGGAGTGGGACTTATAAGAAATCTTATAAGAAATCCCGCTATACCCTCCGATGAACCATCAAACAGGCAAATCATCAATACAGAACTAAGATCGAATCGTACTACACTGGCTCCGACGCTCGTTGGATATAGCAGGGTTTGTAAACTATTACAGACTACTAAGGGAAGCACAGCCAAGAGCTGCCCAGTGACACGAGCCTACCAGACGAGCTAAATAACTTCTATGCTCGCTTCGAGGCAAGTAACACTGAAACATGCATGAGAGCACCAGCTGTTCAGGACGATTGTGTGATCACTCTCTCCGTAGCCGATGTGAGTAAGAACTTTAAACAGGTCAACATTCACAAGGCTGCTGGTACAGACAGATTACCAGGACGTGTACTCCGAGAATGCGCTGACCAACTGGCAAGTGTCTTCACTGACATTTTCAACCTCTCCCTGTCTGTAATACCAACATGTTTCAAACAGACCACCATAGTCCCTATGCCCAAGAACACTAAGGTAACCTGCCTAATGACTACCGACCCGTAGCACTCACGTCTTTAGCCATGAAATGCTTTGAAAGGCTGGTCATGGCTCACATCAACACCATTTTCCCAGAAACCCTGCACCCACTCAATTTGCATACCGGACCAACAGATCAAGGTAACGGAGTGCCAAGTATAGGTCAAGTCTAGGCCAAGTCTAGGTCCAAGAGGCTTCTAAACAGCTTCTACCCGCAAGCCATAAGACTCCTGAACAGCTAATCAAATGGCTACCCAGACTATTTGCATTGTCCCCCCCCCCCCCACGCTGCTGCTACTCTTTGTTATTATCTATGCATAGCCACTTTAATAACTCTACCTACATATACATAATTACCTCAATTACCTCGACACCGGTGCCCACCGCACATTGACACATTGACTCTGTACCGGTAACCCATGTATATAGCCCCGCTATTGTTATTTACTGCTGCTCTTTAATTATTTGTTATTCTTATCTATTACTTTTTTTATGGATCTTCTTAAAACTGCATTGTTGGTTAAGGGCTTGTAAGTAAGCACTTCACTGTAAGGTCTACACCTGTTGTATACGGCGCATGTGACAAATAACATTTGATTTGATTTATCAACAGATAGTATGACTTCGGAGTATTCAGCGACAAGTCCAGATCTGAATCACATCTAAAAACCTATGGCGAGATCTGAAAACAGCAGTTGGTGGAGGGCACCCCTCAAACATTTATTTCCCCCCCAAAAAGTATATATTTAAGTTGGAAAAAAAAATTGGGTTCTGCAATGTTGAAATTCCAGTAAGGTGTGGGAAACAAAAGTTCATTTAAATGTCAACTTATTTGAGAAGAAACAGGAAATGATTTAAGAAAAGTGCAAGGGTGACAATATATTTGGCCACAACTGTATGTAATGAATTTACAGTACATATGTCATACAATATACTACGTACTGTACTGTGCAACTGCTTGTGCAGTATTCTGTGTTAGCTGATGCTAGTGGCAAACCCCATTTCCCTCTCTTGGGATCAATAGACCATATTTATTAATTCATTCGTTCCAGTTCATGGCTGATGATCAGCTAGCCTAGTCGTGTTGTGCATGACCAGCCAGAGCATATGACCAGGACAGGCTAACAGAGATCCCCAGGCTACATAGAATCTCATCTCTAATCCGTCACAGGCCTGTTGTTGTAAACTATGTTCATTGTATGGTCAGGCTGGCTTAACTCCAAGCGATTGGACTACATAGTGGTCAATAGGGGAGCTGGGGAGGTGCAGGTGCCAAATCAGCCAAGCCATCGCAAATCAATGAGGCTTGCGGGTTAGTCGTCCTGTGTTGATTGAGAATGGCATACAGTGCGTCAGAGGTTGGGACTGAGCTAAGAGAATATGACCGCCAATGCTGCAGGGACAGTGTTTGTGATAAATAATGTCTGCAGGGTTTCATATACATTCAATATGGGCATACAAATGATGCAAAAACGATAGCAGATATATATACACACACGTGAGAATCAGACCCAGTACTCCAACCAACTAAGCCACCTAAATCACATAGCTTAATCAGCACAATGTTTGTGCAGAGGTGAATTTGGCATAGCTAATGCACGAGGGTAATAAAGAGAAGGCTTGCTGTATGAGAGTGGCTGCTTAGAAGAGCAGGTCTGAGAATGTAACACTGGGGAAACCAAGCCTGGGAATAAACCGTGTGATAACTCTGTGTTCTATAGAGCGTGGAGGAGGAGAGCTCTGTTACGCAACAAGTAGGCGCCCATTCCTCCCACCCAGGGAGAGGGTGCTGGGTTTGCTTGCATCACCGCTGTGTGTAGGATGGAGTGGCTCTCTTGCTCACCCTCCATCTATCGATGCTTTCTTTCCTCTTCCTCCCTCTTCCGCCTCAGCTTGTAAACACTTTCAAACAGGCCACTTGTATCGGGGGAAAGGTTAGAGTTATGCAAGAGTGCACACGCCCCCCCCCACCCCCTGTCATTCTTTAGCACTGTGTCAGCTATGGCACTGGAACAACCATACACTGCATACACACCCAAATACTGTGGCAGCAGCTGTCAAAGTGATCGCACAGTCAGTCAGATCAACTCCTGCTTCAACCTGTAAAGCATAACATTTAAGACAGGAATGTAACTTAACACAGGTAATAGAAGCATCGAATAGGTAATCAAATCAAAATGTATTCGCCACATGCTTCGTATACAACGGGTGTGGACTAACGGTGAAATGCTTACTTACGGGCCCTTCCCAACAATGCTGAGCGAAAGAAAGTTGAGAAATAATAGAAAAGTAATAATAACCTATAATAATAAATACACAATGAGTAATGATAACTTTACTATATACACTTGCCTGTTGTCCTGGCACCACACTGCCAGGTCTCTGACATCCTCCTTGTAGGCTGTCTCATTGTTGTCGGTGATCAGGCTTAACACCGTAGTCAGAAAACTTAAGGATGGTGTTGGAGTCATGCGCGGACACGCTGTTGTGGGTGAACAGGGAGTACAGCAGGGTACTAAGCACGCACCCCTAAGGGGCCCTTGTGTTGAGTGTCAGTATGGCAGATGTGTTGTTCCCAACCCTCACTACCTGGCGGGATCCAGTTGCAGAGGGAGGTGTTTAGTCCCAGGGACTTAGCTTAGTGATGAGCTTGGAGGGCACTATGTTGTTGAACACTGAGCTGTAGTCAATGAACAGCATTCTCACATAGGTGTTCTTCTTGTCCCGGTTGGAGAGGGCAGTGTGGAGTGCACTAGTGATTGCTTCATCTGTGGATCTGTTGGGATGGGATGCGAATGGGAGTGGGTCCAGGGTGTCTGGGATGATGGTGTTGACGTGAGCCAACATTTCAAAGCGTTTCGTGGTTACAGATGTGAGTGCTACAGGGCGATAGTCATTTAGACAGGTTACTTTGGTATTCTTGTGCACAGGGACTATGGTGATCTGCTTAAAACATGTAGGTATTACAGACTGAGTTAGGGAGAAGTTGAAAATGTCAGTGAAGACACTTTCCAGCGGGTCAGTAGTACGCATCCTGGAAATGTGTATTTGTATTTATTAAGGATTCCCATTTTGCTGCTGCCAAGGCAACTGGGGACCAGTAACATTAAGACAGTTATATACCATTTAAAATATTCCATGGCATGACATTTCATAACACTAAATACATTTAGTGTGTCCCCTCAGGCCACTACTCCACCATCACATATTTACAATACAACATCCATGTGTACGTGTGTAGAGTGCGTGTCTTCTTATCCGCCGCCATTGTTGCAACCACTATTACTTGCCCGTTCAACCTCTCTTTCGAGAGATCCCGAAAGATTGGAAAGCTGCCGCGGTCATCCCCCTCTTCAAAGGGGGAGACACTCTAGACACAAACTGTTACAGGCCTATATCCATCCTACCCTGCCTTTCTAAAGTATTCGAAAGCCAAGTTAACAAAAAGATCACCGACCATTTCGAATCCCACCGTACCTTCTCCGCTATGCAATCTGGTTTCCGAGCTGGTAATGGGTGCACCTCAGCCACGCTCAAGGTTCTAAACAGGTTCATAACCGCCATCAATAAAAGATACTACTGTGCAGCCGTCTTCATCGACCTGGCCAAGGCTTTCGACTCTGTCAATCATCGCATTCTTATCGGCAGACTCAACAGCCTTGGTTTCTCAAATGACTGCCTCGTCAGTTCAGTGTGTCAAATCGGAGGGCCTGTTGTCCAGACCTCTGGCAGTGTCTCTGGGGGTGCCACAGGGTTCAATTCTCGGGCCGACTCTTTTCTCTGTATACATCAATGATGTCGCTCTTGCTGCTGGTGATTTTCTGATCCAAATCTACGCTGACGACACCAGTCTGTATACATCTGGCCATTCTTTGGACTTTGTGTTAACAAACCTCCAGGCGCGCTTCAGTACAACACTCCTTTCGTGGCCTCCAACTACTCTTACATGCAAGTGACACTAAATGCATGCTCTTCAACCGATCGCTGCCCGCATCCGCCCGCCTGTCTAGCATCACTACTCTGGACGGTTCTGACTTAGAATATGTGGACAACTACAAATACCTAGGTGTCTGGTTAGACTGTAAACTCTCCTTCCAGACTCACATTAAGCATCTCCAATACAAAATGTAATATATAATTGGTTTCTTATTTCGCAACAAAGCATCCTTCACTCATGCTGCCAAACATACCCTCGTAAAACTGACTATCCTAACAATCCTTGACTTCGGCGATGTCATTTACAAAATAGCCTCCAACACTCTACTCAGCAAATTAGATGTAGTCAATCCCAGTGCCATCCGTTTTGTCTTAATGTGTTTGTGTGCCTGTGCCTGTGTGTGACTCTTCACATTCCCCTCTGTTCCATAAGGTCCATCCATCTGCTGCATCGTTACCTGATGTGGAATATTGTTCCATATAGCCACGGCTCTATGTAGTACTGTGTGTCTCCCATAATCTGTTCTTGACTTGGGGATTTGAAGGGACCTTTGTTGGCATGTCTTGTGGGGTATGCATGGGTGTCCGAGCTGTGTGCTAGTAGTTTAAACAGACATCTTGGTGCATTCAGCGTGTCAACTCTTCTTACAAAAATAAGTAATGATGAAGTCAATCTCTCCACCACTTTCAGCCATGAGAGATTTACATGCATATTATTAATGTTAACTCTCCGTGTACATTTAAGGGCCAGCCGTGCTGCCCTGTTCTGAGCCAATTGTAATTTTCAGAGGTCCCTCTTTGTGGCACCTGACCATGCGACTGAACAGTAGTCCAGGAGCGACAAAACTAGAGCCTGTAGGACCTGCCTTGCCTGTAGGACAGACGTATCCCCATCTTAGCTACTGTTGTATCAACATGTTTTACCATGACAGTTTACAGTCCAGGGTTACTCCAAGCAACTTAGTCAAATCATCTTGCTCAATATCCACATGATTTATTACAAGATTTGGATGACTATGATCGATAGTATCAAAAGCCAAACTGAAGTCTAACAAAACAGCTCGGACAATATTTTTATTATGAACGTCTTATAGCCAATCATCAGTCATTTGTGTAAGTGCTGTGCTTGTTAAATGTCCATCCTTATAAGCATGCTGAAATCAGTCTGTTTAACCTGTTTAAAGGTCTTACTCACATCGGCGACGGAGTGCATGATCACACAGTCGTCTGGAACAGCTGGTGCTCTCATGCATTGTTCAGTGTTGCTTGCCTCTAAACCAGCATAGGTGATGTAAGCTTCGGGTGACAAATTGTTTAGGATTGGTTTGTGAGGGGAACAGATTTCTCCAAAGGGGAACAACATAAAAGCACGTTGCACGTAGGGGAAATGAAGTCAATGCATTAATGTCACGGCTGTATAATCTGTTATTCACTGGAGCACTCCAAATATGTTTGACAGAAGCATAGATTCAATAAAATTGGATCCGTTCCCATGGTTGAAGTGAGTGATGTCAATAAATGTATAGTGTACAGGGATACTCAAATACCATTTGAGAAATTCCTAGGTGGCAAAGGTCCGGATGGATAGTCATTTATTGGAGCAGTAACAACCCCCACCTTGCAACTTCAAACTGCTCACACCCTTCTTGTTGGAAGAGACAAAGAAAATAGCAGTTTTAAAGCTAATTTCCTGCAATTCAACACATTATGCAATTGAGTGACGGGAAAATGTACAGTTGATGTATACATACAGTTGAAGTCGAAAGTTTACATATACTTCGGTTGGAGTCATTAAAACTTGTTCGTCAACCACTCCACAAGTTTCTTGTTAACAAACTATGGTTTTGGCAAGTTGGTTAGGACATCTACTTTGTGCATGACACAAGTCATTTTTCCAACAATTGTTTACAGATAGATTATTTCACTTATGTGTATCACAATTCCAGTGGGTCAGAAGTTTACATACACTAAATTGACTGTGCCTTTAAACAGCTTGGGAAATTCCAGAAAATGATGTCATGGCTTTAGAAGCTTCTGATAGGCTAATTGACATTTGAGTCAATTGGATGTGTATCTGTGGATGTATTTCAAGGCCTACCTTCAAACTCAGTGCCTCTTTGCTTGATATCATTGGAAAATCAAAATAAATCAGCCAAGACCTAACGTTTTTTGTAGACCGCCACAAGTCTGGTTCATCCTTGGGAGCAATTTCCAAATGCCTGAAGGTACCACATTCATCCGTACAAACAATAGTACGCAAGTATAAACACCATGGGACCATGCAGCCGTCATACCGCTCAGGACGGAGATGCATTCTGTCTCCTAGAGATGAAAGTACTTTGGTGCAAAAAGTGCAAATCAATCCCAGAACAACAGCAAAGGACCTTGTGAAGATGCCGGAGGAAACAGGTACAAAAGTATCTCTATCCACAGTAAAACGACTCCAACATTGACATAACCTGAAAGGTCGCTCAGCAAGGAAGAAGCCACTGCTCCAAAACCGCCATAAAAAAGCCAGACTAGGGTTTGCAACTGCACATGGGGACAAAGATCGTACTTTCTGGAGAAATGTCCCCTGGTCTGATGAAACAAAAATAGAACTGTTTGGCCATAACAACCATCGTTATGTTTGGAGGAAAAAGGGGGAGGCTTGCAAGCCGAAGAACACAATCCCAACCGTGAAGCACGGGGGTGGCAGCATCATGTTGTGGGGGTGCTTTGCTGCAGGAGGGACTGGTGCACTTCACAAAATACTAGGATTAATTTTTACTAGGATTAAATGTCAGGAATTGTGAAAAACTGAGTTTAAATGTATTTGGCTAAGGTGTATGTAAACTTCCGACTTCAACTGTAGCTGTTTTTAAGCTAATTTCCGTCAATTGTACAGACTTGACATGTCTTGTGTGTTCATACCAGGAGTCGATCCGGCCTGCAGTCTGCCTTTTGACTATGGTTGATCTATCCATTAGACCCACAGTGAGGAGAGAGCAGAGATCCCTTCCTATTGAGTAGGATTAAGTTGCATACAGACACTGATCTAAGGTCAGTTGTGGTTTGCTTCTTGAGTTATCCTTACCTGAAGTCACCCTTGACATGTCTTGGCGTATGCAGGGTGGTGCCTGGTGCCTCATTGGCTGCCTGGCTGAGCCCCGCCCTCCAGCTGAGTCACCGCAGCAATAAGGCATGAAGGGAGCCACACCTAGCCATTAAGAGAGCATTACCAGTCACAACCAAGACAGATGAGAATGCCTTTGAACAAACTCACCACAGGTATACCAAACCACAGGGTGGCTTAAACTTTCCATCTCTGCTTGCTCCAGTATCAGTCTACTGCTGTGAGACATCTCACACACGGCAATGGACGCCATGGTCATGGTGGCAGAGATACAGTGAATTTAAATGGGTATGGGTGGACCTCAACATTATAAGTTAAGTTCTGCGGGAGCCTGGTTAGGTCATACAAACACAAATAGATCGTAGACAGACAGTAGGCAGACCACATAGCAAAAAGACACCACACCCCGTCACTCATATCAGTAACCCCACTCCACACACACACCCTGCAGACCCACATAGCAGTGGACGCTGGAATGTACGGTAACCCCACCCCATGAGATGTTGTCACATTCCTGAAAAGCATTGACTCCCAGCTTCGGTTGAGTTAGGGGAGGGTTTGGCCGGGCTAGGCCGTCATTGTAAAATAATCATTTGTTCTTACCTGACTTGCCTAGTTAAATAAATAAATAAATAAAACATGAAAAAAACGGTAGTCTGACAAACCGGATGCTCTCATGCTTTCATGGCAGCTGCACATACACTGTGGTATGCAGGCCTGCTTATACACAATATACACTTTCTAAGACCTTTGATTTTGAAATGAGTTGTTCGACGAACAGGTGTCCATATACTTTTGGTCGTGTGTGTATTTATTTATTCCAATCTATGTTTATACACTGACCAGAAATATGAAGGCAACATGTAACGTGTTGGTCCCAGGTTTCATGAGTTGAAATAAAAGATCCCAGAAATGTTTCTTACTCCCAAAAAGCTTATTTTGCTCAAATGTCGTGCATTTACATCCCTGTCAGTGCGCATTTCTCCTTTGACAATGTAATCCATTCATCTGACATGTGTGGCATATCAAGAAGCTCTACGGGATCGGTGTCCCTAAACCGGGACAGTTGTTGCTCAATATGCGATCTTTTACCAGATCTAATGGGTTATATTCTCCTACATTAATTTCACATTTCCTTTCAAATGGTATTAAGAATATGCATATCCTTGCTTCAGGTACTGAGCTACAGGCAGTTAGATTTGGGTATGCTATTTTAGGCCCCCCCAAAAAGGGGGTGATCCTTAATTAAACAGCGTAATCATTACACAGGTGCAACTTGTGCTGGGGACAAAAGGCCACTAAAATGTGCAGTTTTGTCACACAACACAATGCCACAGATGTCTCAAGTTTTGAGGGATTGTGCAATTGGCATGCTGACTGCAGGAATGTCCACCAGAGCTGTTGCCAGAGAAGTCCATTTTCATTTCTCTACCATAAGCCGCCTCCAACGTTTGACAGTACATCCTACCGGTTGCGTTCAAGACAAGGTTGTTTATAGTGATCTGTTTGTCAGTGTCAAGCAGAGTAGGCTACTAATTTGACATATTAAAAAAAGATTTTGCTTACGTCTCCAGTCATTTAAGGTGTAGTAGAATTACATGAAACATCTTTACGAAACACTACATCTGTCACACCCCTTACCCACTTCGCCATAACATTTAGCTGAACTGCCACAATTACATGCAGATCGTTATGCATGTACGCTCACCGTCCAGTTTATTAGGTACACCACCCCGTTCGCGAAAAATGGATCGCTCCAACAAAACTGAGTCACGTGGCCGTGGCTTGCAATAGAGAGCCGGCAGACAGGCATCGAGGTATTCAGTTACTGTTCGAACGTTTGACTGGGCAAAACGAGTGACCTAAGCGACTTGGAGCAGGGTATGATCGTGGGTGCCTGGCGCACAAATCAAATCAAATCAAATTGTATTTGTCACATACACATGGTTAGCAGATGTTAGTGCGAGTGTAGCGAAATGCTTGTGCTTCTAGTTCCGACAATGCAGTAATAACCAACAAGTAATCTAGCTAACAATTCCAAAACTACTACCTTATAGACACAAGTGTAAGGGGATAAAGAATATGTACATAAAGATATATGAATGAGTGATGGTACAGAGCGGCATAGGCAAGATACAGTAGATGGTATTGAGTGCAGTATATACATATGAGATGACTATGTAGACAAAGTGGCATAGTTAAAGTGGCTAGTGATACATGTATTACATAAGGATGCAGTAGATGATATAGAGTACAGTATATACATATACATATGAGATGAATAATGTAGGGAACATTATATTAGGTAGCATTGTTTAAAGTGGCTAGTGATATATTTGACATCATTTCCCATCAATTCCCATTATTAAAGTGGCTGGAGTTGAGTCAGTGTGTTGGCAGCAGCCACTCAATGTTAGTGTTGGCTGTTTAACAGTCTGATGGCCTTGAGATAGAAGCTGTTTTTCAGTCTCTCGGTCCCAGCTTTGATGCACCTGTACTGACCTCGCCTTCTGGATGATAGCGGGGTGAACAGGCAGTGGCTCGGGTGGTTGCTGTCCTTGATGACCTTTATGGCCTTCCTGTGACATCGGGTGGTGTAGGTGTCCTGGAGGGCAGGTAGTTTTCCCCCGGTGATGCGTTGTGCAGACCTCACTACCCTCTGGAGAGCCTTACGGTTGTGGGCGGAGCAGTTGCCGTACCAGGCGGTGATACAGCCCGACAGGATACTCTCGATTGTGCATCTGTAGAAGTTTGTGAGTGCTTTCTGTGATAAGCCGAATTTCTTCAGCCTCCTGAGGTTGAAGAGGCGCTGCTGCGCCTTCTTCACGATGCTGTCTGTGTGGGTGGACCAATTCAGTTTGTCTGTGATGTGTACGCCGAGGAACTTAAAACTTACTACCCTCTCCACTACTGTTCCATCGATGTGGATAGGGGGGTGTTCCCTCTGCTGTTTCCTGAAGTCCACAATCATCTCCTTAGTTTTGTTGACGTTGAGTGTGAGGTTATTTTCCTGACACCACACTCCGAGGGCCCTCACCTCCTCCCTGTAGGCCGTCTCGTCGTTGTTGGTAATCAAGCCTACCACTGTTGTGTCGTCCGCAAACTTGATGATTGAGTTGGAGGCGTGCGTGGCCACGCAGTCGTGGGTGAACAGGGAGTACAGGAGAGGGCTCAGAACGCACCCTTGTGGGGCCCCAGTGTTGAGGATCAGCGGGGTCGAGATGTTGTTGCCTACCCTCACCACCTGGGGCGGCCCGTCAGGAAGTCCAGTACCCAGTTGCACAGGGCTGGGTCGAGACCCAGGGTCTCGAGCTTGATGACGAGCTTGGAGGGTACTATGGTGTTGAATGCCGAGCTGTAGTCGATGAACAGCATTCTCACATAGTTATTCCTCTTGTCCAGATGGGTTAGGGCAGTGTGCAGTGTGGTTGAGATTGCATCGTCTGTGGACCTATTTGGGCGGTAAGCAAATTGGAGTGGGTCTAGGGTGTCAGGTAGGGTGGAGGTGATATGGTCCTTGACTAGTCTCTCAAAGCACTTCATGATGACGGAAGTGAGTGCTACGGGGCGGTAGTCGTTTAGCTCAGTTACCTTAGCTTTCTTGGGAACAGGAACAATGGTGGCCCTCTTGAAGCATGTGGGAACAACAGACTGGGATAGGGATTGATTGAATATGTCCGTAAACACACCAGCCAGCTGGTCTGCGCATGCTCTGAGGGCGCGGCTGGGGATGCCGTCAGGGCCTGCAGCCTTGCGAGGGTTGACACGTTTAAATGTTTTCCTCACGTCGGCTGCAGTGAAGGAGAGTCCTCATGTTTTAGTTGCGGGCAGTGTCAGTGGCACTGTATTGTCCTCAAAGCGGGCAAAAAAGTGATTTTGTCTGCCTGGGAGCAAGACATCCTGGTCCGTGACGGTGCTGGTTCTCTTTTTGTAATCCGTGATTGACTGTAGACCCTGCCACATACCTCTTGTGTCTGAGCCGTTGAATTGAGATTCTACTTTGTCTCTATACTGACGCTTAGCTTGTTTGATTGCCTTGCGGAGGGAATAGTTACACTGTTTGTATTCGGTCATGTTTCCAGTCACCTTGCCCTGATTAAAAGCAGTGGTTCGCACTTTCAGTTTCACGCGAATGCTGCCATCAATCCACGGTTTCTGGTTTGGGAATGTTTTAATCGTTGCTATGGGAACGACATCTTCAACGCACGTTCTAATGAACTCGCACACCGAATCAGCGTATTCGTCAATGTTGACATCTGACGCAATACGGAACATATCCCCCACGTCCATGGAAGCAGTCTTGGAGTGTGGAATCAGATTGGTCGGACCAGTGTTGAACAGATCTCAGCGCAGGAGCTTCTTGTTTTAGTTTCTGTCTGTAGGCAGGGATCAACAAAATTGAGTCGTGGTCAGCTTTTCCGAAAGGAGGGCGGGGCAGGGCCTTATATGCGTTGCGGAAGTTGGAATAGCAATGATCCAAGGTTTTTCCCGCCCTGGTTGCGCAATCGATATGCTGATAAAATTTAGGGAGTCTTGTTTTCAGATTAGCCTTGTTAAAATCCCCAGCTACAATGAATGCAGCCTCCGGATATATGGATTCCAGTTTGCAAAGAGTCAAATAAAGTTCGTTCAGAGCCATCGATGTGTCTGCTTGGGGGGGAATATATACGGCTGTGATTATAATCGAAGAGAATTCCCTTGGTAGATAATGCGGTCTATATTTGATTGTGAGGAATTCTAAATCAGGTGAACAGAAGGACTTGAGTTCCTGTATGTTGTTTTGGCCATACCACGTCACGTTAACCATAAAGCATACGCCCCCGCCCCCCTTCTTACCAGAAAGATGTTTGTTTCTGTCGGCGCGATGCGTGGAGAAACCAGCTGGCTGCACCGTCTCCGATAGCGTCTCTCCAGTGAGCCATATTTCCGTGAAGCAAAGAACTTTACACTCTCTGATTTCCCTCTGGAATGCTACCCTTGCTCGGATTTCATCAACCTTGTTGTCAAGAGACTGGACATTGGCGAGGAGAATGCTAGGGAGTGGTGCACGATGTGCCCGTCTCCGGAGTCTGACCAGAAGACCGCTTCGTTTTCCCCTTTTTCGAAGTCGTTTTTTGGGGTCGCCGGCTGGGATCCATTCCGTTGTCCTGGGTGAAAGGCAGAACACAGGGTCCGCTTCGCGAAAGTCATATTCTTGGTCGTACTGATGGTGAGTTGACGCTGCTCTTATGTTCAGTAGTTCTTCTCGACTGTATGTAATGAAACCTAAGATGACCTGGGGTACCAATGTAAGAAATAACACGTAAAAAACCAAAAAACTGCATAGTTTCCTAGGAACGCGAAGCGAGGCGGCCATCTCTGTCGGCGCCGGAAGTCAAACCTTAGGATCCAGTGTCTCAAAAACTGCCGCCCTCCTGGGCTTTTCACGCACAGTAGTGTGTAGGGTTTACAGAGAATGGTGCGACAAACAAAACCATCCAGTCAGCGAAAACTGAAAACCGCTCGGTGGATGTGACAAATCAAATTTGAGTTGATGCAAGTTAACAGGCGTGCCACAAACGAACAAATAACGGCACAGTACAACAATGATCCGCAGAACAGCATCTCGGAACGCACAACCCGTCGATCTTTATCACGGTTGGGTTATTGCAGCAGACGACCACACCGGGTTCAATTCCTATCAGCTAAAAACAAGAAGAAACAGCTCCAGTGGGAATGCGATCACCAACACGAAAGCGAGTTCAGTTTGCTTGAGTGGCCTGCGCAGTCCCCAGACCTTTAACCCAATAGAGCATCTTTAGGATGAGATTGAACGTGCTGTTAGCAGCTTGAATGTACCGGCGTCCAATCTGCAGCAGTGCTTCATGCTTCAACATTGACCAACATCCCTGTGCAACGTTTCTGACACCTTGTAGAATGCCCCAAACAATTCAGGCTGTTCTGGAGGCAAAGGAGGGTCCGACCCGGTGCTAGATGGGTGTAACTATTACTATTCCTTCCTCCAATTCCTCCAGCCAAATCACAGGTAGGCCTTTGCAAATATGAGTAAATCAGCCATTCTATGCCGTATTCAATTATAGAGTGTGAAGTTAAATTCAATGTGTTGCACTGAGTAGAAGTGGATATCAGTGTGTTTTTTTGCGTAGCACATACGCATGACGTTTAGAGAATGGGAACGAGTTTCTGGGGACGGGGTGAACAGGACGCTAGGCCACTGAATGTAATAGGTCAGTGTTGATTTCTACTGCTGCTGATTAGCGGGGTAGCATTAGCATGTTGGTGCTAATGTCTGTGTCGATGATTTATATACTAAAAGAAAATTGGAGAGTTTTTTTTAATGAGAAGGATACATTGGAGCATACATTGCTAAGGACAAAAGTACTATTTGTATGGCTTACATTGCAGCTGTTCGCTTTCAGGACCCTCTCGTATCCCTCTGTGTAGCAGAAAAAGCCCCTTGTGGGATGAACAAGGCAATCATGAGGTTCCATCCCGCGGCCCATCCCCCCTAGCCCGCCTCACCAACTGACTATCAGCACTGTCTTTTTCTGGGTTATGCAGTATGCCTGGGGGCACAGATCAGCACACAGATGCACTTATCCAGTGCCTTGCCTGCTAGCCGAAGCAATGGCGGAGATGTAGCTACTGCGGCACACTCTGCTCAGTTGTTCTGAGACTAATGATGTCTCCCTATGACCATGGATAGCCGAAAGGCCTGGATATATCTCAACCTGATCACTTAGATCTATCAAATCGTGTTTATGTTATATTAGTGGTCGTGAAGGAAAGGAGATGAGGAGAGGAGAGAAAGTTTGAACAGACAACCACATTATATTTCTATGTAGTGGACTGCAATGGGGCTGTTATGTCCTGGTGGTCAAAGCCTTTAACCACTATTAAGGCATCTCCGCTCCATCTTATTTACCCTCGCACACTGCAGCATCCTCTCTGGGAAATAGGTACATGGAGTTATCTCAAACTTCACCAGCCCCTGATGTAAACAATGTCATGCTGCTTGCTTATAAAGTACCGCATAGCCCTGATCAGCTCATACCGAGGATCGAACTCATGACCTTTGCCTCGCTGACACACGTGATCACCCTCCTGAAGCGTTCCTAACTATTGCGCTATTGAAAAAGGGCTTCACTTCAGGATGGGGATCTGTGACTTTCACAGACCCCCATCTGCTACACGGACACCTACTCAACACTTCTCTATTAACCCACAAGTCTGTGTTCAGTCAACCTACCCACTGACCTTTGTCTGACATAGCCTATAGGAAGAGCTGGGATCATTAGGTAAGGGGGAGCTATTTGAATGTAGCGTCACTTCAAATTAAGTGTTTTTCATCTATTCCATTGTGGTCCTGATAGACTTTCTCTCTCTCTCTCTCTCTCTCTCTCTCTCTCTCCCTCTCTCCCTCTTTCTCTCTGTTCTCTCGGTTCCTCTCTCTCTCTGTTCTCTCGGTTCCTCTCTCTCTGTTCTCCCTGTTCTCTCAGGTTCCTCTTTCTCTCTCATCTCTCTCTTTCTCTGTTTCTCTCCCCCTTCTTTATTTTTCCTTCCCTCATTCGCTTCACACCTCTCTCTGTTATCTCCATCTCCCCCTTTCTCTATCTCACCCCCTCTGTGCCTGTGATGGACAAGAAACAGTGTTTTTGTTACCATAGCAATGCAACACCAGTCTACACCGTGTTTTGTCATATAACTGAAGACTGGTTGGTTTCTAATCGTACGGGGTTCAGAGGGGGTGAAACGTAAAAGACCCACTCATGCTTTATCCAAAATGTACATTTATATGCACATTTTTTATATGCATCCTTAATGGTTTAGAAACGGCTTATATGCAGTTAAGCAGATTTCATGACATTAGGGACCGGAGTTTTTCCTGGCCATGTGGTCAGGAAAAACTCCAGGTCCAATTAACACAATAAAGACACAATTCTGTGAAAGTATACATTAGATGTTGAATATCTGACTTAATTAATATAAAGATAACGTCAAACCATTACATCATCATGCAAAGTACATCCCACAAGGAAATAGGATCTTCCTGGAGACAATACGGCATGAGGAAGTGGTAAGCTGCAGTGACCTGAACTGAAACTGGGGTCGGGAATGGAATGAAACTGTTTATAGCATGGGCCAGTTTCCCAGACAGAATAAGCATTCAAAATGGAGAGATTCCGTGGTTTTGTCACACATAGATTTGACCTACCAATAAACCATCAAATCAGCAAGCACAGGGTATAGTAATGTGTCCAATACTATGACACACTCGTACTGTCAGACCATGGTCTTTGCATATCTCTGTTGATCTTGGAACACGGAATGTGACTGTGGAATATACATGGAGTATACAAAACATTAAGGACACCTGCACTTTCCATGACAAAGACTGACCAGGTGAATCCAGGTGAAAGCTATGACCCCTTTATTGATGTCACTTGTTAAATCCACTTCAATCAGTGCAGATGAAGGGGAGGATACAGGTTACAGAAGGACTCTTTTAAGCCTTGAGACAATTGAGACATGGATTGTGTACGTGTATTCAGAGGGTGAATGGGCAAGACAAAAGATTTAAGTGCCTTTGAACGGGGTATGGTAGGAACCAAACGCTGCTTGGTTTTTCACGCTCAACATTTTTTCATTTGTATTAAGAGTGGTCCACCACCCAAAGCACATCTAGCCAACTTGACATAATTGTGGGAAGTATTGGAGTCAACATGGGCCAGCGTCCCTGTGGGACGCTTTCAACACCTTTTAGGGTCCATGTTCCAATGAATTGAGGCTGTTCTGAGGGAAAAAGTGGGTGCAACTCAATATTAGGAAGGTGTACCTATGTTTTGTACACTCAGTGTAAATGTACTGAAGATGGAAAATTAAAAGGGACATTTTCTCTTTTGACTCGATTATGATGAATGATTTACCTCCACAGTCTAGAAGTGTAGACATTATTAGATTCTCTCTCCAATCTAGGCATACTTTCACTTAAAGGCTGAGGAGCACTAGCTTTGGGTTCTATTTTAAAACACGGTTCTATCCTTAGGGCATGTTCTGCTCTGATGACCATGGTCCAACCTCTTCTGCTCTCTGTCAGCTGATGCTGTGGGCCTGCCAGAAGTGGACACTTCAAGGTGAACATTGAGAAGAAGGGTGCTTAGCGAACACAACAGATCCTTAGCTATTGCTAGTAACCCAGATATGTCATGCTTCCATCCATAGTCAGAGCTAATGGAAAATTCAGTCATAGATTTTTCAACTAACCTGGGCCCGGTGTCCCAAAAGCATCTTTAAGGCTAATTGTTAGAACTATTCAGCTCAATGGGTTTTGAGGAGGCGAAGAGGAGAGAGGACATGCGGAGAATGCATTTGAGATTCTCCCAGTGTTCCTGCTTAGGGCCGGGAATTGCAAGGGACCTCACAATACAATATTTTCACGATACTTAGGTGCTCCGATATGTATTGGGATTCTACACTGAAGAAAAATAGAAACGTGTAAAGTGTTGGTCCCATGTTTCATGAATTGAAATAAAAGATCCCAGAAATGTTCCATACACACAAAAAGCTTATTTCTCTCAAATGTTGTGCACAAATTTGTTTACATCCCTGTTAGTGAACATTTCTACTTTGCCAAGATAATCCATCCACCTGACAAGTGTGACATATCAAGAAACAGGATGATCATTACACAGGTGCACCTTGTGCTGGGGACAATAAAAGGCCACTCGAAAATGTGCAGTTTTGTCACACAACACAATGCCACAGATGTGTCAAGTTTTGAGGGAGCGTGTAATTGGCATGCTGACTGCAGGCCTGTCCACCAGAGCTGATGCCAGATAATTGAATGTTAATTTATCTACCATAAGCCGCCCCCAAAAGTTGTTGGCAGTACGTCCAACTTGCCTCACAACCGCAGACCCCATTTGTATGGTGTCGTGTGGGCGAGCCGTTTGCTGATGTCAACGTTGTGAACCGAGTGCCCCATGGTGGTGGTGGAGTTATGGTATGGGCAGGTATAATCTACGGACAATGAACATAATTGCATTTTATCGATGGCAATTTGGAAGCACAGAGACACTGATGAGGTCTTAGACCCATTGTGAGGCGCATTTGTTTTAAGGTATCTGTGATCTGTGGTGTACTCAGTGAAAACATGTTGGCTCACTATTTAAGAAGCAGATGGTGAACCAGCTATGGGATGAAAAATACCGGAGATTTGGCGCCAGAACAGCCGACTAGTGCTAACTAACGTTACCTATAGTAGTCCACCCCAAAAAAGGCGTAATCGATTCTTGGAGTCAAATATCGATATAATATCTTCCAAAAATGATATTGCAACATGTACAGTGCCTTCAGAAATTCTTCACAGCCCTTCACCTTTTCCACATTTTGTTACAGCATGAATTTAAAATGGATTACATTGAGATTGTGTGTCACTGGCCTACACACAGTACCCCATAATGTCAAAGTAGAATTGTGTTTTTAGACATTTTTAGTGTTTTGAGTCCATAAGTATTCAACCCCTTTGTTATGGCATGGCTAAATAAGTTCAGGAGTGCTTAACCAGTCACATAATACGTGGCACGGACTCTGCATGCTATAATGGTGTTTAACATGATTTTTGAATGACTTCCTCATCTCTGTAACCCACAAATACAATTCTATGTATGGTCCTTCAATCGAGCAGTGAATTTCAAACACAGATTCAACCACAAAGACCAGGGAGGTTTTCCAATGCCTCGTAAAGAAGGGCACCTACTGGTAGATGGGTAAATAAAAAGCTAAAGAATATGCCTTTGAACATGGTGAAGTTATTAATTACACTTCGGTTGGTGTATCAATAAACCTAGTCACTACAAAGATATACAGTGCCTTGCGAAAGTATTCGGCCCCCTTGAACTTTGCGACCTTTTGCCACATTTCAGGCTTCAAACATAAAGATATAAAACTGTATTTTTTTGTGAAGAATCAACAACAAGTGGGACACAATCATGAAGTGGAACGACATTTATTGGATATTTCAAACTTTTTTAACAAATCAAAAACTGAAAAATTGGGCGTGCAAAATTATTCAGCCCCTTTACTTTCAGTGCAGCAAACTCTCTCCAGAAGTTCAGTGAGGATCTCTGAATGATCCAATGTTGACCTAAATGACTAATGATGATAAATACAATCCACCTGTGTGTAATCAAGTCTCCGTATAAATGCACCTGCACTGTGATAGTCTCAGAGGTCCGTTAAAAGCGCAGAGAGCATCATGAAGAACAAGGAACACACCAGGCAGGTCTGAGATACTGTTGTGAAGAAGTTTAAAGCTGGATTTGGATACAAAAAGATTTCCCAAGCTTTAAACATCCCAAGGAGCACTGTGCAAGCGATAATATTGAAATGGAAGGAGTATCAGACCACTGCAAATCTACCAAGACCTGGCCATCCCTCTAAACTTTCAGCTCATACAAGGAGAAGACTGATCAGAGATGCAGCCAAGAGGCCCATGATCACTCTGGATGAACTGCAGAGATCTACAGCTGAGGTGGGAGACTCTGTCCATAGGACAACAATCAGTCGTATATTGCACAAATCTGGCCTTTATGGAAGAGTGGCAAGAAGAAAGCCATTTCTTAAAGATATCCATAAAAAGTGTCGTTTAAAGTTTGCCACAAGCCACCTGGGAGACACACCAAACATGTGGAAGAAGGTGCTCTGGTCAGATGAAACCAAAATTGAACTTTTTGGCAACAATGCAAATGTTATGTTTGGCGTAAAAGCAACACAGCTCATCACCCTGAACACACCATCCCCACTGTCAAACATGGTGGTGGCAGCATCATGGTTTGGGCCTGCTTTTCTTCAGCAGGGACAGGGAAGATGGTTAAAATTGATGGGAAGATGGATGGAGCCAAATACAGGACCATTCTGGAAGAAAACCTGATGGAGTCTGCAAAAGACCTGAGACTGGGACGGAGATTTGTCTTCCAACAAGACAATGATCCAAAACATAAAGCAAAATCTACAATGGAATGGTTCAAAAATAAACATATCCAGGTGTTAGAATGGCTAAGTCAAAGTCCAGACCTGAATCCAATCGAGATTCTGTGGAAAGAACTGAAAACTGCTGTTCACAAATGCTCTCCATCCAACCTCACTGAGCTCGAGCTGTTTTGCAAGGAGGAATGGGAAAAAATTTCAGTCTCTCGATGTGCAAAACTGATAGAGACATACCCCAAGCGACTTACAGCTGTAATCTCAGCAAAAGGTGGCGCTACAAAGTATTAACTTAAGGGGGCTGAATAATTTTGCACGCCCAATTTTTCAGTTTTTGATTTGTTAAAAAAGTTTGAAATATCCAATAAATGTCGTTCCACTTCATGATTGTGTCCCACTTGTTGTTGATTCTTCACAAAAAAATACAGTTTTATATCTTTATATTTGAAGCCTGAAATGTGGCAAAAGGTCGCAAAGTTCAAGGGGGCCGAATACTTTCGCAAGGCACTGTAGGTGTCCTTCCTAACTCAGTTACCAGAGAGGAAGGAAACCACTCAGGGATTTCACCATGAGGTCAATGGTGACTTTAAAATGGTTACAGAGTTAAATGGCTGTGATAGGAGACAACAGGATGGATCAACAACATGGTAGTTACTCCATAATACCAAACTAAATGAGTGCAAAGAAGGAAGCCTGTACAGAATAAAAAATATTCCAAATCATGCATCTTGTTTGCAATAAGGCACTAAAGTAAAACTGCAAAAAGTATTTTCAAGCGTGGTGGTGACTGCATCATGTTATGGGTATGCTTGTAATCGACAAGGACTGGGGAGTTTTTTGGGATAAAAATAAACTGAATATTGCTAAGCACAGACAAAAATCCTAGAGGAAAACCTGGTTCAGTCTGCTTTTCAACAGACACTGGGAGACAATTACACCTTTCAGCACGACAATAACCTAAAACACAAGGCAAAATATACACTGGAGTTGCTTACCAAGATGAAACTGAATGTTTCTGAGTGAGCCTAGTTAAAGTTTTGACATACTGGAAATCGGTTGAAAATCTAATGCAAAACTTGATCAATGGATCAACAGACGGAGCTTGAATAATTTTAAGAATGTGCAAATATTGTTCTATCCAGGTGTGCAAATCTCATAGACACCCAGAAAGACTCACAGCTGTAATCTCAGCCAAATGTGATTCTTAACATGTATTGACTCAGGGGTGTGAATACTTAAGTAAATGAGATATCTGTATTTTCATTTTCAATACGTTAGCAAAAATGTCTAAAAACATGTTTTCACTTTGTCATTATATGGAGTATTGTGTGTAGAACTGTACTCCATCGTCCTTCAATATCATTGTCATGGCAACATGTTTTGGCTTTCCTAAGAGTAGATAAATGAACAATCCCTTCGCATTCTCTCTAGGATGAATATATTACAAATCAGTCCTGAATGCCACTGGCAGCAGCCACAAGAAACGAGAACAATAGTCTATGCGTTTCAAGAAAAGACATGCAGTGCAGTCGTTTCCATGGTGACCGCACTGCACAGCAAGTGGGCAGAGACTACCAGACGAGTCCTGAGAAATGGTGGGGAAATAAAGAGCTGTGTGTGTGTGCACCTGTGTGCATGTATGTGTGTGTGCTTTGTCGGTTTGTGCGTATTGCATGCATATGTGCATATGATGCGTAAGATGGCGCTGCAGTGTATAGCAGTGGATTTACGGGCTCCTGATCAATTATGCTATTTTATGTTTGTTTTTTTACGCTAATCTTAACTTTTTTTTTGTACATAATGTCTCCACGATAAATTCCTATGACTGAAAACTGCTTCTGGACATCAGAACAGCGATCACCAACCTCGATTTGGATGACAATTTCTACTTCAACGAGTTGGCAGCTCTGGACTTTCTGCTTAATCCGCATTAAGGCCTTGGTCATCTGGACTCGAAAGAAGAAGTGACAGCGCAAGAGGCTGACGAGACAAGCAGGCAACATGACGAGACTATATTGGTGAGCAAATAAACCGCCTCTACCCTCCGTTTTATTGGTGAATGTACACTGGAGAGCAAACTGGACGAGCTCTGTTCGAGACTATCCTATCAACGGACCTGAAGAACTGTAATATTGGGTTTTCCATGCACCGTCAAGACTGGACAGCAGCCTCTGGTAAGGCGAAGGGATGAGCGGTGTGTCTTTGTTAACAACAGCTGTTGTGCGATCTCTTATGTTAAGGAAGTTTTGAGTTTCTGCTCACCGAGTTAGAACACCTCATGATAACCTGCAGACATTTACCAAGAGTTTTCATCTATATTTTTCAGAGCTGTTTACCAATACAAACCGATGCTGGCACATAAGCAAACAAGAAAATGCACATCCAGAAGTGACGCTTCTCATGGCCGGTGATTTCAATGCAGGGAAACTGAAGTCTGTTTTACTTCATTTTTACCAGCATGTCAACTGTACAACTAGAGGCGACAAAACTCTAGATCACCTTTACTTCACACAGAGAAACGCATATAAAGCTCTCCCTCACCCTCCCTTTGGCAAATCTAACTCTATCCTTCTGATTCCTTTTTACAAGCACAAACTCAACCAGGCAGTACCAGTGACATGTTGAATACAGAAGTAGTCAGATGAAGCAGATGCTAAACTACAGGACTGTTTCCCAATACTTATTTTCCACCATAATTTGCAAATAAATTCATTAAAAATCCTACAATGTGATTTTCTGTATTTTTTTTCTTCTCATTTTGTCTGTCATAGTTGAAGTGTACCTATGATGAAAATTACAAATCTCATCTTTTTAAGTGGGAGAACTTGCACAATTGGTGGCTGACTAAATACTTTTTTGTCCCACTGTATGTACATAGACTACATGTAAAAAAAATATTTAAAAAAAGGTATGTGAACACCTGCTCATCAAACATCTCATTCCAAAATCATGGGCATTAATATGGAGTTGGTCTCCCCCTTGCTGCTATAACAGCCTCCACTCTTCTGGGAAGGCTTTTTACTAAATGCTGGAACATTGCTGCGGGGACTTGCTTCCATTCAGCCACAAGAGCATTAGTGAGGTCGGGCACTGATGTTGGGCGAATAGGACTGGCTCACAGTTGGCATTCCAATTGATCCCAAAGGTGTTTGATGGGGTTGAGGTCAGGGCTTTGTATGGGCCAGTCAAGTTCTTCCACACTGATCTTGACAAACCATTTCTGTATGGACCTCGCTTTGTGCACGGGGGCATTGTCATGCTGACACAGGAAAGAGCCTTCCCTAAACTGTTTCCACAAAGTTAGAAGCACAGAGTCGTCTAGAATGTCATTGTATGCTGTAATGTTAAGATTTAATTTCCCGTCACTGGAACTAAGGGGATTAGCCCGAACCATGAAAAACAGCCCCAGACCATTATTCCTCCTCCACCAAACTTTACAGTTTGCACTATGAATTGGGGCAGGTAGCATTCTCCTGGCATCCATCATATACAGATTAGTCTGTCGGATTGCCAGATGGTGAAGTGTGATTCATCCCTCCAGAGAACGTGTTTCCGCTGCTCCAGAATCCAATGGTGGTGAGCTTTACACCACTCCAACCAACGCTTGGCATTGCACATGTTGATCTTAGGTTTGTGTGCAGCTGCTCGGCCATGGAAACCCATTTCATGTAGCTCCTGACAAACAGTTCTTGTGCCGACGTTGCTTCTGTAAAGGATTGAAAACAAAGTCACAAAAACAGACAACCCTTTATTATTATTATTTTTAAACAATTTGTTCATGTATTTGTCTTAATTCATATTCTACATGCTTTAGCATTAGTAGTCCATCAGGCCAATAGATGGCGCTGCCGCATTGTGGTAGTAAGAGAAACAGCAAGTTCTGGCCAAGAGAGCGCACCATTCTTCAGAATAAAGAAAGCGTCAGAACTTTGCAGACGTAAGCTTGTGTCTGTTCTTTTTACTATTACAGGCCACCTCAGCTACAGACTGAGGCTGGTAACACTTCCATTGGCAGTTTGGAACTCAGTAGTGAGTGTTGCAACCGAGGACAGAAGATTTTTATGAGCTACGTGCTTCAGCACTCCGTGGTGGGTTTGTGTGGCCTACCACTTCACGGCTGAGCCACTGTTGCTCCTAGACGTTTCCACTTCACAATAAAAGCACTTACAGTTGACCGTGGCAGCTCTAACCGGGCAGACATTTTACCAACTGACGTGTTGGAAAGAGGCATCCTATGACGGTGACACGTTGAAAGTCACTGAGCTGGTCAGTAAGGCCATTCTACTGCCATTGTTTGTCTATGGAGATTGCATGGCTGTGTGCTCGATTTTATACACCTGTCAACAACAGGTGTGGCTGAAATAGCCAAATCCACTCATTTGATAGGGTGTCCACATACTTTGTATATATGGTGTATCTACCTCAGCTACCTCGTTCCCCTGCACATCGACTCAGTACTAGTACCCTGTGTACATAGCCAAGCTAATGTTACTCATTGTGTAGTTATTCCTCGTGTTTTATTTTTCTAAACTGTTTCTATTTTTCTGTCTGCATTGTTGGGAAGGGCCCGCAAGTAAGCATTTCACTGTTAGTCTACACCTGTTGTTTACGAAGCATGTGACAAATCCAATTTGATTCGATTTTTGATTTGATATTAATGTGTGTGTGGGTGGGTGGATGTATTTTGTATGTCTGCATGTTTGTGCGTATTCACACATGCTTGACATTCGTAATGAGCCCTCCACGCCATCCCTTAGACAAAAACACCAGGAAGTCTGTGTCAATGCAGCTGCCCAACCCTTACCAGCTGGGCTCAGGCACTGCTCCAGAGAGAGGGGGAAAAAAAGAAAGAGCGAGAGCTGTGTCTCAGCAGCCCAATGTCTGACAGCTAGCCGCTGCCACCTCTCTCTCCCTGGCCACAAGCCACAGTACAGCGCTTCAGCTGCACCCTGCCACACCCTTTCTCTTCCCTTCTATTCTCTTCTCCTCCCACTTACAGGAATTTAGGAATGTGAAGGAGAGGATCCATTATGAATCAAGGATTGCGCCCCCATATTGGACCGCGGACCGGATCCGTGCCCATAACAGGGTCAATATGGACCGCGGGTCCTAAATAAAATAAACAAATAGAAAATCATAATTTTACTCGGTCTGGCTTTGACCCCTGGTATCATATAAGCACACAGGAAATTTTCTTTAAAACCGGAAAACAAATCTTTGCCCCATGCAAAATGTGTGACCGGACCTTCTGAAATAGTACTTGAGTACCCCTGAGATAGAGGGTTGTTCTAACTAACCAAGCAGATGGAAATAGAAGAGGCTCATATGTAATGTAATAGCATATTTCTACATGGGTGAGCCATAATGTAGCGTAGCTTTGCTATGTGTGAACACTTCCTCTGTAGTGCCCTTCAAACACCCAGATGAGTCATACTGCTCTGGGTGTTACCATTGCCAATTAGCATCCTAGCAGGGCCTCTGCTCTGTTTGTGGATGTAAGTGCTACGAATGCAGCTTTATCCTGTGATCCGACCTGTGGAGAGTAAATAGATCGATATCCTCCTCCTCTACAAATATGAAAGAGTGTGGAAGAGGGGAATGAAGCTTGAAGCGCGGTAGCCCACCCGAATCAGCAGCACGTTAGCATCGAGAAGGAGGCTGTAACGGGGGGATGAAAATAATAAATCGATGTGTGTGTGATGAGTGAGGGTGTGTCTGCGTGTTCACCTGCGTGTGCGCCTGTGTGTCTTTGTATTTCTTTGTGAGCCGTTCCTGTGCATGACATGCCAGTGTGTGTGCGTCGGTATCTATATGTGACCCTTCCAGATAGATTTGAATTCATTGATAATGCCAGAGAATCCGGTGTTTGGAGGATATATTGGCAACGGTGCTGTTAGCAAACCATGCATTTGTTTAATCTGTTTTCTAGTGATTTTCTGGGGGATACATCCATAACAATGACCTAATGATGCGCAATTTCACCTGGCATAGAAAATGTGCTATTCTGCCAGGACATTGTTCAGAGGAGCTAGCCAACTACACAGCTAACAGTCACTTCAAACTGAAGCTGGAATGACCAAAAACTAGCCGTGCTTTGTTTTTCTATTGGAATTTCTTTGTATATGTCCATAAATATTATGCTGATTTATGATTTCGACTGGCTGAGAAAAGCTGCCTGTCTGTCTCGTCCAGACTCCAACACGTTCATTACTATGGGACAGCTGGAGATGGAATTTCATTATTGAAACAATGTTGCAAATGTCGGAGAGACAGACAGCAAGGTTTATACAAACCTCCGTCGTTGAAAACCAATTGCTAGTCTAAAAGAAATTGGAGATAATGTCTAGATGTTTTTACAGTGGAGATTATATTATAAATCGCCTCGCCGATGAGAAAGTGGATTGTGCAGTGAGATGGAATAGAGTAAACGTAGATTTAGCCAGTGTAATTTGTGGAATAGACACCGGAAGGAATGGGGTTTTAACCAATCAGCATCCAGGATTAGACCAATCCTTTGTATAAACTATAAATTTTATAGTATATAAATATTATAAACCGGGTGGTTCGAGCCCTGAATGCAGATTGGCTGAAATATGTTGTATCAGACCATATACCATGGGTATGACAAAAAAAATATTGTTAACTTGTAGCCTCTTAAATGTGAAGTCCCCATATTTGGGGACCCTATTCAGTTTTCTTTATTCAGTTCAGTCTGGTATGAGAACGGTAGCCCCTATCTGCAAAAGCAAGGTGTCTGCGGAAAGCTTGGCTATTGATCCGTACCTTAAAATTTTCGGTGCGATTTACTACCATATATGGGCATACGGATTTATAAGGGCAGTCCGAGCCGAATACCTCATTTCAAGATGGCTGTTACCTACCTTCCGGGTAGCGTTGTGAAGCATAGACTAAATTAACACGGAATACGCTGATATACACCGAAAGCCGGGACTCCACAGATCATGAGGACATATAATGTCACTTTGGATTGGTTTAGTGACACTTGGAAACGTCCCGTAACCACACCTGACACCACTTATTAAAACATCTGCCCATTTCAGGTCTATCAATCCCATTTTTTCCTGATTTTGTTCAGATGTTGTGGAAGCCATCTGATGTGTTTTCAGCTCTAGTCATCAATAATTCACCTATAGCTTGTCAATGAAAGATGACAAAAAAAATAAAAAGTTATTTTGTTTGAACTTGATCTAGTGTATTCTGAACTATGTAACTCCTATCTTCTGACCATTTCCTCAAAATCTCCCAGATGTCTTCTTTCCAAATATACCAAGTTTTGGCATGTCTGAATCATGTAATACTTTTGGGTAGATCTATTTTGGCGAAAATCAACATTTTGTCATTACATTTACAAATGACATTGGTAACCAGTAATAATAGCAATAAGGCACCTCGGGGGTTTGTGGTATATGTCCAATATACCACGGCTAAGGGCTGTATCCAAGCACACTGAGCTGCGTTGTGCACACAAACAGCCCGTAGCCTTGGTATATTGGCCA
This sequence comes from Oncorhynchus tshawytscha, assembly GCF_018296145.1. Classification (NCBI taxonomy): domain Eukaryota; kingdom Metazoa; phylum Chordata; class Actinopteri; order Salmoniformes; family Salmonidae; genus Oncorhynchus; species Oncorhynchus tshawytscha. Next base: position 38,879,254 of record NC_056436.1, on the reverse strand, counting down.
TGTACCACACCCCCTCGAGCCTTATTGATTAAATAACCCTCCTCCTATCAACGGCCCTGGTCTGCCCCTGGCCCAACAAGAGGCCTCATATCAAACAGTATGTATTTTATGAGGAATGGATGGTCAGTTACAGCATGACATTGATTTCTATTGAGATGAGGTCTTACACAAAGACATTTGCATGACATTACTGTTAGCAAAGGGATGTCGTGTTATTATGTAGCTCCCTCTCCTGGTCATTAATGTGCACTGACATCTTATATTTAAAATAGTTATTTGAACATGAGGGTACATTAGAAATGGTCTGTATCATAATATACTTGTTAAGGCAGTGGTATTTCTGAGATAATATGCTGCTGAATGTACTGTTATAGTTCAAAGTAGATTCAAACTAGCGTCCTGAAAAGGCCTTCAGTCATAAGCATGCTCACTACTTCCTATTGCCTCCGGTTTTGCAGAGGCCCCAAATCTTTTTCATTAACAGGGTGGTGTACCTAAGAAATGGAGTGTATATTGTAGTGAATTCGGGGGGTAGCCCCAACTGTGACTCAAACCTGGGTCCAGCGACTGTCAAGCCAACACCTTAACCGTTAAGCTTTGAGGTCTGAACCTCTTGACAGGCTTGCTTGGTGTTGGCTCAAGGTCGCCACACCTCACCCATCCTTCGGAAGTCTGTCCCCACGCTTCTCTATGTAACAGGGTTGGTTATGTTTCCACTTGCCACTTCGATGTTTATGCATTCCTATTGGTTAGTTGAATTTACATATCAATAAGGTGTTATGCCATTGGTTAAGCTCGCAGATAGGGGGAGATCGCAAATGTAAATTCTTCCTAATCGGATATTGACAACCAAGCGGCAGGTCACGTTCTGAAGTACTGTATTCTATTTTCATATTTACAATGTGTACGAGTTCACTATGTACATGGCCTGCTATATTCTGAGTGTGCAAAACATGAAGGACATTGCTCTTTCCATGACAGACTGACCAGATGAATCCAGGTGAAAACTATGATCCCTTATTGATGTCACTTGTTAAATCTACTTCAATCAGTGTAGATGATGGGCAGGAGACAGGTTAAAGAAGGATTTTTAAGCCTTGAGACAATTGAGACATGGATTGTGTGTGTGTGCCATTCAGAGGGTGAATGGACAAGACAAAATATTGAAGTGTTTTTGAACAGGGTATGGTAGTAGGTGCCAGGCGCACTGGTTTGTGTCAAGAACTGCAACGCTGCTGGGTTTTTCACGCCCAACAGTTTCCCGTTTGTATCAAGAATGGTCCACCATCCAAAGAACATCCAGCCAACAACAACTGTGGTAAGCATTTCAGTCAACATTGGCTAGCATCCCTGTGTAATGCAAATTGGGGCTGTTCTGAGGGCAACTCAGTATTAGGAAGGTGTCCTTAATGTTTTGTATACTCAGTGTATAAATCCAATCAAATTTTATTGGTCACATACACATGTTTAGCAGATGTTATTGCGGGTGTAGCGAAATGCTTGTATATGTGTATGGTACCTAGTAGATATTGAGGGCATCCTGAGATGTGCTTATTGTTGTAAGAGTGAGTTAGCTAGCATGCTCTTATACAATGTTATTTCCAATGCTAACAGACGTATGTCAAATCTACCGCCATCAACATACTGTTGTCCTGCACATCTAATGCACTTCCTTGTGTCTATCATCAGAATAAACACCAATCAATTGTGATCGCTGGCTGTACAGCCCTTTCTTAAAAAACTAAAGACCGTCATGAAGTACGATCACATCTGTTCCACCGGGGCCGAGACCAGTCTTCTTGTCTTCGCTGGACAGCTGTTACATCTTTACCAAGTCCCTAACGTGTACACACCTGTCAAATGGCCTCACCTGGGCTATTCCACTTCTGACTCCTATGTAGCGAATTAGGAGGTAGCCCTGACTGGGACTCAAACCCGGATCCAGTGACTGGCAAGCCAACCTCTTTATTGTTACTCCAGTAGGTTCGGACCTCTTGATGTAATGGTTAAGGTGTTGGCTTGACAGTTGCTGTACCTTGGGTTCCAGTCCCGGTCAGGGCCATCTCCTACAATATACTTTCTCCAATCGTTTTGTTCTGAACAGAACAACTTTTTTTCTCTCGTTCTGTTCCACTATTCTGACCAGCAACATAAAGTTCTGAACCGGTTTGAACACAAAAAATGTACCAGTTTATATCGTTCCTTTCTGTTCCTTTTTAACCTGTGATTTTTTTTGCTCATTAAATGACTTCACCAATCAGTGTGGATAGAGCCGGCAAGCTAGTTGTTTACATGTGTGATGGACAGACGAGTGCAGCCAGTGGAGAGAGGGTTGCTGGTGGAGAGAGGGTTGCTGGTGGAGAGAGGGTTGCCGGTGGAGAGAGGGTTGCCGGTGGAGAGAGGGTTGCCGGTGGAGAGAGGGTTGCCGGTGGAGAGAGGGTTGCTGGTGGAGAGAGTGTTGCTGGTGGAGAGAGGGTTGCTGGTGGAGAGAGGGTTGCTGGTGGAGAGAGGGTTGAGGAGGCTTGAAGCTCTGGGCATCTTGTTAAGAAAAAAATGCCTGGAAAGTAAAATAACGTTAGTAACTGGTTCCCGTGCTTTTAGAAATAACGGTTCTGTTCCAGAACTGTGTGGATCACTTTCATTCCATTTCTGTTCCTTGAAAAACTTATTTTTTTGGTTCTGTTCCCTGAACCATGTATTGTACTTCCTTTAACTGCCCCTAATTGACCTATTTTTAGCTATAAAGTCAAATCAATCAAATTAATTTATAAAGCCCTTTTTACATCAGCCGATGTCACAAAGTGCTGTAACAGAAACCCAGCCTAAAACCCCAAACGGCAAGCAATGCAGATGTAGAAGCATGGTGTCTAGGAAAAACTCCCTAGAAAGGCAGGAACCTTGGAAGAAACCTAGAGAGGAACCAGGCTCTGAGGGGTGGCCAGTCCCCTTCTGGCTGTGCCGGGTGGAGATTATAACAGAACATGACCAAGATGTTCAAACGTTCATAGATGACCAGCAGAGTTAGACAATAATAATCACAGTGGTTGTAGAGGGTGCAACAGGCCAGCACCTCTGGTGTAAATGTCAGTTGGCTTTTCGTAGCCGATCATTCAGAGTTAGAGACAGCAGGTGCGGTAGAGAGAGTCCAAAACAGCAGGTCCGGGACAAGGTAGCACGTCCAGTGAACAGGTCAGGGTTCCATAGCCGCAGGCAGAACAGTTGAAACTGGAGTAGCAGCACGACCAGGTGGACTGGGGACAGCAAGGAGCCACCAGGCCAGGTAGTCCTGAGGCTTAGGTCCTCGGAGAGAAGAGAGAGAGAGAGAGAGAGAGAAGAATGAGAATTAGAGGGAACATTCTTAAATTCACACAGGACACTGGATAAGACATGAGAAATACTCCAGATATAACAGACTGACCCTAGCATCCCGACACATAAACTATTACAGCATAAATACTGGAGGCTGAGACAGGAGGGGTCAGGAGACACTGTGGCTCTCTCCGACGATACCCCCGGACAGGGCCAAACAGGCAGGATATAACCCCACCCACTTTGCCAAGGCACAGCCCCCACACCACTAGAGGGATATCTTCAACCACCAACCTACTACCCTGAGACAAGGCCGAGTATAGCCCACAAAGACCTCCCCAATGGCACGAACCCGAAGGGGGCGCCAACCCGGACAGGAAGATCATGTCAGTGACTCAACCCACTCAAGTGACACACCCCTCCTAGGGACAGCATGGAAGAGCCCCAGTAAGCCAGTGACTCAGCCCCTGTAATACGGTTAGAGGCAGAGAATCCCACTGGAAAGAGGGGAACCGGCCAGGCAGAGACAGCAAGGGAGGTTCGTCACTCCAGTGCCTTTCCGTTCACCTTCACACTCCTGGGCCAGACTACACTCAATCATATGACCCACTGAAGAGATGAGTCTTCAATAAAGACTTAAAGGTTAAGACCTAGTCTGCGTCTCTCACATGGATAGGCAGACCATTCCATAAAAATGTAGCTCTATAGGAGAAAGCCCTGCCTCCATCTGTTTGCTTAGAAATTCTAGGGACAGTAAGGAGGCCTGCGTCTTGTGACCGTAATGTACATGTAGGTATGTACGGCAGGACCAAATCGGAAAGATAGGTAGGAGCAAGCCCATGTAATGCTTTGTAGGTTAGCAGAAGGGAGGCTAGCAGTGTAGGGAGGCTAGCACTGGAGTAATATGACCAACGTTTTTGGTTCTAGTCAGGATTCTAGCAGTCGTGTTTAGCACTAACTGAAGTTTATTTAGTGCTTTATCCAGGTAGCCGGAAAGTAGAGCATTGCAGTAGTCTAATCTAGAACTGACGAAAGCATGGATTAATGTTTCTGCATCATTTTTTGACAGAAAGTTTCTGATTTTTGCTATGTTATGAAGAGCTGCCCTTGAAATATTCTTGATATGTTCGTCAAAAGAGAGCTCAGGGTCCAGAATAACGCAGAGGTCCTTCACAGTTTTATTTGAGATGACTGTACAACCATCAAGATTAATTGTCAGATCCAACAGAAGATTTTTCTTGGGACCTAGAACAAGCATCTCTGTTTTGTCCGAGTTTAAAAGTAAAACATTTGCCGCCATCCACTTCCTTATGTCTGAACACAAGCTTACAAAGATGGCAATTTTGGGGCTTCATCATGTTTCATCAAAATGTACAGCTGTGTATCATCCGCATAGCAGTGAAAGTTAACATTATGTTTCCGAATGACATCACCAAGAGGTAAAATATATAGTGAAAAAAAGGACAAACCATCCACAGAGAGAAACTGATATCTTTCCGACAGAGAAGATCTAAACCAGGCCAGAACTTGTCCATGTAGACCAATTTGGGTTTCCAATCTCTCCAAAAGAATGTGGTGACCGATGGTATCAAAAGCAGCACTAAGGAGCATAAGGACAGATGCAGAGCCTTGGTCTGACGCCATTAAAAGGTAATTTACCACCTTCACGAGTGCAGTCTCAGTGCTATGATGGGGTCTAAAACCAGACTGAAGCATTTTGTATACATTGTTCGTCTTCAGGAAGGCTGTGAGATGCTGCGCAACAGATTTTTCAAAAATGTTTGAGAGGAATGGGAGATCCGATATATAATTTTATTTTCTGGGTCAAGGTTTGGCTTTTTCAAGAGAGGCTTTATTACTGCCACTTTTAGTGAGTTTGGTACACATGGATAGGGAGTTCGTGGATAGGGAGCCATTTATTATATTCAACATAGGAGGGCCAAGCACAGGAAGCAGCTCTTTCAGTAGTTTAGTTGGAATAGGGTCCAGTATGCAGCTTGAAGGTTTAGAGGCCAAGATTATTTTCATCAATGTGTCAAGAGATATAGTATTAAAAAACTTGTCTCCCTTGATCCTAGGTCCTGGCAGTATTGTGCAGACTCAGGATAACTGAGCTTTGGAGAAATAGCAGATTTAAAGAGGAGTCCGTAAATTGCTTTCTTATGCTCATAATCTTTTCTTGATTGGAGGCAGCTTGTGTCAATTACAGAACATTTCCTACCTGCAGCAATACTAGTGGACAATGCTCAAAATACCGATATAAAAGCCTAGAGTCTCAAAGTGCCTGAGAAATCCTTGCCTATTCAGAGGAAGATGCGATGCGAGAGGGTCCTACAGCGATAAGCAGACTGCCTGCCTACCAGCCTTTGGCATAACGACTCACATTGCTAGTGTGGAGACAAGACCATCACGTCATTATATGCAGTATCCCTTCCCTTGTTATGAACGTCAGTGGGAAAAGCGAATGGATGCTTGCGAGGATATACATTTTGATCATGTAGTGCCCTCCCCTGGTCATTCACATGCACTGACATCTGATATTTCAAATTGCTCTTTGAGCACAGGAAGGTGTATCAGAAATGGCCTTTGTCACACTATACTTGTTAAGGCAGTGGAATTTTTTGAGATAATCTGCTGTTGAATGCATTATGAAATGAAAGTAGAGGATGGATTCTAACCTGCGAACTTGTGTCCTTTTGATGGCCCTCAGAGAGCTATAAGAGAGACCATCCTTCACAAACACGAAGGACACACAAAAGGTTATTGTTTTTTCTCCGCTCTCAAATATTTGTATAAACTTTGACATGGTTTAGGAGATAGCGACTGCAGGAAGGTAAAGGCCCATTTCACCAAATGAAAGTCTGATTGTATAGGCGATTACATGAAGAGTCAGTCCCTGGTTGTTTGCTTGAGTAATTTGAGACGGGAGTTCCATGTAACCATGGCTCTATATAATGCTGTGCATTGCCTTGAATTTGTTTTAGATTTGGGGACATGGAGCACAATCAATGTTGACACATTGACGAGAAGTAGAGCACACCACAGTAAGTATTGTAGCTGAGCATGGACTAATTACTATTAATAAATAGTAGCATGAAAGTAAAATGTATCTCTCTGTTTTTTTTTTACATAACTGTACATTTCTTCCCAACTTTAAACTTCGATGGAGACAGGTGACATGATTGAGATAAAGATGGATGCATACAAACACTGGGCCTTGTACGTTGGAAATGGCCATGTCATCCAGTTTATTTTATTTTTTATTTCACCTTTATTTAACCAGGTAGGCCGGTTGAGAACAAGTTCTCATTTACAACTGCGACCTGGCCAAGATAAAGCAAAGCAGTGTGACAAAAACAACAACACAGAGTTACACATGGAATAAACAAACGTACAGTCAATAACAGAATAGAAAAATCTGTGTACAGTGTGTGCAAATGTAGATAGGCAATAAATAGGCCATAGTGGCGAAATAGTTAAAATTTAGCATTAACACTGGAGTGATAGATGTGCAAGTAGAGATACTGGGGTGTTAAAGAGCAAAACAAATAACAATATGGGGATGAGGTAGTTGGGTGGGCTATTGATGGGCTGTGTACAGGTGCAGTGATCAGTAAGCTGCTCTGACAGCTGATGCTTATAGTTAGTGAGAGAGATATGTATATGTTGGAAAGGGAGATATATGTTGGCTTTGGGGATGACCAGAGAAATATACCTGCGTGCTACGGGTGGGTGTTGCTATGGTGACCAGTGAGCTGAGATTAGGCGGGGCTTTACCTAGCAAAGCCTTAGAGATGACCTGGAGCCAGTGGGTTTGGCGACGGATATGTAGCGAGGGCCAGCCAATGAGAGCATACAGGTCACAGTGGTGGGTAGTATATCGGGCTTTAGTGACAAAACGGATGGCACTGTGATAGACTGCATCCAATTTGCTGAGTAGAGTGTTGGAGGCTATTTTGTAAATTACATCGCCAAAGTCAAGTATCGGTAGGATAGTTTGATGAGTTTTACGAGGGTATGTTTGGCAGCATGAGTGAAGGAGGCTTTTTTGCGAAATAAGAAGCCGATTCTAGATTTAATTTTGGATTGGAGATGCTTAATGTGAGTCTGGAAGGAGAGTTTACAGTCTAACCAGACACCTAAGTATTTGTAGTTGTCCACATATTCTAAGTCAGAACCGTCCAGAGTAGTGATGCTAGTTGTGCAGACAGCGATCGGTTGAAGAGCATGCATTTAGTTTTACTAGCACTTAAGAGCAGTTGGAGGCCACGGAAGGAGTGTTGTATGGCATTGAAGCTTGTCTGGAGGTTTGTTAACACCGTGTCCACAGAAGGGCCAGATGTATACAGAATGGTGTCGTCTGCGTAGAGGAGGATCTGAGAATCACCAGCAGCAAGAGCGACATCATTGATATATACAGAGAAAAGAGTCGGCCCGAGATTTGAACCCTGTGGCACCCCCATAGAGACTGCCAGAGAACCGGACAACAGGCCCTCCGATTTGACACACTGAACTCTATCTGAGAAGTAGTTGGTGAATCAGGCCAGGCAGTCATTTGAGAAACCAAGGCTATTGAGTGCCGATAAGAATGCGGTGATTGACAGAGTCGAAAGCCTTGGCCAGGTCGATGAAGACGGCTGCACAGTACTGTTTTTATTATTTTTTTATTTTTTTATTTCACCTTTATTTAACCAGGTAGGCTAGTTGAGAAGAAGTTCTCATTTGCAACTGCGACCTGGCCAAGATAAAGCATAGCAGTGTGAACAGACAACACAGAGTTACAGAGTGATAAATGATCAGATGGTCATGTACAGGTAGAGATATTGGTGTGCAAAAGAGCAGAAAAGTAAATAAATAAAAACAGTATGGGGATGAGGTAGGTAAAAATGGGTGGGCTATTTACCGATAGACTATGTACAGCTGCAGCGATCGGTTAGCTGCTCAGATAGCAGATGTTTGAAGTTGGTGAGGGAGATAAAAGTCTCCAACTTCAGCGATTTTTGCAATTTGTTCCAGTCACAGGCAGCAGAGAACTGGAACGAAAGGCGGCCAAATGAGGTGTTGGCTTTAGGGATGATCAGTGAGATGCACCTGCTGGAGCGCGTGCTACGGATGGGTGTTGCCATCGTGACCAGTGAACTGAGATAAGGTGGAGCTTTACCTAGCATGGACTTGTAGATGACCTGGAGCCAGTGGGTCTGTACTGTCTTTTATTGATGGCGGTTATGATATCGTTTAGGACCTTGCGCGTGGCTGAGGTGCACCCATGACCAGCTCGGAAACCAGATTGCAGAGTGGGCTTGGGCAAGTTGCTGCGGGGGGTGCAGAGCTGTTGGCCGGTTATAACTCCAGGTTATTCTAGAGAGGTATTCAATTAACTATATACTGTATATCCATTGAATATGGCAAATACTTTGAGCTAAGTACAAATGTCTTAAAGAACCACAAAGGTTATGTTTGTGTGTAATATATATATTTACTACCGTTCAAAAGTTTGGGGTCACAAATGTCCTTGTTTTTGAAAGAAAAGCACATTTTTGTCCATTAAAACAACATCAAATTGATCAGAAATACAGTGTAGACATTGTTAATGTTGTAAATGACTATTGTAGTTGGAAACGGATGATTTGTTATGTTTTTCTACATCGGCGTACTGAGGCCCATTATCAGCAACCATCACTCCTGTGTTCCAATGGCACGTTGTGTTAATCCAAGTTTATAATTTTAAAAGGCTAATTTATAATTCGAAAATCCTTTTGCAATTATGTTAGCAGAGCGAAAACTGTTGTACTGAATGAAGAAGCAATAAATGGGCCTACTTTAGACTAGTTGAGTTCCTGGACCATCAGCATTTGTGTGTTCAATTACAAGCTCAAAATGGCCAGAAACAAATAACTTTCTTCTGAAGCTCATCAGTCTATTCTTGTTCTGAGAAGTTAAGGCTATTCCATGCGAGAAATTTGCAAGAAACGAAAGATCTCGTACAACGCTGTGTACTACTCCCTTCACAGAACAGCGCAAACTGGCTCTAACCAGAATAGAAAGAGGAGTGGGAGGCTCCGGTGCACACCTGAGCAAGAGGGCAAGTACATTAGAGTGTCTAGTTTGAGAAACAGACGCCTCACAAGTCCTCAACTGGCAGCTTCAACAGGAAAGAGGCGACTCCGGGATTCTGGCCTTCTAAATTGGCATACACTAACAATCTGACCATTGGTCACTAGGGACCAATACCAGGGGGATTGAGCACCACTAAATAAAGTAATCATATGGATACTATTGCAACTGTCCTCTCTGATGTGACTTCCTTAGCAGTTGACTAACCTCTGCCTTTTGTAAAGTGCAGTGATTTCTATCTGCTCCACCCAGGGATGGGCCTACCTGTCTATCAGGGTTGAACTACTACAGGTCTGACAGGTGTAGCTCTGTTAACAATAGACTAACCCAAAGGTGTTTCAGATTTAATATAGACACTCCTTAAAGACAGTACTTTGATTTATGGGAATGCCATAGTTTAATGAAATAATTACAGCATTTTAACAATGACAGGTTTGCTTAGACCATTAGTTAAGTGTTTACTCAGACACACAGAAACACACACAGACACCAATTCATTGGAAACATCAATAACACACACACACACACTCACACCAATCCACTGCCCTGCAGGGTTAGAGGCTTGGCTTAGGTTCAAGTGAAACTCCTCTGTTTTCCTCTGGTTGTTGTCTCGCCTTAAGTGCATGGGTTGTCCTGACATTTTCCTCCAAACCTTTTTCACTTCAAATTAGCACAGACATGGCAGTGGCATTAGATCTAATCCCTTATGAAGATCCTTCCCTACCAGAGGGATTTTAGACAAGTTTGACAAGGGGTTAATTAGATGACATTGCAGTAAAATGGTGTCTCACACAGGAAGACTGTAAGTATCGTGAAAGGAGAGGAGAAAGAAAGAAGTTGAACTTGATGGGTCATCGAAAGGTCTCCATAAGTTGTTTTTTTTTCCTCTTTTTTTTCTTCTCACAATCAACATGAAAGGTCAATGGTCATCCACCTGGCTCATTGTTATGGCCTGTAGTTTTCTTTTACTAATGAGGACACAAGGTCAAGAATGTATTTTTTAAAATAATTTTATTTAAACCGCGTTTTACCAGGTAAGTTTACTTCGAACACATTTTCAATCACAGCAACAACCTGGGGAATAGCTACATGTGAGAGGAGGGGGATGAATGAGCCAATTGGAAGCTGGGGATGATTAGGTGGACATGTTGGTATGCGGGCCAGATTGGGAATTTAGCCAGGGCACCGGGGTTAACACCCCTACTCTTACGATAAGTGCCATGGGATCTTTAGTAACCACAGAGAGCCTGGACTCAAGTTCTTAGTTTTTCCTAGAATAGGATTAATGATGATGCAATATAGGCTCTCTCATCATGGGTATTTTTCCTATAGAGAATACTACCTCATTCTAGAATTCTCAGGGATCGTGGGAAAAATTCCCAAGCTCACATAATGGCATGAGACATGGGCTGTTGATAACTACAGTATGTATGGAAAAACACTTGACTTCACTGAAATGTTTAGTCTGTTGTGAAACGAGTGACACCTCGATCGCCCTCTGTTTAAACCACACTATTATGTTAAGGGATGAGTGGTAAAGGCCTCTATAAAAGCCTTTTATGAGTATGTGGTTTAGCTCTCTGCCCTTTTGACAGTTGCTTTCTTCACTGTGCTACACCCACATGGGAAGCAATAGACTGAGAGTAAAGGATAAATGGCTTTCGGAGCACCGTTGTGGTTCCTTTCTCTCCACGTGAAGATGACAGTAATCAACAACCTGCTGAGTTTGGCTGTGGAACAACAGAAACTCAGCTAGGCTTGTTCCTACCTGCCCTGAGATCTTTTACGAACTGGATCCAGTCTGTTCTCTCTCTCACCTGCCTCCCAAACCCTGTCCCGACACACACACAAGCAAGTACAAACACATGTTGCACACACACGTCACGCAAATACACACACAGACCTACAGTGTGTGTGTCTGTGGTTAATGCGATTAGGGGGGATATTGTGGGGCAGGGAACAACCAAAGCGCCCCTCTTTCACACCCTCTCAGTGAAATGAATATAAGGACTGCTGGTAGCAAAACGGATATTTTTTTGTTTCGCTTCTGCTGTTACCTTTCATTCACCTTAGCCCAGAATCTGGTGTTGACTGACTGACAAAAGTGTGACTCCCTTTGAGACTTACGGAACGGCTTTTTTCTTGATTTTTGATTGGCACGTGAGAGTCTCTCAATTAAAGTGGATGTAAAGCAGAGAAGAAGACTGTAAAGCTGCTTTGTAAGCAGGAAACATGTTGATTTGTAGACAAATTCAACATCATCCGTTAGTTCAATCTTGATCAACCATAATTTGTTTCAGCAGTAAAGTAAGACGGTGAAGGGTTCTTAAAATGGATTCTGAAAAAACGAATGTAACCGAGTGCTTTTGCCACAACACAAAAATGAGTTCCAACTTCCTCTAAGATAGCTTCATGTTTGATAACAAATCTGTGTACTGCACGCACGCACACACACACACACACACACACACACACACACACACACACACACACACACGTATTTCATAAATCTAATCGCACGAGACAAGGTGAGCTTTTTGGTGGCCTCCCACGCATACCTAACACAAACCTACCCTGACACAAACCTGATTATGTGACCCAGCCTGATGAAATGATAAATTCTCCAATAGTTATGAATATTCATTGTCTGTAGGATGTCATGTTTTGCTCTCCTAAGTAGCCTGTGAGATAAAAAAAAGTTTTGTAGTAGATACTCTATCTGTGTGCCATAGCATACAGTATGTCAGTATTCCACACAGAGAAAAGAAAGAAAGGGTTAAAAAAATTGCCTTGTGTGTCTTTCCACCTCTGGAACAGTTAAGTGATAATGCCCTTGAAGCTACGGTTGGAGGATATGCTGGCAAGGGTGTTGTTAGGCCCAAGACTAAGTCGAGGGTCGGCAAACATATTCAAATAATTATTGACATGTTTTCATTAAAAACATTATTTTTATGAATTTACAGTGCGTTTGGAAAGCATTCAGACCTCTTGACTTTTTCCACATTTAGTTACGTTTCAGCCGAATTTTAAAATGGATTAAATAAAACACTTTCCTCATCAATCTACACACAATACCCCATAATGACAAAGCAAAACAGATTTTTAGATTTTTTTTTGCAAAGTTAACTTAGCAAAAAAAAAATCTAAAAATCTGTTTTGCTTTGTCATTATGGGGTATTGTGTGCAAGAAACTGAAGATCTCGTACAACGCTGTGTACTACTCCCTTCACAGAACAGTGCAAACTAACTCTAACCAGAATAGAAAGAGGAGAGGGAGGCCCTGGTCAACACCTGAGCAAGAGGTCAAGTACATTAGTGTCTAGTTTGAGAAACAGATGCCTCAAGTCCTCAACTGGCAGCTTCAACAGGGAAGAGGCAACTTATTTACATAAGTATTCAGACACTTTGCTATGAGACTCGAAATTGAGCTCAGGTGCATCCTGTTTCTATTGATCACCTTGAGTCCACCTGTGGTAAATGCAATTGATTGGACATGATTTGGAAAGGCACACACCTGTCTATATAAGATCCCACATTTGACAGTGCATGTCAGAGCAAAAACCAAGCCATGAGATTGAAGGAATTGTCCGTAGAGCTCCGAGACAGGATTGTGTCGAGGCACAGGTCTGGGGAAGGGTGACAAAACATTTCTGCAGCATTGAAGGTCCCCAAGAACACTGTGGCCTCTATCATTCTTAAATGTAAGAAGTTTGGATCCACCAAGGCTCTTCCTAGAGCTGGCCGCCCGGCCAAACTGAGCAATTGGGGGAGAAGGGCCTTGGTCAGGGAGGTGACCAAGAAAGCGATGGTCACTCTGACAGAGGTCCAGAGTTCCTCTGTGGAGATGGAAGAACCTTCCAGAAGGACAACCATCTCTGCAGCACTCCACCAATAAGGCTTTTATGGTAGAGTGGCCAGACGGAAGCCACATTTATACATTTTCATCTTCCAAAGAACATAATACAAAATGTACCTAAATGGGTGTGAGTTTTCAAACGAACATGTGAAAATCCCATGATCAAACTGGAATGGACTACGTTCTTGTTTGCTTGCTTTCCGAAAGAAGGCATCCGTCTCTAAACATTAGCGAACCAGTTCCCTTACAAATGACATGACTGTCACCTCATATACAGGACATTGTCACTGGTGGTGTCACCATTGGTCCTAAACTATGATCACAGATAGTGTGTCAACAATTCATGGTCACATTTTCGGATAAGTTCCTCACAAAGATAGCCTAGGTCACACCGCAGAGAGAGAAATAAATGGAACGCAGCAACTTTATACCATTGGCGTAGCAAGATATCCCAAACCGTGTAAATGTTATAACCTGAAAGAGATCTGATAGAATGTTCCACCGTGATGACGTTTCAGTCATAGGCCAGAGGGTGCAGTGTTGGTCATGGCGATAATGATAGGTCAGGTGCAGTGGTTAGTACAAACACATACAGTTTGTAAGGACACTGTGAAGTTTACAAGGACCAAGACAATCTCATGTCTCTTCCTCTAGCATTTTCACCTGAACTATTTGCCTCGGCAGTTGGGCCCATCAAGCCAAAAGAATATCAAGCTGAAACTGATAATAATGGATTGCTTCTATAGACGTCTTGTCAGGTCTCATTACACTGTAAGAAAGCTTCAATGTATAGCAACCTGTCTAAAGTCCTAAACACTTGACATGACTAGTGAGGTAGTTTAATTTTCAGTGTCAGTGTTCGAGTGAGATCAGGGGGCAGAGGCTGATTTTTGGATGAGTCTGTCAGCCGCAGCAGCGCCACGTTTACCCACGGAAATGTCTGGGCCTGTAGCACTCCACTGCTCCGGTTACTCTGCTGTTGTCCTGCCTCACCCTCTGACGGTTGGGGCGCTTGCCCGTCGTCTTTCAAAGTTCGTCTCACATGCTGAAAGTTGTATATATTTTGGGCCGCCATGTTTTTTTTTTAGTAGGGCCATGAAAACGGAAACAAGAACTCCTGCAATAGTATAGCAAACATACTTGTGTATATACTGTACGGACAATACAGTTACCTGTAGCTAACTTAATAGAGGTACTGTTGTACCTTAAGTTTCTGTATATAACTGACTTTCACAGACACTCTGTTTTGATTATACTGTGTAAAATACATGCACGCGTCAATATTAGAGAAATACTTGCATTCCTAGTACAGCATAACCTAGGGCCTGAACAAACAATGTAATCCAAGTTTGACGTGGACCAGCACTCTTTGAATAATAATGTGTAATAACGTTATAAAGTCGTTTACTTGGTAAACTCCCTTTCCTACAGGATTCTGATTAACATAACCACCACAATAGCATCCTGGTCCTATGGGATCTGTGCCAGGTTTAAGATGGTGCTTTCGGAAAGGATTCAGACCCCTTGACTTTTTCCACATTTTGTTGCGTTACAGCATTATTGCAAAATGGATTAAATAAACAAAATTCCTCATCAATCTACACACAATACCCTATTATGAAAAAGCAAAAACAGGTTTTTAGAAATTGTAACGGATTTATTACAAATAAACTGATACCTTATTTTGTCACACCTGCTCCCGCTCCCCCTCTCTGGTGCTCGAAGGCACCAGGCTGCCCATCAATACGCACACCTGTCACCATCATTACACGCATCAGCGCTCATTGGACTCACCTGGACTCCTTCACTTTGTTGCTTGCCCCTCTATATCTGTCTGTTCCTTAGTTTGTTCCCATGTCAGCATTATTGTCGTTATGTTTCCCCTGTTCAGACGCTGTACTTGTCAGTTATTTATTAAATGTTCACTCCCTGTACTTGCTTGTCGTCTCCCAGCGTCTGTCCTTACAGAATGCTGACACTAATATTTGAAGCATCAGGGATTCTTTTGTTTTGTTGGTGATGTCGGGACCGGGTGCCACTGCTGAAGGATCCAGGGTGCCTCAGCTGGCTCGTCGGGCTTCCACGCCTTAGCTGGCTCGAGAGGTTTCTTTGCCTTGGTTGGCTCGGCAGGCTCCCATCGTACGTCATGCCTCAGCCGGCTTGTCAAGCTCCCGCGCCTCAGTCGGATTGTCAGGCTTTCAAGCCTCAACCGGCTCATCAGGCTCCCACACCTCAGCCGGCTCGTTGGGCTTCCATGTCAGGCTCGCACAGGTGGCACTCCTGGGGGGGGGTGGTACTGTCACGCCTGCTCCCACTCTCCCTCTCTGGTGCTCGAAGGCACCAGGCTGCCCATCATTACGCACACCTGTCACCATCATTACGCGCATCAGCACTCATTGGATTCACCTGGACTCCTTCACTTTGTTTATTGCCCCTTCTATATCTGTCAGTTCCTCAGTTTGTTCCCGTGTCAGCATTATTGTTGTTATATTTCCCCTGTTTAGATGCTGTCCTTGTTTGTTTCTTGTCAGTTATTGATTAAATGTTCACTCCCTGTACTTGCTTCTCGTCTCCCAGTGTCTGTCCTTACATATTTACAGAAGTATTCAGACCCTTTGCTATGAGACTCGAAATTGAGCTCAGGTGCATTCTGTTTCCATTGATCATCCTTCAGATGTTTCTACAACTTGATTGGAGTCCACCTGTGGTAAATTCAATTGATAGGACATGATTTGGAAAAGCACACACCTGTCTATATAAGGTCCCACAGTTGACAGTGCATGTCAGAGCAAAAACCAAGCCATGAGGTCGAAGGAATTGTCCGTAGAGCTCCAAGACAGGATTGTGTCGAGGCACAGATCAGGGGAAGGGTATCAGAACAGTTCTGCAGCATTGAAGGTCCCCAAGAACAAAGCGGCCTCCATCATTCTTCATCATCCATCATTCTTAAATGGAAGAAGTTTGGAACCACCAAGACTCTTCCTAGAGCTGGCCACCCAGACATACTGAGCAATCGGGTGAGAAGGGCCTTGGTCAGGGAGGTGACCAAGAAGCTGAGGTTCACTCTGACAGAGCTCCAGATGGAGATGGTTGTCCTTCTGGAAGGTTCTCCCATCTATGCAGCACTCCACCAATCAGGCCTTTATGGTAGAGTGGCCAGACGGAAGTCACTCCTCGGTAAAAGGCAAATAACAGCCTGCTTGGAATTTGCCAAAAGGCATCTAAAGGACTCTCAAACCATGAGAAAAAAGATTCTCTGGTCTGAATGCCAATCTGGAGGAAACCTGGCACCATCCTTATGGTGAAGTATGGTGGTGGCAGCATCATGCTGCGGGGTTGTTTTTCAGCGGCAGGGAGACCTGACAGAGCTTGAGAGGATCTGCAGAGAAGAATGGGTGAAACTCCCCATATACAGGTGTGCCAAGCTTGTAGCGTCATACCCAAGAAGGCTCGAAGTTGAAATCGCTGCCAAAGGTGCTTCAACAAAGTACAGAGTAAAGGGTCTGAATACTTATGTAAATGTGATATGTCCGTTTTTTATTTCTAATACATTTGCAAAAATGTATAAAAACACATTTTTGCTGCGTCATTATGGGGTATTGTCTGTAGATTGATGGGGGGGGGGAACGATTGAATCCTTTTTAGAATATGGCTGTAACGTAACAAAATGTGGAGAAAGTCAAGCGGCCTGAATACTTTCCGAATGCACTGTAGCTTCGTTGTGGTTGGTAACGGTCCTTTCTTTTAGTCCGTTAAGAGCCCAATTAACTTCCACACAGCTGAGGGCAATAACATCTCCTCTGTTGTGTAAAGCAACAACACACTCCGTTAAGGATCTCAGCGTCTCTGACACACACACACACACACACACACACGCACACAGGTTATTGTGAAGAGGGCTAGGGTGGAGAAGGGTGGTGGTGGGGTTAGTATACAGGCCTATGGTACCCTCACTGTCTCCCAGTGTTTGCACTGTCAGCACAGAGAGCAGTGTGATAACATCTAAGCCGAGCCTCAGCAAAACACCTCCTCAACTCATCATATCCGTATGCCCTGCCTTAGTCATCGTGTTTGTGTACACCAACTCTCTGTGTTATTTCTCTCTGGCCAAACGTGGAATATTGTGCATAGATGATTGCTATGGTTTACTTGTACAGCTTTCCCTACCTGTGTTTTACCATAGGTGATCGTGTCTGTTGTGACTATATGGGTTTAATTCCTATTACCTGCTCCCCTCTTGAGGCTATTGGATATGTGCCATTCATTTTTTTGGGTGTGTCTTAAGTAAATTAAGTATGTTATCAAAAAAGGCATATTTGGACAAGGTGTGTTAATTTGTCATTTGGCATGTTTGAGGACAGAGCATTTGGCTTGTTTGGGGGCAGAGCTCTATAAACTAAAAGCCATATTTCTACCTTTATGTACCTATTTAGGATACATCACCATGAAGAGAATAACATTCATATGCATAATTATGCTTTACTGTATAGTACAGATCAGGGATGAAATTCCGTTACTGCAATTCCGTTACTGGCTGTTAATCCACTTCACTTCCTGTCGTTCAATAACCACAATATAATTTTTCAATGTGTCATGTCAAATCTTAATTCGGAACAGACATTTAACAGAGTTTGGTGAAAACATGGACATTAAAAACGGAGGGAGATTTTACAGAAATTATATTACCAATCTTTGTGTCTGTTCTTCCAGTAAATGTGTTTTTGTAAAATATTCAGTGTAAATTGTAAAGTGTTTAGAGTTGTATGGTTTGTTCAACTTTGAAATCAATGGTTTTTTGTTTGGCACACATTTTAAGTGAAAAATCTGAGTCTCAGTATAATTCTGTTATCGTGGAATAGCCCTAAGAGGAATAATGTCTGATGGAGATCTTCAAACAAGCATACCGTTGCTTTGTTCAAATGGGAGACTCTATTAAATAAATAGTCATACTCGCGTTTACTTAGTTTCATCTATAATACTACAGGAGAATTTACATCCACCCTCATGTGTCAGGGACAACGTAACATAATTCACTCACTACGGATAAGGATCAGCTAAGACGAGCTAACAAACCTGGATAAAGAGGATTCATTTGCATGTCATTTCCATGAGATCCTGGTTAGCTGTCGAGTGCTAGGAGTATAGAACAGGCTGTAAGTGCCAACGGTCAGGGATTCCAGGATGAACCAATGGGAAAGGGGGTGTGAGAGTGAACGGGATATGAGGCTTTTCCCGAACAAAACAGATATATCATCCCCAAACTCACTCAATACATAGACCGTTTAACAGATAAGGATCAGGCAACCACGGTGAGCTGTTAACTGTTGGAAACCTCAGACAAACTCATGAAGAGATGATGTTATTTCTGATTTCACAAAGATAACACGATTACACTCTTCACTGATTGTGCTTTGTTCCTTAGACAGACTCAAGACCAGACAATTCCCAATAAGACACTGAGAGCTTATAATCTATGTCAATACTTGGTGAGGAAAACGAAACTATCAGATGTTGCTAGTGAGCT
This sequence comes from Oncorhynchus tshawytscha, assembly GCF_018296145.1. Lineage (NCBI taxonomy): Eukaryota > Metazoa > Chordata > Actinopteri > Salmoniformes > Salmonidae > Oncorhynchus > Oncorhynchus tshawytscha. The sequence goes on along the minus strand of NC_056436.1, from coordinate 38,860,451 downwards.
TTAAATGGGCTCCCCAGGATTCAGAGCTGTCTTTTTTTAGAAGGTTTTGGTATTGCACTAGCAAAATAACTATCTGATAATAATTCATATCAGAGATGCTGTTTTGGTGATTGATATAATGCAAGCGATCTGCCTTTTGGTCTGCTGTATAGTACTGTATTTGGTCTGTATTTTCCACATGTAGTATGTACAGTAGTCATACGAAGCAGCAAAAAGCACCTCGTAGCGCATCCCACGTCTCTCTCCACCAATCAAAATGACATCCCTTTTGTTGGTTCAGTTGTTTTGCGGCAGAGCATTCTTTATCAAAGCTCGCCAAGACTTATTCCTTGGAACAATTTGAAAGTCTTCAAAAGAAAGAAACAGTTTGCTTCTCTCGCTGTCAATTCCTGGTTATGCTCTAGTGACTAGTCGTAGTCTGGGGGCCTCGAGTTTCTCCTCACCACAGTCATACCGTATGCTAAGGAAAAAACCCCGGGGACTAAGTTCTAATGAAAGCAACGTGTCTGTTACTCAACTGAATTTAGACGTTGATGTTTCATATAAATTGTTCTACATTCGCGTTGGAAACAGTAATACCTTGATTCTATTTGTCTGAAAACAATGTCTCAAGGTAGGATCACCTTATGTGTAACCTATACTCTCCTCATGAGTCCTATAGGTTGATCCCATGGGTTTCTCCTGCCTATTTCCCCCACCATGCTTTCACTCTAGTCTACACACTCTACTACTTAGTCAACACCCAGTGTGTCTACGGCCAATCTCCAGACCTGGCTGCATGGCGGATATTCCTAGCTCTCTCCCTGCCTGTATCCCTACCCTCTGGTTCTATCCCATGCCCCAAGTGCAAACAAAAACAAACACGGCTGCCGGGAGAAGCAGGTGTCTTTCCAACGGGATAGATAAACAATTAAACAGGACGTGGGTGTGTGCATTTGGGGGGGGTGTTGATCCCAACAGTGCGTCAACTTTGCATCTTGCTGATAGCATCTTTAAAGCCTCTTCAGACTAAGAAGAACTGCTGTTTATTTTCTCTCTATATGTTTCTTTTTAACTCTGATCTGCGTAAAAGCTGGGTATTGACGATTAGGGGAGAAATATGTTCTCAGTGTGGAATTCCATGTGAATGACGTACTGTATGGAGCCAACAGTGTAAATGCTTGTCACGTTATAAATGCATACAATTCATTCATTTATTATTCACAAATGGATTGGTGGCAACATATTACATTTCAGTGCTTTGTGTAATATCAGGAGTAAATCGGACATAAAATAATAATATAATAACGACCAAAGTAACTACCTTTTATTATTATGACGGTGGTAAATGGTAGAGATGTTTTGTTGTTTATGAATTAGAATTTTGGGCTTTTCTCTCAAACAAATTCCATTTCCAATTGGGTGTCATGTAATTGGTAATATCCAGGGCTTGGGCAAGAGCTCACTGAAACTGAGTAACGGACTGCACCTCTACTACTTGAGTTCCTGCACCTATACTACTTGAGTTCCTGTATTTCTAATAGAATATTAGCTAAAAGGTATTGTGGAATTCCTGCACCTAAATATAAACTATACCAGCACCCAAAATGAGTACCTACACCTATTTCAGTCCAAGTCAAGCCCTACTAATATCCCATCAGGTAGCCTTGAGGTTAGAGCGTTGGGCCAGTAACCTGAAAGGTTCCAGGTTTGTTTACCAGAGCCGACAAGCTAAAAAAACATCTCTCTGTGCACTTGAGCAAGGCATTTAACCATAACCCTATTGGTGTCTCAGGGAGAGTTAGGATATTAAAAAAAAACACATTACCATTACACACTTGTGTGTAACAGGACAAATATAAGCACCCCCAAAATTATTATAGTATTATCACCCTACAAGCCTTTGGTGAGCTTGACCCCAGAAACTCTGATATGCCTTTTAAGTTACCTGCTGTTAGCTAAAGCAATCAATCACTTTACACAAGTGAGGTCTAATTAAGTGCTGACGCTGGTTGCACCGTGTAGTTCTTCTATAGCTTGATGGTTATGTTAAGTCAACATGTATGCAAACTAGAATTGAGCATTTTCTTATCCTAAAATAGTACAAATTGTGATAGATAGTATAGGATACAATAAAAGCATTGTATTGTGGGTCACCTTTAATTCGAACACTTTCTGTGTCACTCTCTTCCACATTGTCTTACTCTCTTAATTAACCAAGCCCACAGGTAGAGTAATACAAAGTACCAACACATGTTATTGAGTATTGGGCTCCACCCCTTACCGCGTTGTAATCCAATCCGATGCCCTGTCACAGGTAAAACCGGCCTCATATTCTCACACTATACCCCAAAAGCGAGAAAAGCCGACAAAACCCGTTCAGGACACTTTTACTGTGGCCCTAATCTCAAGTCGTAATTTAGTTTTTTCTGGGGAAAGAAGACGGATCGGATTTACAGTACTAACTAGAAAGTCCAGTTCCACCAACCGAGATGTCACAGGAGCATGACAAGTAAGTGTTTTTCAATCACTACTGGAAGTCCAGCGGAACCAACGTGTTGAACTCATACTGCATTCTCTACTCTGGTGCAATAATGACCCGTCGATATTTGACTGTTTTTGAGGGAGGTTTACCTGGTGCAGGTCGATTCTAATAAGAGTTCCCTGGACTGTGGGAAATGGTACTTTTTGCCTGTCTGCCAAAACGAGTATTATTCAATATCTGTATTTATCGTGCTTGGGATCCGTGAGAGCGTCATTGAGAGCTCTACAAGCAGTTTCACTTGTCGTGTTCCAGCCTGTACGGGCACAGGTGTACTGTATCTCTCCACCTGTCGTGCTAGATCAGGCGCCTGTTCCGAGCAACCTTCTGCCGTTCCGTGTGTGTTATTGATGTGCGGTTCATTATTTGATTATGTGGTTAGACTTTACTTTGAAGAAATTCGCCTTAATACCCCTGGAGGTGTTTGATTTGGCTTTACCTTAGCGAGGCATACGTTTTACCTATTGTTTTAGGCTACTTTATTGAAGTTGAGGCATTATGCATATATTTTCCGATTTATTTTAGGTTTGAAATGCAATGTGATTCCTAATCCATGCTTGTAATGGCATTTCTAATCAGAAATGGCATTTTAATCCAAAACAATATGAATAATTATTTGTATAATTTTTTATTATTTTTAATCTTTGCTCAAAAGTGGTCAAATGTGGATGTATTTTGTCTGAGGGCAATGACAATGAGACTGACTCCAGTGAAATCGTACACCTGTTAGGCGTTGGCCACCATAGTCAAAGGAACAATGTAAGCAAGCTTTCTCTCCGCTGTATTGCAGACAGACATACAGTCACTGGACGAATCATTTCTTCTGACAGAATTATTTAGTTGATTGAGATGGTGAATGTATATTTTTTTGTAAAAAGAAGGGATTTTGAAATTCACAAACAGGCCATTGTTGAAAGGGGGGGGGGTGCCTATAAATATATTTTTAATGTAATTCCACATTTTAAAATGTGTAATTTAGGCCAGTTTATTTCCTGGGACATCCAAATACGGTGTGAGAGGCAATTGGGGTTCCTCTTTAACCGTTCTGGAAAAGCAATGTAGACTACGCTATTTATCCAGTGTCCAATTCAATAATTTTTTATCCAAGTATTAAATCGCTCATGCTCCTTTGTTTTAACAATGTAACGTTATTGCGTATCCTATCAATTATATTGCCAGTTAATAGCGAATCTACCGCGTTGCAAATCACTAACGCCTCAATTTTACCGGGGAAACAGTTCGTGAATGAAACAATTGGATTATTAATAATACATTGACATTAACCAGCCAGAATAAAAGCATTTGCTGTAGCAACTATGGCTTAGAAGCAAAAGGAAATCAATCCGTAAATTCAATGTGTGCCACTCTGGAGAAGCGTTCATGTGAATTGAAGATAGAAAAGCTATAGGTGTCTTATCTCACACTACCCTTTATTTTCTAGGATCATAGGAGACCTTTTGTATGTAGATATATATTTATTGAAAGAAAGAAATATGCCTAGTGTAGCCTTTAGGTCTGAGAAGTCGTCTTTGTTTGCACTTTCAATGTTGTTCCCACATCCCACTTGAAAGATCTAGGGTTCTGTTTGTGACTGTAAAATAATGTGGCTAAAAATAAAACTACTGAATAATTGTGTGACCATGCCATATAACACATACTGCACTATTCCAAGTTTGGCCTTCACCTGCAATTGACAGAAAGCCTGCATTGCTTCTGATAATACAATGGTGTAGTCCTAAAAGGTGCCTTATCAAGTCCTAGAAGAGTAAGATTTGTATTGATTTCTTATTGTTATACCCCCCCCCCAATCCAACTAGTCCCTTTACGAAATGCCAGAAGAAGGTGTCTAGTTCCTCTTAGACCCTGACTGTCTGATTTAAAGGATGTGTAATTTGCTTTCTATGGGAGAGTATTCAGTTAAGCTTGGCGTGATGATGACGAGGACGACGACAGCGATAATGTTCTCAAACAGGTTCTCTAGAAATGAAATAACAACCCAGTCTGGTAAACTCTGGAATGTTGCTCTAGATCCTTCTGTGTAGATAACAGACAGGTAACCAATAGGAAACCCTTAACGGCAAACAGATAACAAATAGGAAACTGTTGATCACCATGAGCTGTCACACTGGAAGAGCCAGTAGAGGTTCTCTCCTCCGAGAGACGCCATGATCTCACAAGTTGCTGAGATTTGTTGCGCAATTGTCTTGCTTGTACAACAGGTCTGGAAGATAAAAGTGTGACACTGTTGATCTCTCCAACCTGTTAGTCGGTTGTGAACAAGGCATTGATTGTTGCTCTGACTGTCTGGTGATTTATGTGCTGTTAGTCTGGCGTATGTCTGCTTTTGAAAAGACCAGGTAGAAAAACAGGGCCCTGTTAACTACATATTTATAACTCAGTCCATCTTTAACGTGTAGCTTTTTATTATGATTCTCATGCAGCTCCTGGTTTTGACATGTACAGTATGTAGCACATGAGTTTCTCCCATTACATTGTGACGGCCTCCTCCTAACCCCCCCCAGTAAGAGGGCAGTCCTGGTGCTGCAGAATGAGCCCAGCTACGGTCAGCGCCGGCCATTCACCAACGAGGACGAGGCGTGGAAGTCGTTCCTGGAGAACCCCCTGACGGCCGCAACCAAGGCCATGATGAGCATCAACGGGGACGAAGACAGCGCCGCAGCCCTGGGCCTGCTCTACGACTACTACAAGGTAACATAGAAGTGACCGAACCAATGCTGGTTGTTACCGGTACAGGTACGGTGTTCCCACACCAGTGTCATGACACTCCTGTAAGGTTATGGCTGCACTGTAATTGATTATTATCAATTGATTGTTAAAAGCAGCACAGCCACAAATAAGCACCCTACTTTGCAAGCATCAAAATGACAATCACACAATTCGAACCAATGTGTTCATTAATGTTTTTTAAACCCATATCCACTAGTACGGTCTATAAACTAAACGACTGAAGTAGCTTTACTTAAGACTTCATTTGTGAAGCAGCCACAGCACAGACTGATTGTCATTTAGTTTTCCATGTAGACAGAGATGGTGCTTTTGGATGTGGTCAGACTCACACAGCGGCTGTGTTTACCTTCCCATGCAGGTTCCCCGGGAGAAGAGAACAATATCTCAGACCAAGACAGAGTCCCTGGGCTCTGATGTAGATCCCAACAAAAGGTACATGTAGGTATAACATCCCTTTTACAAACCAGAATTTGCCGTGTGTGTGTGTGGTGTGTGTGTGTGTGTGTGTGTGTGATACCTTGCCACCACACTGTCTATGGTCCTTATTTCATATTAAATTAAACCACTGACATTTTCCCTGCCCTGTTTTTTAATTGTTATTTTTAATTGTTCTTGCTCAGGCATTTGATGGCCCCCCTGCAAGAGGCTTCAATGGTGTCAGCGGAGAGCAGGATCCAGGTTTTGAAGGGCCCCTTTAACATTCTCCTGCCCAACCAGCTGCATGGCCAGGACAACAAGAGGGGAGTCCCTTTCCCCTCCCCGGACACCACTGTCACCGTCTCCATCGCCGCCGTCCCCAACTACCCCAACATCAAGATGGAGGGCTCCTCCAATGGCTTCTCTGTCACAGTCCCCAACCACTGCTCTGAGTCCGACAGCCACACGGTGGAGTTTGCCCGGCAGCTCACCCACAGCCAGTTCAGCCCCAGCACCCAGACCCGCACCCCCGACTCCACCTTCCCAGAGAACTATAAGGACAGTTCCCAAGAGGTGTGTACACATACACAACAGCAAGAATCCAATAGCCTCTTCTCTAATCTAATACCCACCCCCCACCCCTCCCCCACTTTCAGATATCTCTCTCCCCCGTCAGACATGACCCTTTTTACCTGAGCCTCTGGAGCCTACAACGGTGCGTCTCAGCCCTCCCTGTTTTATTTGAACATGCCAAAATAGCAGACCAGCGTGTTATTATGCCATTGTCTCGCCCACACAATAAAGTGCTGTACTATTTCCCTCCTACAATAGCCCAAGCCCTTTCTCTCTTCTCTCCTCTCGCTCTTTCTCTATTTAACCTGGAGGGGGATTACCTTGGAAAGGGATAACCCAACACAAACCCCTTCACACAGGGGAGGGAGGGATTGGAAGGGAAGAGGGCAAGCGAGAGGGGGGGAGAGAGAGAGAGCGCTCCCTAGACTCCCTTTAACCCCTGAAAGCACTAGCTACAGCCTCGTCGTGGATGCTTGTCTAAATCCAGCCCCTCTCCCTCTCTCCTCTTTGTGTTCCGCAGGTGTTCTCCTTCCCAGGGGATCTCCAGTTACGCCTGGCCTCCATCGCGCCGGAGGAATACAGCGCTTTTGACACCGTGCCGGGGTAAGCCCGCTGGCCGCCCGCCGTCGCCATTTAGGCCCTGATAGAAGACTCCCGAGAATAGCCTCATTCACTACAGTTACCTGGGAGTCACCAGATTCCCCTCAGTGTAAAAGGCACAATGCCAAACCCAATGCTAACAAGGGCCTCTGTGACACTGAGGATTTGGTCAATGGGAAGGGCTTGATGAGTGTGGCCGAAATGTGTAGGCCTTCCCTTTTCCTAGCCTGAAATCCAGACCTGTTTTGTGCCAAACATATGACAGAGTACAAGTAGTGGAATGTCAACACAAAACAGGTCTGGATTTCAGGCTACCCTTTTCCCTAAAGGAAAATACAAATGTACTATGGTAACCAATACTTATTTTTCTATTAGGAATAATTTTGAGTACACCGTGGAGGCTTCCAAGTCGCTGCGTCAGAAGACCGGTGACGGCACCATGACGTACCTGAACAAGGGCCAGTTCTACCCCATCAGCCTCAAGGAGATAGACAACAGCAAGCTGCTCCACCACCCCATCAGCAAAGTCAGGGTAAGACCACACCACCAAGCTAGCTCGTCTAGCCTCATCGTTCAAGTACCAATACATGATATGAGTAGGTCTCTCATTTTAAAAGATACCTCTGGTGAAAAGTTAGATGGAACAAACAGAGAAATCTTAGGCTCGTTGATAGCTATTATGCTAATAGTAGCTTTTAGCTACTAACAGGTCTGATCTCGTTAGCTCAACAGACACATTCAATTTAACATGTTTGATGGCTCTGGGATTGTGTGCTCCATTTTAGAGTGTGGTGATGGTGGTGTTCGGGGAAGAGAAGTGCAGAGACGACCAGCTGAAGCACTGGAAGTACTGGCACTCCAGACAGCACACAGCCAAGCAGAGGTGTCTTGATATTGGTGAGAGCCCATACTGTAGTCTACATCACACAAATCTCCACAAGAACTCTTAAAGGGGAGTTTAAAGGCCTAACGAATACATTCAAGGCCAGATTTACGGTGCGAAGCACGAGTTACGACAAGTTTTCAAAGAAAAGCAAAAAAAACTGGCTAAAACATGAATTGCTTTACCCTTAAAGGTTGTTCATGAACCTCTTTTTATTACCACGGGGAAATAACAGGTGCAAAATTCGCATTACAAATGCTTATTAAATCAGTCCGTAGTTTCTTATGTCACATAAAGTCTCCAGAAGTACTGCCTGAATGGTAATGAATGCATTTGATCATATCTACCTAACACTCTTACCATACCGTCCTGCAATACCACTGGTGTGATTCACTGTTGTTCCCTGACTTGTTGTGCAACCATCACCCTCCATTTCCTCCCTCCTGTCACATGCTGTCTCTGTCTCAGCTCAAGGAGAGGCAGCCAGCTAGCCAAGGAGCCAGACAGACAGATCCACCCAATGAGGATAAACTGGGCCTGTATTCAAAAAGTGTCTCAGAGTAGAAGTTCTGATCTAGGATCAGGTCCTCCCTACTCCATATAATCTTCATCTTATTCATGAATAATATTCTGAGACTCTTTATGAATACAGGCCATGTTCTCATTGGTTGAATCTGAACAAACCTCTTTAGAACAGTACACCTGATTGGATGAGGGTGTGGGTGGAAATGGGACAAGGCCAGTTGCCCTGTTTGTTAATGATACCTGTGTAAACTGGGACCCATGGTGGCTCCCTGTCAGGACAATACAGCAACTTAGTTCTCTGGAGGTAGACTGATCAATCTTACTCTGCATGCACACACTGTGAAAAGAAAGGTTTGTTCTGCTTGACAGAGGAAAGTGCATTGTTTCACTTGCAGTCTGACTTTGATGGAAGGACTATGGGCGAAAGGTAACTGCTGGTACTCTGCTTGCTTTGGATTAAAGTAGTCAGTCAGTCAGAAGCGTAGAGGAACCCTACTTAAAATAGTGTGGTTTGTAGTATAGGGCTATAGGCCAAGGTGTGAAAGTGTATTGGTGAATCCTAGTTAGGAAGTTGGTTGGGATTGGTCAGAACGTAAAGTTGGAGAACCAAGCACCAAGAATTCCCATATTATTGTGTTATTTGGAAAACATTTCTGAAACACTTTAGAAGTACGATAATGCGAGACAAGAAGGCCAAGGCCAATGCCACAGTTGGAGCGTTTCAAAAAAATCCACACCTTTTTGAGGACAAAAAGCTTGTTTGTTTATCAAACAGCTAAGTTGTGGGATGGGTCTTCACCAGGGCGGGAGCACATTTTCAGTAGTTGTGTCTAAAACACGCTACTGACCTGCACTTCACTTCTGCAACTCTCCTAAGACAATGAAATCAACCATATCCTTAAAATATTGCCATCCTTCCTCCAATAAAATATCAGAAGTCTCCTTCCGCCTCTCCATACATACACTTAGCCAACTTGGTTTCATAATTTAGCCACCACCACAGCCCTTTTTCATTTAAAAGTCTAATGTCAATGCTAACATTACAGTCCATTATGTGTTCTGTGCTTCCCAGCTGACTACAAGGAGAGCTTCAACACCATCAGCAACATTGAGGAGATCTCCTACAACGCCATCTCCTTCACCTGGGACATCAACGAGGAGGCTAAGGTGAGACAGGAAATGTGAGGAAAAAGGGAGTTGGAGAGAAAGTTGTAGGGCAACTTGATTTTCCTTAGAACACATCAAATTATATTGGTCGCATACACATATTTAGCAGATGCTATTGCGGGTGTAGCGAAATGCTTGTGTTCCTAGCTCCAACAGTGCAGTAATATCTAACAATACACACATCTAAAAGTAAAAGAATGGAATTGAGAAATATAGAAATATTAGGACGATCAATGTCAAGAGTCCGGATTAATCCTAGATTTAATCCTAGTAATATTTCCCTGTTTTAGGTCAGTTAGGATCACCACTTTATTCTAAGAATGTTTAAATGTCAGAATAATAGTAGAGAGAATTATTTATTTCAGCTTTTATTTCTTTCATCACATTCCCAGTGGGTCAGAAGTTTACATACACTCAATTAGTATTTGGTAGCATTGCCTTTAAATTGTTTACCTTGGGTCAAGCATTTTGGGAAGCCTTCCACAAGCTTCCCACAATAAGTTGGGTGAATTTTGGCCCATTCCTCCTGACATAGCTGGTGTAACTGAGTCAGGTTTGTAGGCCTCCTTGCTCGCACACGCTTTTTTTAGTTCTGCCCACAGATTTTCTATAGGATTGAGGTCAGGGCTTTGTGATGGCCACTCCAATACCTTACCTTGACTTTGTTGTCCTTAAGCCATTTTGCCACAACTTTGGAAGTATGCTTGGGGTCATTGTCCATTTGTAAGACCCATTTGTGACCAAGCTTGAACTTCCTGACTGATGTCTTGAGATGTTGCTTCAATATATCCACATAATTTTCCTCCCTCATGACGCCATCTATTTTGTGAAGTGCACCAGTCCCTCCTGCAGCAAAGCACCCCCACAAGATGATGCTGCCACCCCCGTGCTTCACGGTTGAGATGGTGTTCTTCAGCTTGCAAGCCTCCCCCTTTTCCCTCCAAACATAATGATGGTCATTACGGCCAAACAGTTCTATTTTTGTTTCATCAGACCAGTTGACATGTCTCCAAAAAGTACGATCCTTGTCCCCATGTGCAGTTGCAAACCGTAGTCTGGCTTTTTTAGGGCGGTTTTGGAGCAGTGGCTTCTTCCTTGCTGAGCGGCCTTTCAGGTTCTGTCGATATAGGACTTGTTTTACTGTGGATATAGATGCTTTGTACCTGTTTCCTCCAGCATCTTCACAAGGTCCTTTGCTGTTGTTCTGGGATTGATTTGCACTTTTCGCACCAAAGTACGTTCATCTCTATGAGACAGAATGCATCTCCTTCCTGAGCGGTATGACTGCTGCGTGGTCCCATGGTGTTTCTACTTGCGTACTATTGTTTGTACAGATGAACATGGTACCTTCAGGCGTTTGGAAATTCCTCCCAAGGATGAACCAGACTTGAGGTCTACAATTTTTTTTCTGAGGTCTTGGCTGATTTCTTTTGATTTTCCCATGATGTCAAGCAAAGAGGCACTGAGTTTGAAGGTAGGCTTTGAAATACATCCACAGGTACACCTCCAATTGACTCAAATGATGTCAATTAGCCTATCAGATGCTTCTAAAGACATGATGTAATTTTCAGCACTCCGGGATGCTTGCCTTCTAGGCAGAGTCGCAAAGGAAAAAGCCATATCTCAGACTGGCCAATAAAAATAAAAGATTAAGATGGGCAAAAGAATGGAAAAAAGTGTTATGGACAGACTAATCTTAAGTTTGAGGTGTTCGGATCACAAAGAAGAACAGTTGTGAGATGCAGAAAAAATGTAAAGATGCTGGAGGAGTGCTTGGCACCATCTGTCAAGCATGGTGGAGACAATGTGATGGTCTGGGGGTGCTTTGGTGCTGGTAAAGTGGGAGATTTGTACAGTGTAAAAGGAATCTTGATGAGTTGAGTTCTATCACTCAATTTTGCAACGCCATGCCATACCCTGTGGACAGTGCTTAATTGGAGCCAATTTCCTCCTACAACAGGACAATGACCCAAAGCACAGCTCCAAATTATGCATTAACTATTTAGGGAAGAAGCAGTCAGCTGGTATTCTGTCTATAATGGAGTGGCCAGCACAGTCACTGGATCTCAACTCTATTGAGCTGTTGTGGGAGCAGCTTCATCGTATGGTCTGTAAGAAATGCCCATCAAGCCAATCCAATTTGTGGGAGGTGCTTCAGGAAGCATGGAGTGAAATCTCTTCAGATGACCTCAATATATTGACAACTAGAATGCCAAAGGTCTGCAATGCTGTAATTGCTGCAAATGGAGGATTCTTTGACGAAAGCAAAGTTTGAAGGACACAATTATTATTTCAATTAAAAATCATTATTTATAACCTTGTCAACTTCTTGACTATATTTCTTATTCATTTTGCAAATTATTTCATGTATGTTTTCATGGAAAACAAGGACATTTCTCAGTGACTCAAACTCTTGAACGGTAGTGTATGTGTGTGTGTGTGTGTGTGTGTGTGTATGGACATTGTGGATAGAATATGTAGTATATCTGAAGGATAGAATAGTAGTTATATAGGATGGCCTTGACTAGAATGCAGTATATACATATAAAATGGGTAAAACAGTAAGTAAACATTATTTAAGTGACCAGTGTTCCTTATCTATGTACATAGGGTAGCAGCATGTAAGGGGCAGGGTTGAGTAACTGGGTGGTAGCCGGCTACCGACAGTGACTAAGTTCTGGGCAGGGTGGAGGCTGGCTAGTGATGGCTTAACAGTCTGATGTCCTTGAGATTGAAAAACAGATTGTATCTCTTTGCCCCAGCTTTGATGCACCTGTACTGACCTCACCTTCTGGATGATAGCGGGGTGAACAGGCTGTGGCTCGGGTGGTTGAGGTCCTTAATGATCTTCTTGGCCTTCCTGTACCAACGGGTGCTATAGATGTCCTGGAGGGCAGGCAGTGTGCCCCTGGTGAAGCGCTGGGCAGACCGCACCACCCTCTGGAGAGCCTTGCGGACGGTGCTGTTGCTGTACCAGGCGGTGACACAGCCCAACAAGATGCTCTCAATGGTGTATCTGTCAAGGTTTGTGAGGGTCTTAGGGGCCAAGCCTAATGTTTTTCAACCGTCTCCTGTGGTTGAAGAGGCACTGTTGCGCCTTCACCACACTGTGTGGGTGGACCATTTCAGATTGTCAGTGATGTGTACGCTGAGGAACTTGAAGCGTTCCATCTTCTCCACGGTGGCCCCGTCAATGTGGACAGGGGCGTGCTCCCTTTGCTGTCTCCTGAAGTCTACGATCATCTCCTTCATTTTGTTGAGGGAGAGGTTATTTATCTGGCACCACAGCACCAGGGCTATATTGTCGTTGTAGGTAATCAGGCCTACCACTGTTGTGTAGTCTGCAAACTTGATGATCGAGTTGGAGGTGTGTCATGGGTGAACAGGGAGTACAGGAGGGAGCTGCGCACGCACCCTTGTGGGGCCCCTGTAGTGGAGGTGTTGTTGCCTACCTTCACGACCCGGGGGGTGGCCCGTCGGGAAGTCTAAGACCCAGTTGCACAGGGTGGGGTTCAAACCCAGGGCGTCAAGTTTAATGATGAGCTTGGTGAGTACTATGGGGTTGAAGGCTGAGCTGTAGTGAATGAACAGCATTCTTACATAGGTATTCCTCTTGTCCAGATGGGATAGGGCAGTGCGATGGAAAATGGCATAATCTGTGGATCTATTGGGGCATTGTGACAAATTGCAGTGGGTCTAAGGTGTCGGGTAAGGTGGAGGTGATATGATCCTTAACTAGCCTCTCAAAGCACTTCATGATGACGGAAGTGAGTGCTACGGGGCGATAGTCATTTAGTTCAGTTACCTTCGCTTTCTTGGGTACAGGAACAATGGTGGACATCTTGAAGCAAGTAGGGAGATCAGACTGGGATAGGGAGAGATTGAATATGTTCGTAAACACTCCAGCCAGCTGTTCTGCGCATGCTCTGAGGACGCGGCTAGGGATTATGGGGAATGTGAGGACAGATCTTTGTCCTAGACAATGATGGGAAGTGTTTTTGAAGGATTAGGTGTAAACCTGATCACTACTTCCTTAATAAACCATAAACATTCTTTGTGACAGCTGCAGAAGACTCTTCCAAAAATAGACTGCGTTTCCTTCTTCTAAAGGTAAGGATGTGTCTTGGCCATCAAAGGTGTCAGGTGATTCGGACCAATTTGTCAAAAAGATATATTCACATGCTTTTGTCCTTTTTATTTTCTTCAAAATGCCCATTATGGAAGTGGTCGCTCGAGTTTTGATCGAAGGAACAATAAACGTATTTATTCTAAGGGAGTTTTTCCTGGGTGCTTCGGTTGCATAGAGACCATAGACACAGGTCGGAGGTAGTCTATAGATGCAGAGGTGGGTGTTTGTCTGCCGTTGAGGCCACATTCTTGACTCGTTTTACCTGTCATCCCCATTGTTGAGCTGAAGTGATGCGCATACAAGGGAGGCCTTCGGGGCTAAGCCGAGCCTAACAATGGGAGTTGGAATGAGGAAACGCGGCAGGGGGGCAGACAACTGGATTTGACAGCTAGCGATGGAATCCTGTCCGACCGGGTTCGAGGCAAGAGCAGTATTTCACTGTCCCTGACCAGTTTGTTTGGTTGTGAGGGATGGCGTCAACCTCCCGGAGGTTTTAGCTGGCGCTTTGTGTTCGTGTGGTGCTATGACACTGCTACTGTTGACTGTACGACTGTTAGACTGGGATGCTAACAGAATTAGGCTAACAAATAGACGGGCAGACACGACACACACGCATAACCAGGATGTGGGTCTTCTCATCTCGTGACCCGAGGCCTGTGTCCATAGGATAGAGGATGTTCATCCTTGTGTACTGTGTATAATCACCTGTTTGTACTGTGTACAATCACCTTTGTGTACGCACCACACTGCCTGTTTTGTAAGAACCACTGATGAGCCAGGTGTAAGGTTTCGCACTAAGGATGATGTGTAAGACTGATGGGACACTTAGTCACTGCGTTTGCGTACGTGCGCGCGTGTGTGAGACGCTTTACCTTCTCTCGCTTTGCCCTCTGGTGATTTGAAAGGTAGGCTCGCACACCGTTTACTCTGAAGACGGAAGTGAAACAGAAGTAGGAGCAGCCTTTCCCAAATGTTCACACTTTTTGAGTTTCTTGATAGGACATACTCCTAGGATCATGAGAATAGCTCATTGTACGATGAGATCATCTTTACTGGAGCTTGTAATAGCAAAAACGTTGAAATGGAACATGTCACACATGAGACTATGTTGCGACAGACATGACTTTATATGAAGTCAAATAATGACTTACTACATTGGTTAACCAGTCGGCTATTTGATTAAACCAAGCATCATATCTGGAAAACAAGTCAAATTCGGCTTAAAATGAACTACAAAATGTAGTTAATATGTAGTTACTATGTCATTATAGAAATGAACAGTTGTGACTACATGATATCTCTGCAACCTTTTTAAGTTAAAATGTCTCAGTGTAGTGATTAGAATATTGTTGAAGCATATCGAAACGGTACATTCCAAAGAAAGCCACGTATTGAAATTGCTTTCAGCAAAGCCTCGTTTTAGTGGTTGTCAGTAGAATTGAGTCGACGTGTAATTACCACGGTCTGCCAAACGAGGGAGACACACACTAGTTCAGTGAAGACGGCGCGTACATAAACAAGGAACCGGACAAAGAGATCCTGTGCTCGTTAGAATTCAATGGGAGTGGAACCAGTGGGAATGCTCTTGAATAAATATGACCTCATTTACTGTGCATGGAACATCAGTCAGGTTTTATACCGAATGAACAGGGTATAAAAGTGTAAGATACTGTATCATGCATTGTGCACAATCACTATGGTGTTTAACATAGTGAGGCAATGTTACAACCCCCCCCCCCGAATTACCTGAATTACCCAACAACTAAAATGACCACTTAAAAACAACATCCTTAATCTTCTTCCTCAGATCTTCATCTCGGTCAACTGCCTCAGCACAGACTTCTCCTCCCAGAAGGGGGTGAAGGGCCTTCCCCTGAACCTGCAGATAGACACCTATAGCTACAACAACCGCAGCAACAAGCCAATCCACCGAGCCTTCTGCCAGATCAAGGTGTTCTGTGACAAGGGAGCTGAGAGGAAGATCAGAGACGAGGAGAGGAAGCAGTCTCGTAGGAAGGGCAAGTGCACTGACCTCAGCGCCAGTATGGGAGCATGTGAGTGCCCACTGAGCATAGACTCACGTAGGCACACACACACACACACACACACACACACACACACACGCATCAGCTTTTTGTGCATATGGAAAATTTTACATGGGACCAAACGTTTACATGTTACGTTTATTTTTGTTCAGTGTTATAAACTCAGCAACAACAAAAAAAAATCCCCTTTTCAGGACCCTGTCATTAAAAGATAATTCGTAAAAAATCCAAATAACTTCACAGATATTCATTGTAAAGGGTTTAAACAATGTTTCCCATATTTGTTCAATGAACCATAAACAATGAATGGACATGCACCTGTGGAACGGTCGTTAAGACACTAACAGCTTACAGACGGTAGGCAATTAAGGTCAGTTACGAACTTAGGACACTAAAGAGGCCTTTCTACTGACTCTGGAAAAACACCAAAAGAAAGATGCTCAGGATCCCTGCTCATCTGCGTGAACGTGCCTTGGGCATGCTGCAGGGAGGCATGAGGACTGTAGATGTGGCCAGGGCAATAAATTGCAATGTCCGTACTGTGAGACGCCTAAGACGGCGCTACAGGGAGACGGGATGGACAGCTGACCGTCCTCGCAGTGGCAGACCACTTGTAACAACACCTGCACAGGATCGGTACATCTGAACATCACACCTGTGCGACAGGTACAGGATGGCAACAACAACTGCCGAGTTACACCAGGAACGCACAATCCCTCCATCAGTGCTCAGACTGTCCGCAATAGGCTGAGAGATGCTGGACTGAGGGCTTGTAGGCCTGTTGTAAGGCAGGTCCTCACCAAACATCACCGGCAACAACGTCGCTATGGGCACAAACCCACCGTCGCTGGACCAGACAGGACTGGCAAAAAGTGCTCTTCACTGACGAGTCGTGGTTTGGTCTCACCAGGGGTGATGGTCTGATTCATGTTTATTGTCGAAGGAATGAGTGTTACACCGAGGCCTATACTCTGGAGCGGGATCGATTTGGAGGTGGACAGTCCGTCATGGTCTGGGGCGGTGTGCGTTACAGGGAAGACATCCTCCTCCCTCATGTGGTACCCTTTCTGCAGGCTCATCCTGACATGACCCTCCAGTATGATGCCACCAGCCATACTGCTCGTTCTGTGTGTGATTTCCTGCAAGACAGGAATGTCAGTGTTCTGCCATGGCCAGCGAAGACCCCGGATCTCAATCCTACTGAGCACGTCTGGGACCTGTTTGATCGGAGGGTGAGGGATAGGGCCTGAACTTGCAGGTGAACTTGCAGGTGCCTTGGTGGAAGAGTGGGGTAACATCTCACAGCAAGAACTGGCAAATCTGGTGCAGTCCATGAGGAGGAGATGCACTGCAGTGCTTAATGCAGCTGGTGGCCACACCAGATACTGATTGTTACTTTGGATTTTTGACACACCCCTTTGTTCAGGGACACATTATTCCATTTCTGTTAGTCACATGTCTGTGGAACTTGTTCAGATATTGTCTCAGTTGTTGAACCTCGTTACGTACATACAAATATTTATACATGTTAAAGTTTGCTGAAAATAAACGCAGTTGACAGTGAGAGGATGTTTCTTTTTATGCTGAGTTTATGATCTATTCTTGCAACAAGTCTCATCATTTGTCATTTTTGACCCCCCTCCCCACAGATGGTGACGTCAAAGTCCCTATCCTTCAGAAGCGTAATGATGTCACATCCTTCAAGATGATGACTGACTTTGAGACTCAGCCGGTTCTCTTCATCCCTGATGTCCACTTCTCCAATGTCCAGCGTCATGTGAGTACCCCTATACACTGATCTATGGTCCGTCTTGCATTTGACCTTCTGTTGGTTAAGGTTAGGATTTGGGCAGGGTAAGCTGACCCTAGATATGTGTCAAAAGGCAGCATCCTGGGCCAGGTCACCGAATGCAGGGTTATGCAAAGTATGCATACCACACAAATCATATTATGAAATGGTACCTGTGACATTCAAACTGATATTAAACCAGTTTTGTTTTCCTGATATACTGTAGGTGTGGTGATAAGGCTGTTAACAGATTAATTGGGACAAAGTGATTAACGCCAACCCTTGTTTTTATTTTGCGGATTCCAGAAAATTGCTTTGTGCATTTAACATTGGGCTATATGTAGGCTGCACAAGTGGACCACACCAGCCATGCAATTAGAGTACATCGTAGTTATACAGTTGAAGTTGGAAGTTTTACATACACATACATGCATACATGAGGTTGGAGTCATTTAAAATGTGTTTTTCAACCACTCCACAAATTTCTTGCCAACAAACTATAGTTTTGGCAAGTTTTATTTTTTAAATTTTATTTCACCTTTATTTAACCAGGTAGGCTAGTTGAGAACAAGTTCTCATTTACAACTGCGACCTGGCCAAGATGAAGCATAGCAGTGTGAACAGACAACAGAGTTACACATGGAGTAAACAATTAACAAGTCAATAACACAGTAGAAAAAAAGGGGAGTCTATATACAATGTGTGCAAAAGGCATGAGGAGGTAGGCGAATAATTACAATTTTGCAGATTAACACTGGAGTGATAAATGATCAGATGGTCATGTACAGGTAGAGATATTGGTGTGCAAAAGAGCAGAAAAGTAAATAAATAAAAACACTATGGGGATGAGGTAGGTGAAAATGGGTGGGCTATTTACCAATAGACTATGTACAGCTGCAGCGATCGGTTAGCTGCTCAGATAGCTGATGTTTGAAGTTGGTGAGGGAGATAAAAGTTTCCAACTTCAGCGATTTTTGCAATTCGTTCCAGTCACAGGCAGCAGAGTACTGGAACGAAAGGTGGCCAAATGAGGTGTTGGCTTTAGGGATGATCAGTGAGATACACCTGCTGGAGCGCGTGCTACGGATGGGTGTTGCCATCGTGACCAGTGAACTGAGATAAGGCGGAGCTTTACCTAGCATGGACTTGTAGATGACCTGGAGCCAGTGGGTCTGGCGACGAATATGTAACGAGGGCCAGCCGACTAGAGCATACAAGTCGCAGTGGTGGGTGGTATAAGGTGCTTTAGTGACAAAACGGATGGCACTGTGATAGACTGCATCCAGTTTGCTGAGTAGAGTGTTGGAAGCCATTTTGTAGATGACATCGCCGAAGTCGAGGATCGGTAGGATAGTTAGTTTTACTAGGGTAAGCTTGGCGGCGTGAGTGAAGGAGGCTTTGTTGCGAAATAGAAAGCCGACTCTTGATTTGATTTTCGATTGGAGATGTTTGATATGAGTCTGGAAGGAGAGTTTGCAGTCTAGCCAGACACCTAGGTACTTATAGATGTCACATATTCAAGGTCGGAACCATCCAGGGTGGTGATGCTAGTCGGGCATGCGGGTGCAGGCAGGGATCGGTTGAAAAGCATGCATTTGGTTTTACTAGCGTTTAAGAGCAGTTGGAGGCCACGGAAGGAGTGTTGTATGGCATTGAAGCTCGTTTGGAGGTTAGATAGCACAGTGTCCAATGACGGGCCGAAAGTATATAGAATGGTGTCGTCTGCGTAGAGGTGGATCAGGGAATCGCCCGCAGCAAGAGCAACATCATTGATATATACAGAGAAAAGAGTCGGCCTGAGAATTGAACCCTGTGGCACCCCCATAGAGACTGCCAGAGGACCGGACAGCATGCCCTCCGATTTGACACACTGAACTCTGTCTGCAAAGTAGTTGGTGAACCAGGCAAGGCAGTCATCCGAAAAACCGAGGCTACTGAGTCTGCCGATAAGAATATGGTGATTGACAGAGTCGAAAGCCTTGGCAAGGTCAATGAAGACGGCTGCACAGTACTGTCTTTTATCGATGGCGGTTATGATATCGTTTAGTACCTTGAGTGTGGCTGAGGTGCACCCGTGACCGGCTCGGAAACCAGATTGCACAGCGGAGAAGGTACGGTGGGATTCGAGATGGTCAGTGACCTGTTTGTTGACTTGGCTTTCGAAGACCTTAGATGGGCAGGGCAGGAAGGATATAGGTCTGTAACAGTTTGGGTCCAGGGTGTCTCCCCCTTTGAAGGGGGGATGACTGCGGCAGCTTTCCAATCCTTGGGGATCTGACGATATGAAAGAGAGGTTGAACAGGCTGGTAATAGGGGTTGCGACAATGGCGGCGGATAGTTTCAGAAATAGGGGGTCCAGATTGTCAAGCCCAGCTGATTTGTACGGGTCCAGGTTTTGCAGCTCTTTCAGAACATCTGCTATCTGGATTTGGGTAAAGGAGAACCTGGAGAGGCCTGGGCGAGGAGCTGCCGGGGGGGCGGAGCTGTTGGCCGAGGTTGGACATCTACTTGGTTAAGTTGGTTAGGACATCTACTTTGTGCATGACACAAGTAATTTTTCCAACAATTGTTTACAGACAGATTTCACTTATAATTCACTCTATCACAATTCCAGTGGGTCAGAAGTTTACATACACTAAGTTGACTGTGCCTTTAAACAACTTGGAAAATTCCCGAAAATTATGTCTTTAGAAGCTTCTGGCTAATTGACATCATTTGAGTCAATTGGAGGTGTACCTTGTGGATGTATTTCAAGGCCTACCTTCAAACTCATTGCCTCTTTGCTTGACATCATGGGAAAATCAAAAGACATTAACCAAGAACTCAGAAAAGAAATTGGAGACCTCCAAGTCTGGTTCATCCTTGGGAGCAATTTCCAAACGCCTGAAGATACCATGTTCATCTGTACAAACAATAGTACGCTAGTATAAACACCATGGGACCACGCAGCCATCATAACGCTCAGGAAGGAGACACGTTCTGTTTCCTAGAGATTTACATACTATGGTGCAAATCAATCCCAGAACAACAGCAAAGGACCTTGTGAAGATGCTGGAGGAAACGGGTACAAAGGTATCAATATCCACAGTAAAACGAGTCCTATCTCAACATAACCTGAAAGGCCACTCAGCAAGGAAGAAGCCACTGCTCCAAAACCACCATAAAAAAGCCAGACTATGGTTTGCAACTGCATATGGGGACAAACATCGTACTTTTGGAGAAATGTCCTCTGGTCTGATGAAACAAAAATAGAACTGTTTGGCCATAATGACCATTGTTATGTTTGGAGGAGAAAGGGGGAGGCTTGCAAGCTGAAGAACACCATCCCAACCGTGAAGCACGGAGGTGGGAGCATCATCTTGTGGCGGTGCTTTGCTGCAGGAGGGACTGGTACACTTCACAAAATAGATGGCATCATGAGGGAGGAAAATTGTGGATATATTGCAGCAACATCTCAAGACATCAGTCAGGAAGTTTAAGCTTGGTCGCAAATGGGTCTTCCAAATGGACAAAGACCCCAAACATACTTCCAAAGTTGTGGCAGGTGCCATCACAAAGCCCCGACCTCCATCCAATAGAAAATCTGTGGGCAGAACTGAAAAAGTGTGCGCAAGCAAGGAGGCCTACAAACCTGACCCAGTTACACCAGCTCTGTCAGGAGGAATGGGCCAAAATTCACCCAACTTATTGTGGGAAGCTTGTGAAAGGCTTCCCAAAATGCTTGACCCAAGTTAAACAATTTAAAGGCAATGCTACCAAATACTAATTGAGTGTATGTAAACTTCTGTGATGAAAGAAATTAAGCTGAAATAATTCTCTACTATTATTCTGACATTTCACATTCTTAAAATAAAGTGGTGATCCTAACTGACCTAAGTCAGGGAATTTTTACTCTGATTAAATGTCAGGAATTGTGAAACTGAGTTTAAATGTATTTGGCTAAGGTGCATGTTAACTTCCGACTTCAATTGTACCTACTTAATTGCCATGCAATTGCAAGGTAGAATTTACTCTAGAGTACCGGTAAAATGGTGGGCTCCTGAGCGGTACAGCTGTCTAAGGCACTACATCTCAATGCTAGAGGTGTCACTACAGTCTCCCTGGTTCGAATCCAGGCTGTATCACAACCGGCCGTGATTGGGAGTCCCATAGGGCGGCGCACAATTGGCCCAGCGTCATCCGGGTTTGGCCGGTGTAGGCCGTCCATTGTAAATAAGAATTTGTTCTTAACCAACTTGTCTAGTTAAATAAATTATGCAAATGTATGTTTTGTGATAAGATTCGAGCACATACTGTAATTGGTGCAGATTCAATGATACTAAAAATCTTATCAAATGGCATTTAAATGCTTCTCCCACCAGCCCCTGACTACCAAAGAGTCCAAACCACCTCCTCAATGTTGCCTTCAGACTTCTAAGAGCCCCTCATTCTGACATTCCTTCACTAAATACCAGGTGTTCTTTACTGGCTGGATATCCCCCTAAGGCTTTCTTACTTTAAAGTGTAGAGGTTCTGCCTATGCATTGTTAGAAGTCCAAGCCCTGAATACCATTGATGTCCCGGGATCTGCTGTGCATTATGGGGGATCAGGGTTGCATTATTCCAGAAACTTTCACAAAATTCCCAGGTTTCCCAGAAATACTAGTTGAAATTCCAGACAACTTGAACATTTCGGGAAAATGTATGAACTTTTGTGACCCTGTAGGGGAATGTGTTATGTCTGTACTGTTTTGTGACCCTGTAGGGGAATGTGTTATGTCTGTACTGTTTTGTGACCCTGTAGGGGAATGTGTTATGTCTGTACTGTTTTGTAACCCTGTAGGGGAATGTGTTATGTCTGTACTGTTTTGTAACCCTGTATACCCAGTGCTCCTCCTATCGGTCACTCCTCCCCAGCTGATTGGGTCAGGGTGGCATTCAGAAGGCATATTCCAGACACCACACTGGATCATTGCACTAGAACTCGCTGCTCAGAGAGTGGTACTTAGCAGGGTTTAAAACCAAAAAATGTTCCCAATCGTTTCGCCTGAACAGAACCATTATTTTTTGGGTTATGTTCCACTGTTCCGACCAGCAAAATAAAGTTCTGAACCGGTTCATAAACTGCTACTATTTTAGGGGTTTATGTTTCTTTCTGTTCCTAATTAAACCCCTGAAATCAAATCATTTTTACATTTAGCTCGATAATAAATTACTTCACCAATCAGTGTAGAGGATAGAGCAGCTTGCTATGAAGTGGGTAAGCTATTTACATGCATTGGACAGACAAATGTAGATCGCAAGATGCAACTGAAATTTTGCAGGTGGGGAGAGGGTGAGAGAGGATGGAGGAGGCTTGGCTTGACGCGCTGGGCATCTTGTTGTTATGACATGCATTACCTGAATTAGGACCAAATAATTATACCTACGGGGGAACCGCTAATATGACTTTGAATGTCTTTGAACTTCAGAGAGTTGACTTCACATTGGACCAGCCAGCTAGTTAACAAGCTTGTGTGTGCAGAGCGGCACTAGAATTAAAATCATGTCTTACCTTTTTTGTAGTTAATAAATCCAATGTGGAACTTTAACTATAGTATCCTTAGTTAGTATTGAAAAGGTTAATCCATTTTTCTCTAGTAAAAAAATCTATCCCTAAATGTATAAATTAAGCTTGTAAAGTCAGTAGGCTACTAGAGGCGCGCACACACACACACAAGATTTTCAGCTGGCAAGCAGGCAGACACTGAAATACATTTCTGAGTGACAGAGTGAGGGCTTTGCATAGGCGATTTGTTGCGTTTTGTGGGACTGTAAAAAAATTCCCAGAACCTAAAATAATGTTATTAACCGGTTCCCATGCTTTTAAAATAACGGTTCTGTTCCGGAACAGCATAGATTATTTTCATTTGCGGTTCTGATTCTGTTCCTCAAATGTTTGTTATTTTCAGATTTTTGGTTCTGTTCCCTGAACCAGTTCCAACCCCTGGTAGTTAGACTTGTTTCTCTCTCAGGGCTGTAGATGAGATCACCATGGACAAGTAGCTGTTCATGCTTAAGAGCCTATTAGAGACAAGAGTACTTGAATCTGGTGCCTGGCCAATGTCATTGTCACTTTGCCAGGCCACTCCTGCCATGTTAACACAGTATGAGATCCCTATTCCCTATGAGGTGCACTACTTTTGACCAGAGCCCTATGGGCCTTAGTAGAAAGAAGTGCATCTATTCCCTATAGAGTACACTACATTTGGTCAAAAGAAGTTCACTATATAGGCTATAGGGTGCCGTTTCAGATGCTGCCGTAGTTTGTTTTGGTAGATTTAAAGTAAGATGTGTGTCACATCACGTAGTTCCTAGTGGGTAAACAGTTCCACAACTCAGGGCAAGGTGACCTCAAGGCAACCAAAACTCCCAGGATAGACTTGCCAATTGGCCAGGACTTTGCAGTCCTGTAATATAATGGGATCGGGGGTTATACAGACTGGGACTTTCCAGTGTGTTCTGATAGGGGCGAGTTAGCCTTGGGATTGGCTGATGTGTGTGTTTATGTGCTAAAGATCTTACATGGTGCTTCAGTGAATCAACACATGTTTGGATTCACTCTTATGCATGTATAGCTTTATTATGAAGAAAAAGTAAATATACTTTCAACATAATTGATTATTTTTATGCCCGGTGCTCTTTGAATAAATAATGCAACCCTTTTCCCCCATAATGCACAGCAGATTCCCGGGACATCAATGGTATTTGTATGTCTACAGTAGACTGCACCTGTGACTTGGTTTGACCCCAAGGTGAGAGGAGACGGAGGGTAACGTAGCTCTGTCTGTATGCGTGTGGTATGTCAGGTCTCTCATCATTACCCAAGAGCACACCTCTGGCAGTGCTCCCTGCAGCGTGACATCACACGGCCCTCAGGTTGGATGCAGGAATCCTAGAGTGAAGCATATTGCCTCTATTTTTATAGAAAAGAAGTCCATCTAACATGTTTTTAGGTGTGTTGAGACAAAACATTCCAGGGCCCTGTTTGAACACGGTCAATGGATTCTTCCTTCCTTCCTGCTGTGAGGTCATCAGAAATCAGACCAAATTGGTGAAAGCCACATTTTTGCTTTCACTTATTCATCCTCAATAGATCACTATCTCAAGGAAATTGTTAAGGAAGGATGCTTTAGTATATAACAGGGCCCAATCATTGCAAAGCTCTGAGAATGTTGTCTGTAAAGTGGGTCTGGGGCCAACATTGAGGATCAGGATAGACAGTTGTTTTGCTGAACCCGTATGGCTCTGTGGAATGTTAACTTTGACTGCCCCCTGTTGGCTACAGTGGCACCAGGGTCTTGTTCATTAGGTTTAAATGTTTGAAAACATTATTGCAACAGAAAACTAAATCTGTTTTTCATTGGTAGTGTCCCTCCCTGTTTCAGTCTGTCTGTTGCCTAATGAACATGACCCAGCTCAATGAGTTCGCTGGTTTCTGGGCCACATGGCACTACTGAGCTGCAGAGTGGACTGAGCTGAAAATAAAGCTTTCCTTTTCTAATCCTGCCTGGAGGGTTTTTATTTTTATTTTGGTGCACAATTGGCAGTTGGATCCAAATTAGCAACCCAGTAAACCTCCAGTACTTTTAGCTGTTACTGATTAGCAGGGTGACTGGGTTTCCTCTGAGAATGATTTAGCTCTGGTCCAAGCTCTGGTCCAAGTCGTTAGTGTGCGCTGCTCCACACCACAGTAGAGGAGTGTACAATAACAACCTGGACCAGAGCTAATATTGACTATGGCACAAGTTGCCGGCTTTATGTCAGGTTCAGAGAGATCACTCCTCTTGTGCTGCTGCAATAATGGCCTTCGTGAAGGAACTGAACAAGAAAATCCTAAAAGTGTGACTCAAAATACTGTAAGTATAGTATATCCAAAACGGTCATTACATTTGATTGAAGAGTTCCCCAAGGATTGTTTTCACTGCCCACAAAATCCAATCAACCTATAGTCTTGCACTTATTTCCCAATGCGGTCCATATCAAATAAAATCCCGTCTTTTGATATGTAGGAATGTGTGTTTTCACCCTTGACCCATACTTCTTTCTCCCTCTCTTTTCTTTCTCTCCATGCAGCCCTTCTCACAAGAAGATGGGGAGGAAAGGTGAGTTCCTGGAAACACTAATTTGACACTCGTTTGTCTGTAATTTGATCTAAGGAAAACGTCTGGAGAAAATAAAGACTGTATGGCTTAGGAGCTTCCTGCTACTTCTCTGGGAGATGGCCTCACAGGCTTAACAGGATGTGTGTGTGTGTGTGTGTGTGTGTGTGTGTGTGTGTGTGTGTGAGAACCCTCTAAGCCAACTTGTCGTGTGTGTCCGTAGCAGCTCGGGCATGAAGAAATTACCCTACGCCAACGAGGATGAGTTTGGTTCCCCTCCCAATAAGCTGGCCAGAATAGACGAGCCCAAGAAAGGTATGATGTCTGTGTGTGTGTCCACCAATACACTATGTATACACTACTGATAAGGTGTTTCACACTCGCTTACCAGCCTTCCTGGTATGAGACCAGAGAGAGGGGGAGGTATGCTGAGGGAGGATTGTGTGTGTGTGTTGTGAATGTTATGGCTTGCTCCCTGAAGGCCACCTACCCTCCCTAAAAATCACTTCCCATAGACAGAGACACATGACTCATTAAGGCATTCACATGCTTCCCAGCCGAAACAGTTCGGTAGAATTCATGCATATATTAGGACAACATTTTGTGACATTTTTGTTCTTTTTGGACTTTTTTCGGCTGTTTGGAGCCGACGTCTATGCCTCTTTGTTGGTAATTGGTCAACAGTAGAGATTCTTCAATAAAGTCTTTGTTGTCATTCAACGAGACACGACTCGTTTTCATACACATTTTTTTATTGGGAAATACTGCACCAAACATCTTAGGTAGATGTAAAATTGCGTGACTAAGATCTCCTCTGTAAAAATGCATGACAGATTTCTTGAGTTATCTTTGATTAATTCAGACTATTTTGAGGAAGTGTATACTGACTATGGCATCTCAAAGTGGACAAACGGTACTATTGACGCTTTATTTCTAATTTTTCAAGCGGAGGTCTTTTAAGCGAGTTCAGGAGCACACTCATTCGGTTCGGCTAGCCGAGTATGGCTAGGCACCAGCCCTGACGCCTTTTCACCCAGTCAATGAAACACACACATGCTGTACCCCTCCCCCGACGACACAACCCAATATCACTGTTCATTCTCACCTCTCACTCACAATTAACACACAAGGACACACACTCTTCAACCTTTATCAGCACATGGACACTCTTGCATGCACGCACACGCCTCTTTGCACACTGTTTGCATTGAGAAGCTTTTATTGAAAAGTTTTTTTTTTGTGTGTAGTAGGGGAAGCTTACTATAGCGAATGATGTCCTAGTCACCATTGCAGAAAGTTGAACACACATGGGCCAGGCCACCCGTGATACAAGTCCGTTTTTGACGTCTATCCATGTCTGTGGACGTCGGGAGATGACATGGAAACCGGCAATTAGGGGCAACTCTAAGCGCTGTTACCTTGAAGTAGGTTTCGGTTTTGCTAAGGTGTTGTGGACGGGGATGGTGGATGGGTGTAAGCATCTGCCTCGGATTCCAAAAGTTGTTTTTGAGATTTTTGTTTTAAGCTTATCCTAAACCTTAACCGTTCAGAGTTAATGCCTTAACCTTAAGAAGTTGCCGTTAAATGCCTAAACTTAACCCTAACAGCCCCGCAGCTACTCGCCCAAGCCTCTCCAGGTTCTCCTTTACCCAAATCCAGATAGCAGATGTTCTGAAAGAGCTGCAAAACCTGGACCCGTACAAATCAGCTGGGCTTGACAATCTGGACCCTCTATTTCTGAAACTATCCGCCGCCATTGTCGCAACCCCTATTACCTGCCTGTTCAACCTCTTTCATATCGTCTGAGATCCCCAAGGATTGGAAAGCTGCTGCAGTCATCCCCCTCTTCAAAGGGGGAGACACCCTGGACCCAAACTGTTACAGACCTATATCCATCCTGCCCTCCCTATCTAAGGTCTTCGAAAGCCAAGTCAACAAACAGGTCACTGACCATCTCGAATCCCACCGTACCTTCTCCGCTGTGCAATCTGGTTTCTGAGCCGGTCACGGGTGCACCTCAGCCACGCTCAAGGTACTAAACGATATCATAACCGCCATCAATAAAAGACAGTACTGTGCAGCCGTCTTCATCGACCTTGCCAAGGCTTTCGACTTTGTCAATCACCATATTCTTATCGGCAGACTCAGTAGCCTCGGTTTTTCTGATGACTGCCTTGCCTGGTTCACCAACTACTTTGCAGACAGAGTTCAGTGTGTCAAATCGGAGGGCATGCTGTCCGGTCCTCTGGCAGTCTCTATGGGGGTGCCACAGGGTTCAGTTCTCGGGCCGACTCTTTTCTCTGTATATATCAATGATGTTGCTCTTGCTGCGGGCGATTCCCTGATCCACCTCTACGCAGACGACACCATTCTATATACTTCCGGCCCATCCTTGGACACTATCTAACCTCCAAACAAGCTTCAATGCCATACAACACTCCTTCCGTGGCCTCCAACTGCTCTTAAACGCTAGTAAAACCAAATGCATGCTTTTCAACCGTTCGCTGCCTGCACCCACACTGACTAGCATCACCACCCTGGATGGTTCCAACTGACTATCCTACCGATCCTCGACTTCGGCGATGTCATCTACAAAATTTCTTCCAACACTCTACTCAGCAAACTGGATGCAGTTTATCACAGTGCCATCCGTTTTGTCACTAAAGCAAGGGCCAGCTCTAGTCGGCTGGCCCTCGCTACATATTCGTCGCCAGACCCACTGGCTTCAGGTCATCTACAAGTCCATGCTAGGTAAAGCTCCGCCTTATCTCAGTTCACTGGTCACGATGGCAACACCCACCCGTAGCACACGCTCCAGCAGGTGTATCTCACTGATCATCCCTAAAGCCAACACCTCATTTGGCCGCCTTTCGTTCCAGTTCTCTGCTGCCTGTGACTGGAACGAATTGCAAAAATCGCTGAAGTTAGACTTATCTCCCTCACCAACTTTAAACATCTGCTATCTGAGCAGCTAACCGATCGCTGCAGCTGTACATAGTCGATTGGTAAATAGCCCACCCATTTTTACCTACCTCATCCCCATACTGTTTTTATTTATTTACTTTTCTGCTCTTTTGCACACCAATATCTCTACCTGTACATGACCATCTGATAATTTATCACTCCAGTGTTAATCTGAAAAATTTTAATTATTCACCTACCTCCTCATGCCCTTTGCACACAATGTATATAGACTCCCCTTTTTTTTCTACTGTGTTATTGACTTGTTAATTGTTTACTCCATGTGTAACTCTGTTGTCTGTTCACACTGCTATGCTTTATCTTGGCCAGGTCGCAGTTGCAAATGAGAACTTGTTCTCAACTAGCCTACCTGGTTAAATAAATAAAAAATAAAAATAACCTTAAGAATTCTGAGTTGATGCCTAAGCTTAATCTTAAACACTTTGAAATTTGACGTTTGAGAAACATGGCTGAACGTCTAATTCTGACGTGAGAGCTGGTAGACACACACACCCTTGGTCAAAATCCCCTTTATAGTCACTTGTAACAGGGCTGCCAAATTCCCAAATTCCCTTTTAAAGCCAATAATCTATTTCGAGCACATCTATTCTGAGTATCATGTTGGAGTGAATATGGGTGGATAGTGGGCAGCATGATGAGTGCCCGAGTGTCCTCCATGTGTGGGAAGTTACACTCCAGCCCTCCCTGAGCAGTGTGCTGCCTGGCTCAGGATGACCGGACCGACTGGGGCTGAGTTTGACTAGGCATCCTGCCAATGCTAACCCAGAGGTCTGGGAAGGGGCTGGACAGATGACAAGATCTCTGGTCTAGCGAATGACTTAGTCTTCCCGGTACCAGAGTAACAGAGGGACCAGAGCCTTGAGCTTGGCCACTTCCCAGACTGGAATGTCCTGGGCTTGGGCGACAGGGCCAGGTGGTTGTTAGTTAGTCATTGTGGTTTGTGGGTCAGACTGCTGTGTGTGTAACAGGAGGAAGCGGAACTCGCTAAGAAGCAGTGTGACGTGTGTGTGTGTGTGTGTGTGTGTTTGTGCGCATGTCTCAGATGTGGTAGAACACTGTGTGAGGTATGAGTCACTTGAGACAGGGACATAGTGAGACTCTCTCAGTCCAAACTCACATAAAGGGCCTCACCACCAGTCAAGCCGCTTAGCTTCAGCAAAACATATGACTGCCAACATGTTTGTGTGATTTGGGGATGTGTCCTGCTATGACTTTTGTTTTGTGAAATCTATCCCCATTTGAGTGTTTCTGTGTGTGTGTGTGTGTGTGTGTGTGTGTGTGTGTGTGTGTGATCAATATGTCTCACTGTACTCCTCCTCTCGCCTATGTAGTTCTGCTGTACGTGCGTAAGGATACCGATGAGGTGTTTGACGCTGTCATGCTGAAGAACCCCACGCTGAAAGGACTGGTGGAAGCTGTAAGTTTCTACACAATGCAACTAGAGCAGTCATAATATTATAGTAATAACACAGTAATATTGTCATTTAGCAGACAATTTTGCCCTAAATGCCTTTGCAGTTAATCGTCATTGTATGTGGCCCTTGCAGGAATCAAACCCACAACCCTAGTGCAAAAACATGCCTCAAACAACTGCGGGTCCCGAACCAAAATCCACTCAATTTTATGAAACCGATCACTTTTACTCAAACATCACACCCACAGAACCACCATGATAGTGGCTTAGATACAGGGTTAGTCTGTCCCTAGTGGGGTTTCATAGGGACAGCCAGGGAGGGATACACAGGGAGACAGCCAGCCATATGGTGTCTGTTATGGGAGGCTGGTCACATCGCATCACTCCAGTGACACTAGTGTGGGTGGCTCTGTTTGTTTGTGTCACAGCCCATTCTGCCACACAAACTCCTCTCCCGTTTACCCTGCAATTACCCATGGCCACTATCTCTCTCTCAGCTTGACGATCCTAATTCAACCCAGCATCTCAGAGAGAGCGAGAGAGGAGACACAACTCAACCTAGGTGAAATGGAGGGTCAGAGAGAGAAAGGGTGCTCGAGGAGGGCCGGGTGAAATGGAGGGTCGGCGAGAGAAAGGGAGCTCGAGGAGGGCCGGGTGAAATGGAGGGTCGGCGAGAGAAAGGGTGCTCGAGGAGGGCCGGATGAAATGGAGGGTCGGAGAGAGAAAGGGAGCTCGAGGAGGGCCGGGTGAAATGGAGGGTCGGCGAGAGAAAGGGAGCTCGAGGAGGGCCGGGTGAAATGGAGGGTCGGCGAGAGAAAGGGAGCTCGAGGAGGGCCGGGTGAAATGGAGGGTCGGCGAGAGAAAGGGAGGGCGGGTGAAATGGAGGGTCGAGGAGGGCCGGGTGAAATGGAGGGTCGGCGAGAGAAAGGGAGCTCGAGGAGGGCCGGGTGAAATGGAGGGTCGGCGAGAGAAAGGGAGCTCGAGGAGGGCCGGGTGAAATGGAGGGTCGGCGAGAGAAAGGGAGCTCGAGGAGGGCCGGGTGAAATGGAGGGTCAGAGAGAGAAAGGGTGCTCGAGGAGGGCCGGGGCATCGCCACGTGTAGGGTCTCTGTCTGTATAATCATTAAGTCTTTGGTTCTGATTAGGGGGTCTGTCTGGTATAGTGCACTAAAGACGAAGGGTATAGGGGACATCCCTCAGCAGGGGCCACCGGGCTGTGGGGAACTCGACATGGGTCCACAACAGGCCAAATGAGTTGTGACAGGGCCTGGGCTGGGGGGCAAATAGAGGCAAAGATACCATACATATGTCTCTTCTCTTTCCTGGTTGAGTTTTGCTTCTGTTTCTGTCATTCAACCTGATTTCATTTGTTTAAAGAGTATATTTTCATTGAAGATGGAAAACAAAACATTTATGGCATTGTAAAATTCCCCCTCCCCAAGTCATTGAGTTGTGTTATAAAGGAGTCATTGAGTTTCCTTACAAATAATAAAAATAAAGAAACCAGTATGCAACGTTGTCACTTCAATACAATGCAAGCACCAGACATAGTATTTGAACCTATTTCAAACATCTCGACCACCCTCACATACTGTACATTGTCTCTGCTTGCAAACAAGTCTTAACAAGCCTTTGTTGCTCCGCTTCTTCTAGATATCAGAGAAATACAATGTGCCGCTCCAGAAAGTGGGGAAAGTCTACAAGAAATGCAAGAAAGGGTAAGTGGTTCACGTCCATGGTTAAGTCTATTTACCATGATTTTAAGATCCTTCTACAACAAGTCAAGGTAATATTTGTGGAGAATCGGGCTTTTTATGTATTACTTAATAACCTTGGAAATAGACTGACTAGACTCTCTCTTTCTGTGATACTGACATCATATATGTCCCTCTGTTAGGATTCTAGTCAACATGGATGACAACATTATCAAGCACTACTCCAACGAAGACACCTTCCAGATCACTGTGGAGGAGCTAGGGGGTGTGTACAAACTCACCCTGACTGAAATCTGATTGGCCCAAAGGGAGGGGTGGGGAGTGATTGACACTGTCACCGCCCAGTCCACATAGAGTGTGGACATAGGGCAGCTTGTAAAGTTGTAAATGTGAAGACTTGTGGTTTACACATCGCCTTAACCCAGTCACCGAACGGGAGCAGGATGTCTCTGACACTATTAGCAATATCTTAAGTCCACTAGCATAGTCCCAGATCTGTTGTTATCAGTCATGCCAATGATCATTGCCGTTGTCGAGACAGCAGAAACAGATCTGGGAAAGGGCTTAACTGTCCACCTGTCTGAGAGATGGTGTTCTTTTGTTATCTGTAATGTTACAAAGCCACTGCTCTTATCTGATGACATTGTGTCGATGGCTTGATAGACTTTTGCTACATTTTTTTTTTTGTATATAAGAATTGAGTTTAACAAGAAGCGCTCTTTGTTTTGTAATATATATATATATATATATATATGTGTGTATGTAAAGGCCATTTGAGAATCTTTGTTACAGGACAGTATGTGCAGAGTATTTGTTGCGTGGCTGTAATTTCCCACGCTATGCAGACAACTTTCTCTCGGTATCTTTGTGTTGAACATGGAATACGTAAGAGAAACAGGCTAATAATGCACTCCTTATTACAATAGCATTAGCATCAGAGTAGAGTGGTTGGAGATGCATGCTATCCTTTAGCCTGGTCCCAGATCTGTTTGTGCTGTCTTGCCAATTCCTATGGTGATTGTCTTGCCAAAAATAGCAAGACAGTACACACACAACTGGGACCAGGCTAGCTCTCCTTATGCCTCAGACTGCGTTGTCTCTGCCCCCTTGGGACTCCATATAGCACTGAAGATGGCGCTTAATTGATTGAAAGAGGATATTTAGCCACACAAAGTACGGATTGCAAACACTAATTGTATTGTAAATAGAGGGGATGGTTGGCTCACTGTATTGATACTAAACATCCTGGCAGTATTTAGTATGTATGTACGTACACTCAGTCTGGCAGTTAATATGATATGATCTGTGTTTGTTGCTACTGTATGTGTCGAGTAAGAGCATGTACTGCATGTGGTTTTCACATGGATTTTCACATTTTCCCTTATACCGCTTTAGCATGTGGCCTCTTCATAAGTATTACATGTTTTTTATTAAGTAGATGAAAAAGTATCAATCATTCACTCACTCAGCTGTGGCCTGAATAGGTTGCAACAACCAAATAGATTTGAGAATGTCTATTACTGCATAGAAAGTCAGATGGCTAAGGTCAAACGCATTCAGATTGACAGATTCTGCCGCTGTCTCTGTATCCACACATCAGACACGGTAATAATGCGATAACATTACATTTGAAAATGTTTGAAAAAAAAAGTGTGTCCTCGTGTACTGCAGACGCTCCTTTTTGTACCAGAGTACTTCATGTGTATATATTTATTAAGAGAATGGGAAATGGGTTCTTTTTTTACCGTACGTAACAAACCGGAATGTTACAATATTAGGAATGATAACGTTTGTTTTTGTATGAAATTATTCTAACATAGTATTTACAGTACATGTCAAGGGTAGGTTGAAATATTTGTACGTCTTTGTTTTTTAAATGACATGTCTTTTCTCAGATTTTGGGAGTATTCTCTGGTGTATATTATATAGTGTCCAATAAAACCAGCTCCGGTAGCTGTACTGGTGGTCTGTGTGTGGGTGTCATGTCCCAAATTGAACCTGATTCCCTATATAGTGCACTACTTTTGACTAGCTGCTCTGGTCAAAAGTAGTGCACTATATAGGGAATCGGGTGCCATTTGGAATGTAAGCCTCGGTGTTGGGCCTTGGCTTCATTAACATTCCCCTTCAGCCCTAGAGCAAACTCAACTGTGGCTCGAGCCCCAGTCTTCCACAGGTCCATATGTCTGGGCACCAACCCCAAAGCCCAACTGACAGGGAAACATTGCTCCGAAAACACGCCAATGTCCTCTCTCCATCTGCCCGTCTCCACAAAAGATGTAGTGGTAAGGCATTTATGGTACAGTACATCCACACTATTCAGACTGAAGTATATTTGGGTACTATAGTACCATTTTCAAACAAGTTTGGCTAGAGAAACGGGGGAATGCAGCAGAGACGTAGGCACACACAGTAAGGTACAGTAGGCCTACTGCTAATGTGACAGTTGAGATTGTGTATTAGAAGTAAGGATAAGGGGCTTTGCTTTTTCCAGCTCATTGATGTAGAATCCTCAGACTTCCTCAGACTGGATACTTCCATGGCACCTATGTCATAGAAAAATAATCATGATTCTATGGCCTATGGTATTATCACAAACTGTACCTAGGCCTACACTCTAAAAAGTAGGGGTTCAACAAGGGTTCTTCTAAGACCTGCAAAGTTCTTCAAAGAACCTTTAGAGTTCTTGGCACTGAAAATGTCCCCCAGAAATGTCTTCCAAGTACCCCAAAGGACATACTTGGTATTTTATTAGGATCCCCATTAGCTGTTCCAAAAGCAGCAGCTACTCTTCCTGGGGTCCACATGAAACATGACATAATACAGAACATTCATAGACAACAGCTCAAGGATAGAACTACATAGATAGATAATACAGATACAAAAGGCACAAGTAACCTACATATCAATACATACACACAAACTATCTAGGTCCAATAGGGGAGAGGCGTTGTGCCTCGGTGTTGCTTTATCTGTTTTTTAAAACCAGGTTTGTTTATTTGAGCAATATGAGATGGAAGTTCCATGCAATAATGGCTCTATTTAATACTGTACGCTTTCTTGAATTTGTTCTGGATTTGGGGGCTGTGAAAAGACACCTGGTGGCATGTCTGGTGGAGTAAGTGTGTGTGTCAGAGCTGTGTGTAAGTTGACTATGCAAACAATTTGGGATTTTCAACACAATGTTTCTTATATAAAGAAGTGATGCAGTCAGCCTCTCCTCAACTCTTAACCAAGAGAGACTGGCATGCATAGTATTTATATCAGACCTCTGATTACAATGAAGAGCAAGGCATGCCGATCTGTTCTGGGCCAGCTGCAGCTTAACTAGGTCTTTCCTTGAAGCACTCGACCACACGACTGGACAATAATCAAGATAAGACAAAACTAGGGCCTGCAAGACTTGCTTTCTGGAGTGTGGTGTCAAAAAAGCAGAGCATCTCTTTATTACGTACAGACCTCCCCCGATCTTTACAACCAGTGATTCTACAGTTGAAGTCGGAAGTTTACATACACCTTAGCCAAATGCATTTAAACTCAGTTTTTCCACAATTCTTGACATTTAATTCTAGTAAAAAAATCCCTGTTTTAGGTCAGTTAGGATCACCACATTTATTTTAAGAATGTGAAATGTCAGAATAATAGTAGAGGGATTTATTTCAGTTTTCATTTCTTTCACCACATTCCCAGTGGGTCAGACGTTTACATACACTCAATTAGTATTTGGTAGCATTGCCTTTAAATTCTTTAACTTAGGTCAAACGTGTTGAGTAGCCTTCCACAAGCTTCTCACAATAAGTTGGGTGAATTTTGGCCTATTCCTCCTGACAGAGCTAGTATAACTGAGTCAGGGTTGTAGGCCTCCTTGCTCACACACGCTTTTTCAGTTCTACCCACAAATTTTCTACAGCATTGAGGTCAGGGCTTTGTGATGGCCACTCCAATACCTTGACTTTGTTGTCCTTAAGCCATTTTGCCACAACTTTAGAAGTCTGCTTGGGGTCATGGTCACAAATGGAAGACCCATTTGTGACCAAGCTTGAACTTCCTGACTGATGTCTTGAGGTTGCTTCAATATATCCACATAATTTCTTGTCCTCATGATGCCATCTATTTTGTGAAGTGCACCAGTCCCTCCTGCAGCAAAGCACCCCCACAACATGATGACTCGTTTTACTGTGGATATAGATACTTTTGTACCTGTTTCTTCCAGCATCTTCACAGGTCCTTTGCTCTTGTTCTGGGATTGATTTGCACTTTTCGCACCAAAGTACGTTCATCTCTAGGGGACAGCACGTGTCTCCTTCCTGAGAGGTATGATGGCTGCGTGGTCCCATGGTGTTTATACTTGCTTACTATTGTTTGTACAGATGAATGTGGTACTAAACAAACGCTTATCCAGTCATGGTTGGTTTCATTGCAATCCTCTGTTTTCAAATTGCTCCCAAGGATGAACCAGACTTGTGGAGGTCTACAATTTTTTTTCTGAAGTCTTGGCTGATTTGTTTTGATTTTCCCATGTCACACAAAGAGGCACTGAGTTTGAAGGTAGGCCTTGAAATACATCCACAGGTACACCTCCAATTGACTCAAATGATGTCAATTAGCCTATCAGAAGCTTCTAAAGACATGTAATTTTCAGGAATTTTCCAAGCTGTTTAAAGGCACAGTCAACTTAGTGTATGTTAACTTCTGACCCACTGGAATGGTGATACAGTGAAATAATCTGTCTGTAAACAATTGTTGGGAAAATTACTTGTCATGCACAAAGTCTTGTTAACAAGAAATTTGTGGAGTGGTTGAAAAATGAGTTTTAATGACTCCAACCTTTTTAATGACTCCAAGTGTTTGTAGACTTCCGATTTCAACTGTATATGTTTTGACCATGACACTTTATAATCTAAGGTAACGCCAAGTAAATTAGTCTCCTCAACTTGTTCAACAGCCACACCATTCATTACCAGATTCAGGTGAGGTCTAGAACTTAGGAAATGATTTGTACCAAATACAATGCTCTTAGTTTTAGAAATGTTCAGGACCAGTTTATTACTGGCCACCCATTCCAAAACAGACTGCAACTCTTTGTTAAGGGTTTCAGTGACTTTATTAACTGTGGTTGCTGATGCGTATATGACTGACTCATCAGCATACATGGACACGCATGCTTTGTTTAATGCCAGTGGCAGGTCATTGGTAAAAATAGAAAAGGGCAGAGGACCTAGAGAGCTGCCCTGCAGTATACCACACTTTACATGTTTGACATTAGAGAAGCTTCCATTAAAGAAAACCCTTTGAGTTCTATTAGATAGCTCTGAATCCACGATATGGCAGAGGTTTAAAATCCGTAACACATGTTTTTTAAACAACAGGGTATGGTCAATAATATCAAAGGCTGCACTGAAATCTTAACAGTACAGCTACCACAATCTTCTTATCAATTTCTTTCAACCAATCATCAGTCATTTGTGTCAGTGCAGTGCATGTTGAGTGCCGTTCTCTATAAGCATGCTGAAAGTCTGTTAATTTGTTATAAGCGAAATAGCACTGTATTTGGTCAAACACCATTTTTTCCAAAGGTTTGCTAAGAGCTGGAAGCAAGCTTACAGATCTGCTGTTAAACCAGTAAAGGCCACTTTTCCAATCTTGGGTAGCATAATTACTTTGGCTTCCCTCCAGGCCTAAGGAATAAAGATATGACTGATAGGAGTGGCTATAGA
This sequence comes from Oncorhynchus tshawytscha, assembly GCF_018296145.1. Taxonomy (NCBI): domain Eukaryota; kingdom Metazoa; phylum Chordata; class Actinopteri; order Salmoniformes; family Salmonidae; genus Oncorhynchus; species Oncorhynchus tshawytscha. Next base: position 38,823,107 of record NC_056436.1, on the reverse strand, counting down.
GTCAGCTACCATCCTCAGCAGCTTTTCATTTAAGTTGTCAATGCCAGTAGGTTTTTCATTATTGATCGACACTAAATATTTTTTCACATTCCCCACAGTAACTTTACAAAATTCAAACTTGCAATGCTTTTCTTTCATTATTCATTTTTTTATGCATGAATACGATGGCTCGCTGTTCATTGTTGGCATTTCCTGTCTAAGTTTGCCCACTTTGCCAATGAAGCAATCATTGAAAAAATGGCAACATCAAATGGTTTCGTGATGAATAAGCCATCAGATTCAATGAAAGATGGAGTTGTATATGTCTTTCTGCCCATAATACTCACATTTTCATTATTTATCTTGGCTTCATAATAGAGTTTCTTCTTTTTGTTGAGTTTAGTCACATTTCACTTAAATTTGCAGCAAGTCAGCCAATCAGATGTGCAGCCAAAGGTAGCCACATCTCTTTCAACCATACAGTTTTAAAATTCCTTATCAATCCATGAAGCAGTTCTAACAGTCAGTTTCTTAACCTCTTGAGTGTAGGGGGCAGTATTTTGATGTTTGGATGAAAACCATACCCAAATTAAACTGCCTATTTCTCAGGCCCAGAATCTAGAATATGCATATCATTGTCAGATTAGGATAGAAAACACTAAAGTTTCCAAAACTGTCAAAATATTGTCTGAGTATAACAGAACTGATATTGCAGGTGAAAACCTGAGGAAAATCCAACCAGGAAGTTCTGTTTTTCCTGAAAGCTCTCTGTTCCATTGCATGCTTTCCCTCCATTTAAAGGGATATCAACCATATTCCTTTTCCTATGGCTTCCACATGGTGTGAACAGTCTTTAGACACAGTTTCAGGCTTTTATTGTGAAAAATTAGTGAGAAAGATCACATCGCGTCATTGGATGGCTGGGTGCCAGCAGCGTTTTGCATGCGTTTTGCAGAGTGGAGCAGGCATTTTCTCTCTCTCTCTCCTATTGAAGAAGCTACAGTCCGGTTGAAATATTATCGATTTATATATTTTAAAAACAACCTGAGGATTGATTATAAAAAAACGTTTGACACGTTTCTACAAACTTTACGGATACTATTTGGAATTTTCGTTTGCCCCGTCATTACCGCTCGAGCATGTGGATTTCTGAACATAACGCGCCAACCAAATGGAGGTATTTTGGATCTTTATGGAACAAAAGGAACACTTATTGTGTAACTGGGAGTCTCGTGAGTGCAAACATCCGAAGATCATCAAAGGTAAGCGATTCATTTAATTGCTTATCTGACTTCCGTGACCAATCTACTTTGCTGCTAGCTGTTTGTAATGTTTTGTCTGCTGAGAGAGATGTCCTTACATAAACGCTTGGATAGTTTTCGCTGAAATCTGACACGCCAGGTGGATTAACAAGCTCAGCTGTGTTTTGTTATTTTGCACTTGTGATTTCATGAAACTTAAATGCAATGCTCAAAAAATAAAGGGAACACTTACATTGTGTTTAACTCCAAGTCAATCACATTTCAGTGAAATCAAACTGTCCACTTAGGAAGCAACACTGACAAATTTCACATGCTGTTGTGCAAATGGAATAGACAACAGGTTGAAATTATAGGCAATTAGCAAGACACTCCCAATAAAGGAGTGGTTTTGCAGGTGGTGACCACAGACTACTTCTCAGTTCCTATGCTTCCTGGCTGATGTTTTGGTCGCTTTTGAATGCTGGCGGTGCTTTCACTCTAGTGGTAGCATGAGATGGAGTCTACAACCCACACAAGTGAGTCAGGTAGTGCAGCTCATCCAGGATGGTACATCAATGAGAGCTGTGGCAAGAAGGTTTGCTGTGTCTGTCAGCGTAGCGCCTCCATGCTCTGGCCACTAACAGGAGACAGGCCAGTACATCAGGAGATGTGGAGGAGGCCGTGGGAGGGCAACAACCCAGCAGCAGGGCCGCTACCTCTGCTTTTGTGCAAGGAGGAGCGGGAGGAGCACTGCCAGAGCCCTGCAAAATGACCTCCAGCAGGCCACAAATGTGCATGTGTCTGCTCAAACAGTCAAAAACCGACTCCATGAGGGTGGTATGAGGGCCCGACGTCCACAGGTGGGGGTTGTGCTTACAGCCCAACACCGTGCAGGACGTTTGGCATTTGCCAGAGAACACCAAGATTGGCAAATTCGCCACTGGCGCCCTGTGCACTTCACAGATGAAAGCAGGTTCACACTGAGCACGTGACAGACGTGACAGAGTCTGGAGACGCCGTGGAGAACGTTCTGCTGCCTGCAACGTCCTCGAGCATTACCGGTTTGGTGGTGGGTCAGTCATGGTGTGGGGTGGCATTTCTTTGGGGGGCCGCACAGCCCTCCATGTGCTCGCCAGAGGTAGCCTGACTGCCATTATGTACCGAGATGAGATCCTCAGACCCCTTGTGAGACCATATGCTGGTGCGGTTGGCCCTGGGTTCCTCCTAATGCAAGACAATGCTATACCTCATGTGGCTGGAGTGTCAGCTGTTCCTGCAAGAGGAAGGCATTGATGCTATGGACTGGCCCGCCCGTTCCCCAGACCTGAATCCAATTGAGCACATCTGGGACATCATGTCTCGCTCCATCCACCAACAGACTGTCCAGGAGTTGGCAGATGCTTTAGTCCAGGTCTGGGAGGAGATCCCTCAGGAGACCATCCGCCACCTCATCAGGAGCATGCCCAGTCATTGTAGGGAGGTCATACAGGCACGTGGAGGCCACACACACTACTGTGCCTCATTTTGACTTGTTTTAAGGACATTACATCAAAGTTGGATCAGCCTGTAGTGTGGTTTTCCACTTTAATTTTGAGTGTGACTCCAAATCCAGACCTCCATGGGTTGATAAATTTGATTTCCATTATTAATTTGTGTGATTTTGTTGTCAGGACATTCAACTATGTACAGAAAAAAGTATTTAATAAGAATATTTTATTCCTTCAGATCTAGGATGTGTTATTTTAATGTTCCCTTTATTTTTTCGAGCAGTGTATTTTTTTAGTAATTTGAATTTGGCGCTCTGCAATTCAGCGGATGTTGACACAAATGATCCTGCTAAAGGGATGGGTGCGCCAAGAAGTTAACAGGTTCATGTTTATCAATAATTGGAAGAAGCAATTTCATAATTCATGAAGTGCAGAGCCTGGATGCTCCTTGATAATCACATCAGATCAACAAATATGTTTAACATCATCCACATACGATTCACAACAACATATTTTGTATGATATCTTATACACTATTTTAGGCCCAGCCTTTGGAACTTTGGCTTTTTTGGATATAGCCACTATATTGTGATCACTGCATCCAATGGATACAGATACAGCTCCAGAACAAAGTTCTACAGTATTAGTAAAAATGTGATCGATACATGTGGAGGATCTTGTTTCTTTAGTGTTTGTAAACACCAAGGTTGGTTGAATAATAACCTAAACCAGATTACAGGCACTGGTTACAGTGACAAGCTTCCCCTTGAGCGGACAGCTTGATGAAAGCCAGTCAATATTCAGGTCCCCAAGAAAGTAGACCTCTCTGGTTACATCACATACACTATCAAGCATTTCACACACATTATTTAGATACTGACTGTTAGCACTTGGTATATAGCAACACCCCAAAAGAAAAGGCTTTAGATGAGGCAGCTGAACCTGCAACCACAACACTTCAATAACACTTGACATGAGATCTTCTCTAAGCATTACAGGGATATGGCTCTGAATATATATACATCAACACCTTCCCCATAAGCATGTCTGTCTCTTCTATAGATGTTATATTCTTGTATTGCTACTGCTGTATCATCAAATGAATGATCTAAGTGAGTCTCAAATGGTTCATATATGAATGTTATGAAACTATGAACCCATAGGCTTGGCTCTCTCATCGCTTCCAGGCTTCTGGGAGGGATGGTGGACAATGAGCCTGTCATAGCAGATGTAAGCAATGTCCCCACGCGCTCTGGCAGCTTTCATGGCTGGGATAAGTTCTTTCCTCTTCTAGCACACAGCTTCAGGATATTCCCCGTTGAGGAAGATGTACGTTCCTCTCTAGTTCTTGGCTCTTTCCAGAACAGCTAGCTTGTCCTTGAACCTCAGGAACTGGACCACTATCGGCCTGGGCCTGTCACCTGGGCCGATGGTGGGTTTTCCAGTTCTTTGGGCACACTCCACCTCAATCTTCCTGTGCTCCATGTTCAATTTCTCAGAGATAATTTCCCTCACTTTGTCCTCAGACCGTACAGGTCTCATGTGGAGATTCTGCAATTCCGTCCACAACCATGTTATTCAGCCTTGATTGTCCCCTGAGATTGTCTGCTTTATTCGTCATTGTTATCATGGATTCACACACAGAACTGATGTCCTCTCTCAATGACTTACAGATTTCTGTCATCTTGCCGGGAAGATTTAAAACAACAAACGGCAAAGATCTAGACAGCAACAAACCCGGGACCATCCGCCACAATGGCTAACTGCATCGTGGCTACGTTCAAGCCCTCAAGAAATCCCGCTAGATTGATAGGCAGCTAGCTAGCAGCTAGGCTAGCTACTACCTCAAAAAGCTCCTCAGACCCGGCCTTGGTCAGATCACTGGACAGAGAGTAGCAGTCCCAGCAACGAATGCCAAACTAAAAAGTTAGCTAGCTACTAATAAACATTTAAATACACTTTAAAAAAAACTTTCCAAAACAACAAACAGAGCTCATTCAACAGGTAGTGTGGTGTTCATCAAGGAACCTCCTTAGTTGGTGGGGGTTCTTGCAGGAACCTAACTGCTCAACTGAAACATTTGGATTTGAATTTGAAAGGACAGCAGGTGCAGGCACTTAACTGAAAAATGTAAAGATCTCCTCAATTTAAGGTAAGGTTTGTCTCTTGTATGATCTCAATTGGTATCATCAAACAACATCTGTCTTTTCATATTTGTGCAAATCTTTCTAAAAACAGACGATGGACACAATTCAATGGATATCAATCAACAAAGAGGTAGGCTATAAGGCTATAAGAATATGTTGAAGGATGCACTCAAAAAATTAGGGGTTCAACAATCGTTCTTCTAAGATCCTCAAAGTTTTTCAAACAACCATAGGGTTCTTGGCACTGCAAATGCCCCTCAAAAGCTTATTCCAAGAACCCCATAGGAGGTTGGGTTCATCGAGGAACCTCCTTAGCTGGTGGGCGTTCTTGCAGGAACCTAAATGTCCAACAGAAACATTTGAATTTGAAAGTACAGCCGGTGCAGGCACTTAACTCGAAAAATCTAAAGATTTCCTCATTTTAAGATAATGTTTGTTCTCAATTGATATTGTTTTATGATGATACCATCTATATTTTCATATTTGTGCAAATCCTTCTAAAAAACAGAAAATGGACACAATTGAATGGATATCAATCAACAAAGAGGTAAGAATATGTTGAAGGCTAGCTGTATTGGGTGCAGATGACTGAACTGCTCACATTTGTGTCTGTTGTGTCTGTCTGCAGGTATACAGATGAGGCATACGATGGTATGTCAATTGTTATTGGTATGTTTTGCAGATCACATTTACCATCTTCCTTCCTTACCTATTCAATGAATATCCCATAGGCCTTTACATTATTGACAAGGTATGCGTATGAAAATCATTATTGTCACGCCCTGATCTGTTTCACCTGTCCTTGTGCTTGTCTCCACCCCCCCTCCAGGTGTCGCTCATCTTCTCTACCGCCCCCTGTGTATTTATATCTGTGTTCTGTCTGTTTGTTGCCAGTTCGTCTTGTTCGCTCAAGCTAACCACAGCTTTTCCTGTCAGCTATTGTTTCCCAGCCTCTCTTTCCTCGTCCTCCTGGTTTTTGACCTTTTGCATTTCCTCACCCTGTACCCGCCCGCCTGACCCCGAGCCTGCCTGCCGTCCTGTACCTTTGACTTACCCTGGATCTTCGACCCCGGCCTGTCTTGACCTGTCTTTGCCTGCCCCTGTTGCTACAATAAACACGGTTACTTCAACAGTCTGCATCTGTGTTTTACCTTGATTCCTGATAATTATCAAGTTTTTTTTTTCCATTCACATTTACCACAAAAACCAAGGTATGAATACTGTCGTGTGCATGTTTTGTTAATCATCTGTATAATTACTATTTTTACTTTTTTTTTTTTTTTTTTCTTTTTACTATTTTTACTATAATTACTATTTTTGGGGGATACACAGACTTCACCCTCCCTACACCTCTGAGTCGAACAGGAAACCTGTTCGATCACCATGCACCGCAAAATCATTCTGGCTATGGATACGGAGAACCTCAAGACATTAACATCAACACGCCAGAGGATATACCCATTAGGCTTGGGGCTCTGCTGGGAGTTTACCTCATATTTAGATTTTTTTATTCTGCTTTGCCACAAATCATAATAAACTACACGTAACAATAACAACAATAACACAATATTTTAGTTGTCAGTGTTCAAAAATTTGCCCCAAAAGGTTCTTTGAGGGTCCATTAAAATGGGTTCTTCAAAGAACTTATAGGGGTTCCACCACAGTTTCAATTTGAAGAACCCCTAAATGACTAAATGATACTCCAGGAACCTTTTCTTTTTAGTGTGTATGAAGTGTCTCATTGGATCCTAGACACTCTCTCTAAGTACACCATTCAACAAGACAGATCGACAGAGACCCCTAAATGGCTGGGGATGTGAATGGGCCTGGCCTGCTATAACCAAAGCATGATTCTGTGAGCAATCTGAGGCTGAGTGGGTGGACAGAATGGAGGTATACAGCCATGACCGAGCCACTAACTGAGATTTCTGGATATGGAGATCAGAGGCAAGGCAGCCAAATGTAGTTCTACTTCCACCCAGTCGAGCTTCAGGCGCTACCCTTGAGCCCTAAACCATCTGCTCTCTTCTCCCTCCCTTTCTCTTGTCTGGCACAGGTCTGGGTAGAGGAGGAACACCCGAGAAGAAAGGCAATCTCCTGTAAAGTCCTTATTGGCTGGGGTCCATAGACTCTGCCCTTATATGGAGAGAGAGACAGACTTGAATAGCTTGAGGGAAGTAGTACCAGAGACTGACTGGGCCTGGCTGTAGACTGGGGGATGGGGAGGACATGGTGACATGGTTGCTAAGCAACTCGAGTGGCATTTTCTCAGAATGTTCTGCTTTTTACCACAAAGACTCTTTTGTCTCACCTGTGGCCACTCACATGTTTGTTTTGAGTCTTTTATATCCATATCAAGTCATTATTTGCTCAAAACACACATTCAGGTTGAGTTTGAACAGTTCAGTATGTACATTATGTGGGCTATTAATACTCATTATGAATTATTATTATTAATAATAATATCTTGTGTAATCCTGTCTACAATTTCATCAATATATTAAGTGTGTGTTTTAATTTCAGCTCTTTGGATTGTATGTCAAAATGCTAAGGGAGTTGAGCAACGTGTTTTCGAGAACTATGTTTAGTTTTGCTTCCAAGGGCTTGTAACTCTGGAATGATCTACTGTGAGAAAACCCCTAGGGAAAGCCTGGCTGTATAATGTTTCTTTGCTTGGACAGTAAGACAGACTTTTGGACCTCCAACGGGGGTCAACATGTGTGTTTTTAAATCTGTGATGGTTCTGTTTTAGTCTGTGTCTGCGAGATTGAAGAGATGTTTAGAGGGAGTCCTATTGGAGTCGACGTCCTGTATCAGTTGTATAACGTTGTTGTTCAGTCTATCCTCGTGTGTGGACTCAATTGTGAGGACTATTGACTCTGTGAGAGGCCTTCATTAATGATTGGTTGGTTCTTAGGTGTTCGGTCATGTAGCAGGAGGACATTCTCGATCACACAAGTCATGGTTAACAACGCTGGTTGAAATACTGCCGGAAAATGGTGACTAACAAAGTAATGTGGAAAGAATTCCCGTATACAGTATACAATGTAGTTTCTCAGAACCCCCGCAGACTGCTGTAGCCATACTTCAAGATATAAACGAGCCCAACCGCACTTCAAGTCCTTTTTAGTCTTGGATGGGAAAGGGGATACCTAGTCAGTTGCACAACTGAATGTGTTCAACCACTTGTGAGGTCATCTCACTCACCCACCCATTCACTGACTCACTCCGTGAACATTGTTTACATTTTTACATTTGAGTCATTTGGCAGACGCTCTTATCTAGACCGACCATACAGTTAGTGCATTCATCTTATGATAGCTAGGTGGGACACCACATAGATGGATATATAGATATCATAATGTTTTACATGAATATGTACAATGATTATTTAGTTGGTGGTAATTTGACCTACACAAAAAAAAACGCAACACAGAATCCTCAAATGAACCCTGTTTGAGATGCTTTCCAAACCTGTCTGTCATGGGAAAGCCCTGACTTTTCCAACTCACTGTTGATCTGTTTCCTTAAGTCTGCAGGTACTTAAGCCACGTGACCTGGGGTGAAGATACAGTATATCTGTCACACGCACATATAATGTACACACACACACACATACAGATATATATGCATACATACACAAATACGCACACACACACTGTTGAAGCACAGAGATGAAGACTTTCAATGTGTCCAGCAAATACATCTGCAACCCTGTGTATGTGACTAATAAACTCGTCCATCTATCTATCACACACATATACACACACACAGCCTATCCGTGAGTGTCTACAGTATATACAGCACATCGATCCGGATGTGTCCATACACAGCACAGGGAGCTGGCAGTGGAGGTCCAGTGGAGATCCATATGTGACATTATTGGGCTTAAGTGCACTTGGCCAAGGAGGGATCTTCACAGAGTGGAATCTGAAAAAGGCCTTTAATGTATATTTGCTTAGTGGGCACAGTTTGTTTGATTATTAGAGTGTCAAATTAGATTCACCTTTCGGTAGAGCACCCATGAAGAATGAGAAACCCCATTTTTCCAGTTGTCATGGAGCTAGGACCATAGCATACATCAATATCTCTTCAACCCGATGGTTCCATCAGAGCACGTATCAAACTCATTCCACAGAGTGCCAAGCATTTCGCTACACTCGCATTAACATCTGCTAACCATGTGTATGTGACAAATAAAATTTGATTTGATTTGAAGTGTCTGTGGGTTTTTGCTCCTCCCTTGTACTTGATTGATGAATTAAGGTCACTAATTAGTACTCTCCTCACCTGGTTGTCTAGGTCTTAATTTAAGGGAAAAACAAATAACCCGCAGACACTAGGCCCTCCGTGGAAAGTGTTTGACACCCTGGAGTTAGAGGTTTGGTTCATTCATTTGTTGCGTACATATAAGAACCACCACAAATATCAATGCAACTGCAGATTCAGCTTGAGTTTTGCTTAATGGGGAGAGATGAGGAGCACAGATGGATGGTATATGCTGCTATCTTTTTATTGATCCTGGTGCCAGAAGCCCATATCTTCCAGGACTACACACAATAAAACAGTGGATGACAGATCCCAATAGCTTGTTCAAATAAAAATACATCCTGTTCCCTTCCACTGCAGAGGTAATCATCAGACACACCACACATGCCCAGACCGTCTCAATGGAGCACCACTAGTGAACAGCCAAGCCTTCAAACCTGCCTCGCCACCCGCCGTTACCTAGACAACAGCCGGCAAATTAGCAGCTAATGTAACAGATTGGCTTTGGCATCCAATATGTACCAATCCTGAGTGAATCCTGTTGTGAATTGCTGTGTCTGTGGGAGGCGTGGCCTGTTGTCAGGTGATAGACAGTACTCTCCCAAAAGGAAAATGGACGACTTTAACGGATAGCCTAGTATGGAATATGTTTCAGCTGAACATTTAGATTGTTGCTTAACGAGCATTGCACGTTTAAATCTGGTGAGAACTGCGTATTACCATTCATTTGCCATTACCATTCAATTTTGAACTTGATTTTTATCCTGATTTTGTATTAATCTAATGTACAAAGAAATAGAATATGGAGGGACAAAGAAGCTTGGGGTCAAATCAGTCAGTCTTAAGGGTAAGATTTTATGAGCGCCATGGAAAAATGACATAAGCCAAAACTATTTTCCAGGCTAACACACTGATTGACATCCAAGTAGAGCATAGGCCGACAATTTATCAACGACGTAAAAGGAAGAAGTACTACTAATCCCCTACCTATGACAGGCATGACAGGTATGGCACAGGGACATGTGCCACACGGTGGCAGAGTAGTCTCTCTCCAATGCGGGTGTCCTTTCACCCAGATGCCAACTCCCCTGTGCCGACCATGACTGTCATGGCCGACTGTCAGAGTGACATCTCTCTGAGGTATTTTAAGAAGGCCTCCCTCGGGACCTCATGGTCCCATGCCCAGTGAAGCTTCCACTAGGGGACGGGTTCAGCGTTCCTCCTGGCTGCCTGTCTGGAATGACAGAGCAGAAACACATCAGTGCAGGTGCAGACAGGTGTGTATGTAGATGTCAACAGCTGCTGTTGGTGTACTTTCCAGGAGACTGGAACCCAGAGCCATAAACAGTTCTCACCTTTGAACTAGATGTTGATATCATATGAACTGGACATAGTGTTAGAAGAACACACATTTAATTTACTATGAAAAATTAATTATAATACATAGTAGTTAGTCCTAATAAGGGCTTTGAATTTATGGTCACACTTTATTTGGATAGTCCCATATAGATGATCTACAGATGGCAATACTATCAACAAACTATTATTTATTAATCAACATTAGGGTGTTGGTTAAAATTAGAACTCTAAAGTCATCCATGTAATTTGTGCCTGTGGGATTAACTTTACCCCAGTAGTAGTTTGTTATAATGCTGTCATGCACAATGTTAATAAGCTGATCCATCATTTTGAGGGCCCCTTGTCTGTGTGTTCCATTGAGGCATTTGATAATTATTCTCATGTTGCTACCAAAACAAAATTCCTGTCCGTTGTGCCATCACACCAGCTGATTAAACCAAACCATCTGTTGTGGCGCTGACTCCTGAGTCTTGACAAATCCAAGCATGTTTGTTATGGTTAATACACACTATTTGGAGTGTAGTCAGCACAAGTTTTCGATAACGCATATCTGAGAGGGTTATTCCTGTGTGAATGACATTTCCTCTGCATATCAGTGCTAAGGTGTGGCTGGGATTCAATTATGGCCTTGGGGTTGCATGCTATATTTAACTCTAGCGAGGCGACTACCCCCAACTCCCCCTTCCTTTGTCCCCCTTGTGGAAGTTCGTAAGAAGAGGAATTGGCAGGCGAGGGGAGGGGAGGGGAGGTATGAGCCTAGATATGACCTTTCCTCCAGTTTCCTTGTTGGCCGAGTTCATGCGGTTCTACCCCACTTATATCACAAACCGTTTCTGCTGCTGCTGCAGTCTCTCTCTCTAGCCCTCCTCCTCCTCCATTCACACCGCTCCCTACTTACTGCTTGCTTCTGCACTGCTGGCACTGGGCTGCATTGCACAACCAAGCCCTACTCAGTCCTGTTACCTGAGGTCCTGAGGTCATGCTTATGTGACTCACATCGGGGCACTGCCTCCCCTTCAATTCCTGCCACGCCGGATGCCAGGCGGGCACACCTGCCACATTCCCGTTGGCCACGGGGCAGACTGAGGACTGTACCATTTGGGTGTGAAAACGGGTTTATTGAATTACAAAGAGAATGGAGATGATAAGTTTCATTTGAAACTCTTTCCTAAGATTTTACTGAGTTGCATGTGCTGTGCTGAGCTTTTTTCTCAGGAGTGGCTTCCGTCTGGCCACTGTCCCATAAAGTAAAGATTGGTGAAGTGCTGTAGAGACTATTGTCCTTCTGGCAGGTTCTCCCACCTCAGTCAAGGAACTCTGTAGTTCTATCAGTGGTCAAGGTCCTTCTTGCCCCGTTGCTCAGTTTGGTCGGAAGGCCAGCTCTAGGCAGAGTCTGTGTAGACATTTTTTCCCAATGTTTCAGACCACTTTACCCTTGGAAACTTTCAGCACTCTAGAAAATGTTTTATGCCCTTCCCCAGATATATGCCTCGTCAAAATTTGAGTTCAGAGATCTACGCACAGTTCCTTGGACTTCATGGTATGGTTTCTGCTCTGACATGCACTGTCAACTGTGTTCATATAGACAGGTGTGTTTCTTTATAAATCATGTCCAAACAATTGAATTGGCCACAGGTGAACTCCAATCAAGTTGTACATTCTTAGCAACAAAAATTTGCTACCTAGAACCTAAAAGGGTTCTTCGGCTGTCCCCACTCCCCATTTGAGAACTCTTTGAAGAAGCCCTTTTGGTTCCAGGTCGAACCCTTTTGGCTCCAAAAGTTTGGCACACCTGTATTTGGGGAATCTTATCTGCAGATCCTCTTAAGCTCTGTCAGGTTGGATGGGGAGGGTTGCTGCACAGCTATTTTCAGTTGTCTCCAGAGATGTTCGATCGGGTCCAAGTCTGGGCTCTGGCTGGGCCACTCAAGGACATTCATAGACTTGTCCTGAAGCCACTCCTGCATTGTCTTGGCTGTGTGCTTAGGGTCGTTGTCCTGTTGGAAGGTGAACCGTCGCCTCAGTCTGAGGTCCTGAGCGTGCTGGAGCAGGTTTTCATTAAGGATCCCTCTTTACTTTGCTCCGTTCATCTTTGCCTCAATCCTGACTAGTCTCCCAGTCCCTGCCACTGAAAAACATCCCCACAGCATCATGCTGCCACCACCATGCTTCACCGTAGGGATAATGCCAGGTTTCCTCCAGACGTGACACTCTGCATTCAGGCCTGTGCCTCGACACAATCCTGTCTCTGAGCTCTATGGACAATTCCTACGACCTCATGGCTTGGTTTTTGCTTTGACATGCACTGTCAACTGTGGGACCTTATTTAGACAGGTGTGTGCCTTTCCACATTATGTTCAATCAATGGAATACTACAGGTGGACTCCAATCAATTTGTAGAAACATCTGAAGGATGATCAATGGAAACAGGATGCACCTGAGCTCAATTTCGAGTCTCATAGCAAAGGGTCTTTACATTTCAGTTATTTATTTTGAATACACTTGCAACAATTTCTAAAACCTTGTTTTCGGTTTGTCATTATGGAGTATGCAAGGAGAAATCTTGGGCCTAACAACACTCGTACCAATATATCCTCCGAACACCGGGTGCTTGGCCATTATCATTTAAATACCACACCCCCTTGGGCCTTATAGCTTAATTATACAACATTCTGCCATTTTGAGATTATACACTGTATATACAAAAGTTTGTGGACACCCTTCAAATGAGTGGATTTGGCTATTTCAGTCACTCAGCTGACAGATGTAAAGAATTGAGCCATCATTGGCAGTAGAATGACCTTACTGAAGAGCACTGTGCCCTGGTCAACTGTAAGTGCTGTTGTTGTGAAGTGCCAAGCATTGGCTGGAGTGGTGCAAAGCTTACCGTCATTGGACTCTGGAGCAGTGGAAACGCGTTCTCTGGAGTGATGAATCACGCTTCACTATCTGGCAGTCGAATGGACGAATCTGGGTTTGGCGGATGCCAGGAGAACACTATCTGCCCCAATGCATAGTGCCAACTGTGAAGTTTGGTGGAGGAGAAATAATGGTCTGGGGCTAGGCCCAGCATACAATGACATTCTAGACAATTCTGTGCTTCCAACTTTGTGGCAAAAGTTTAGGGAAGGCCCTTTCCTCTTTCAGCATGACAATTCCCCAGTACACAAAGCGAGGTCCATACAGAAATGGTTTGTCGAGATTGGTTTGGAAGAACTTGACTGGCCTGCACAGAGCCCTGACCTCAACCCCTTCGACTACCTTTGGGATGAATAGGAAAACACCGACTGCAAGCCACGCCTAATCGCCCAACATCAGTGCCTGACCTCACTAATGCGCTTGTGGCTGAATGGAAGCAAGTCCCTGCAGCAATGTTCCATCATCTAGTGGAAAGCCTTCCCAGAAGATTGGAGGCTGTTAAAGCAGCAAAGGGGGGAACAACTCTATATTAATGCCCATGATTTTGGAATGAGATGTTTGACGAGTAGGTGTCCACATACATTTGGTCATGTAGTGTATATCATACTGTGTTAACTAACCTCCAGACGAGCTTCAATGCAAGTAAAACTAAATGCATGCTATTCAATCGATCACTGCCCACCCGTCCAGCATCACTACTCTGGCCGGCTCTGACATAGAATATGTGGACAACTACAAATACCTAGGTGTTTGGTTAGACTGTAAACTCTCCTTCCAGACTCACATTAAGCATCTCCAATCCAAAATTAGATCTAGAATCGGCTTCCTATATCGCAACTGGGCATCCTTCACTCATGCTGCCAAACATACCCTTGTAACACTGACCATCCTACCTATCCTCGACTTCAGCGATGTCATCTATAAAATAGCCTCCAACGCTCTACTCAACAAATTGGATGCAGTCTATCACAATGCCATCCATTTTGTCACCAAAGCCCCATACACTACCCACCACTGTGACCTGTACGCTCTCGTTGATTGGCCCTCGCTTCATACTCGTCGCCAAACCCACTGGCTACAGGTTATCTACAAGTCTCTGCTAGGTAAAGCCCTGCCTTATCTCAGCTCACTGGTCACCATAGCAGCATACACTCGTAGCACGCGCTCCAGCAGGTATATCTCACTGGTCACCCCCAAAGCCAATTCCTACTTTGGTTGCCTTTCCTTCCAGTTCTCTGCTGCCAATGACTGGAACGAACTGCAAAAATCACTGAAGCTGGAGACTCATATCTCCCTCACTAGCTTTAAGCACCAGCTGTCAGAGCAGCTCACAGATCACTGCACCTGTACATAGCCCACCTGTAACAGCCCATCTATCTACCTCATCCCCATACTGTATTTATTTATTTTTCTTGCTCCTTTGCACCCCAGTATCTCTACTTGCACATTCATCTCCTGCACATCTACCATTCCAGTGTTTAATTGCTATATTGTAATTACTTTGCCACCTTGGCCTATTTATTGCCTTAACTCCCTTATCTTACCTCATTTTCACACAATGTATATAGACTTTTTGTTTTCTTGTTTCTACTTTTTTCTACTGTATTATTGACTGTATGTTTTGTATATTCCATGTGTAACTCTGTGTTGTTGTATGTGTCGAATTGCTATGCTTTATCTTGGCCAGGTCGCAGTTGCAAATGAGAACTTGTTCTCAACTAGCCTACCTGGTTAAATAAAGGTGTTCTCAACTAGCCTACCTGGTTAAATAAAGGTGAAATAAATCAAATAAATAAATAAAAATACATACATACTTAGCCTAAGAACAGGGGCGCAACTTTGGTTTTAGAAGTGGGGGGGCATAACTTGGTGGAGGGTCTGGGGTCCTCCCATATTTTGGGGGCATCTGGTTAACCATTAACACACACCCCACTTAGCTTTAGGATCTTAGTGAAACATTCAATATTGTAATCAGGTGTGTTAGGCCAAGGCCAAAGTGACAATCAACAGGACAGGAGACCCCCAGGGCCAGGAATGATCTAAATAGGTATCTCCCCTGATGTGGGCATGTTTTCAATACAGATTCATTTTATCTTACAGTATTCCATATAAGGCATCCAGGCCTTGTGAAAGTTGCACAGTACACCCTTAATCTTGTAATAAATCAATTCTAGTGATACATAACTTGACATTTCTCCCATCCATTGTGGGAGGATAACCAACCTTCGGATTAAAGGCAATACATTTCTTAGCTGCTATAAATGCTAGGTTACACAGTTTCTTCTGATTACAGTCTCCAGTATCAACATTTTCACGCAAACCAAAACAGTGAGAAGGGAGAATCTGTAGACATACTGAGGTAAAATAACATAATCTCTGACAGAATTCAGCCAGCCTTCCCAAGACCATAACATATGCAAATATGTTCCTTTTTGTGTTTTACATCTCCAGCAGATATTCAGTTTCCCTGGCATATAGTATGTTCTATGGATGGTATTAAACTGCACTAATTTATGTCTGAGATTATAGGAACATGACTGGGCATTCTAACATATCTGTATCCATTCATCATCATCAGTAGTGTCTCCCAGGTCTTCGTCACGGTTTTGTTTGAAATATTTTGTGTCATCGGGAAAAGCCTCTCAACCATTGGTACAGTTTGGAAATCAACTTTTAGAGGTTTGCCTGACTGCCTTAAAATAGTTTCAATCGTTGAAGCTTCTGGTTGTCCAGTGTTTGCTGCACAGAGAGAATAAAGTGTTGTATCTGCAAAAATTCACCTCTACACTGTCACAGACTGGTCTTCCCTGGTTGCCTGACCCTGATGAGACTCCTGTCACCATCCTGTCATCATCTGCTCAGATGAGGCATGACAAAGAATGACCTTGGTGTACATTTATACATTATATTATCCATGAATCGAATCAATGGTTCAATAGTTGAAATGACCATTGTTCCCAGATCCCAGACTGCAGCCAACCCATCAGCTCAAGATGGAGCTTTGTATCAATTCACTGATTGTTAGAATATACTGCAAAATTGACCTGAGCTCTGTAGACTAGTATTCCCTGGCTGTCTGACCCTGTAGGGACGAACACCTGTCACCATCTGATCCTGCTAAGACATGATGAGCATAGTGTTGTGTACTGACATGTACACCATGACGGTGAAGCATGTGGAGCTGTTTATACTGTGTCAGTGTGAAAAGTAGGGGATTAGTTAGGGAAACTGACAGATCGATAACGTTTTATTGCTATACTTGCTAATAAAACTCACATTGCATTGAAAAAATGTCAGAATATCGGTCTTCAATCATTTGGCTGCTGATTTCATCATTTGATTCAGGTCTAGTGTGATTGAAGCAAAAATAATAGCTAAAGTTAGTGAGCTAGCTAACGTTAGCCAACTTTTGGCTAGCTCTAGCTAATGGTACAATGGTATATGGTCAAATTTACTTCTGTTTAAACAAGAAAAAACAAAGGCTACAAAACACTTCCATATACACAACAGCTGTTTGATACTGATACCTGACATATCGCTAGAGGCTAGCTAGAGCTGAACTGTCTATGATGGCTACTAGCTAGCTAACTAGCTGCTAGTAGTTCACTTCAGCCGAGAGGGGATGAAACATTAGCTAACGTAACATGTCAGTTACACTACTAATTCAGCACTGGGAATAAATACATTTTTTTAATGTCAAACAGCAGTTACTTTGCCAGCTAGATCAGTCAACTAAAGAATAGCCCGTTTTGGCTCTACTTTCTTTTAAAACTTGGAGAAAAAGCACAACATAGACACCAGCTGCCTCCCGTGCTGGTCCTATATGGCATCCTTTTTTAAGCTTTGCCTTCACACAGACTGTCGGCAAGCTCTGCTCTGCTCTGTGGTGTCCTAAATCCAGCTGTCTTAAACCGGAAAACAGCCTATCTGACCACTCCGAGGCATCCGCATGTTCCTAAAGCACACCGCTGCTGCGTTTTGTATCACAGTACAATAATGCAACTGGGAGTTACCCCCTCCGTCCCCAATGAAAGTTGCGCTCCTGCCTAAGAACATCCCTTAGCCATGGTATATTGCACATATACCGCCTCCCGGGCCTTATTGCATAATTATAAAACATCCTGACGTTTTGAGATGATATATCTTACATACTTTGTTTTTCAGTACCATGACAAATGATGGTGGGGGTGTAACGGATGTGAAACGCTAGCTTAGTTAGCGGTGGTGCGCGCTAAATAGCGTTTCAATCGGTGACGTCACTTGCTCTGAGACCTTGAAGTAGTAGTTCCCCTTGCTCTGCAAGGGCCGTGGCTTTTGTGGAGCGATGGGTAACGATGCTTCAAGGTCTCAGAGCAAGTGACGTCACTGATTGAAACGCTATTTAGCGCGCACCGCTAACTAAGCTAGCCGTTTCACATCCGTTACACTCACCCCCCTTTTGACCTCCTCCTTTTCCGCAGCAACCAGTGATCCGGGTCAACAGCATCAATGTAACAGTATAACTTTAGACCGTCCCCTTGCCCATACCTGGGCGCGAATCAGGGACCCTCTGCACACATCAACAACAGTCACCCTCGAAGCATTGTTACCCATCGCTCCACAGTTCCCCTTGCAGAGCAAGGGGAACTGCTACTTCAAGGTCTCAGAGCAAGTGATGTCACCGATTGAAATGCTATTTAGCGCGAACACCGCTAACTAGCTAGCCATTTCACATCCGTTACAGGGGCAAAAATGTTGCCTCTATGGACTAAAACAGAGAAGTGAGGTTGATCACAAGCGCCACCCTAGAATTCCTTGAAAGATGTTATTTACAATGGAATTCATTACGATTTTCTATTGTTACATACACCGACCGAATAGGTGCAGTGAAATGTGTTGTTTTACTGGGTCAACCATAGTAGAAGAAGTCATGGAGTTCAAGACCATAGGCCAAAATTTGGGGTTGAGGGGGAGGGTATGGATCTAAAGTGGTCTATCCTATGTCTAAAAGCACTCTTTAATTCCAATGTAACTAAACAATGTGTATAATATTGTGGGGTGTTGAATTTCCAATAGTCTTTAGATGAATAGTTGTTTTTTAGTTATACATTTTATGCTTTAGGCATCCTGAGGCCTCTGTAGTTCATGTTGGTCTTATAGTAGTCGAAAAATTATATGTAAGACGTGCTAAACATGTAATATATAGTAACATATATATTATAAGTAGCAATAAGTAGCAGCTAGAGCATGAATGTAACTGTGATCTGATAGAATGAAACACAGTTGTATCTTGGAATGCATATCATTTTGGAGTGAAATCATAAGAGTAAAATAGAGCATGGCGCTTTACATTTCACAAGCGACTAAATAGCAGTTTACCAGCTACTCTAACTGACAAAGAATGTGTGCCTTCATTGGCCAACTCTAAAAGATAAGATAACCTGTAAAAATGTTTTTTTAAAGTACGCCAAAAACACATGGTCTCGAAACTCAGGTTTCGCCTAATTCGGCACTACGACCTTTCGCCTAGTTTTCAGACTTGCAGTTCATCAGGTTCTTTCTGACACGGATGACTCCCCCTGCACGCCCACCAACAGCCACGCACCCTATTTCCTCCAATCCTCAGGCGACCATGCACTGATCACGCGTCATCTCGCCTGCCATTGGCTAATGTCTCACACACATTTGTTTTTCATTGGTGGCATGTTGCCTCCCGCCAATGTGTTGTGAATGTTGTTTTCCTTTTTTTTATCCTCATGTTTTACACAGCTGAGAGAGGACCTAGTGAAAGACGAATTCAACAGCCAGTTAACTGAGCTGGGGCAGTGTCATCGCTTTTTTTTGTTCTTTTGTCGGCTTGACACTAAACTGAAATAAAATATATCTCAACAATGCCTTCACGAAAATGTTCAGAATTTGAAGTCTCATGTGGGGTAAGAATATTATTTAAAGCGTGTTATTTCATATGAATTAACGTCCAGCATTCGAATAATGAGTGGGCTACTAACTGTATTTGTTTTTGTTTGTGGCTCCAGTTTATTAGTAGCACTTTACTTTTTAGGTTACAGTATTATTTAATTTGTAAATGAATCATGTCAAAAAAAAATCTTAAGATTTTTTAAATGGTTTTGAGACAGTTATTTGTTATTACAGCTGGTAAATTAACACATCCAATGACTTAACGTTACCAATGATTGACTGTTTGTCTAATATCTTTAAATCAACTGTGACGAGTTGACAGAATTTTGCAATCATTTATTAATGTTACCCAACATCAATTTATGGTAACCATTTAAGCCTAGTAGAGTAGTCGTGGTTTGCCTTGGTGGGCTACTCTTTCACTGTGTGAAGCTGGTCACATTATTTTATCTGGGGAGTGGCCATGGGACGGGGATCATCAACTAGATTCAGCCGCGCGGACGATTTCTTTTCTTGAGCGGATGATCAGGGGGCTGGAACATAATTACAAATAATTTGTAGACCGCAAGAATACTTTAAAGAGATTTTAAAAAACAATTTTATATATATAATTATTTTTTTGCTCATTACTTGGGGGGCCAAATAAAATCACCAACTGGGCTTCAAGTTGGGGAACCCTGCAATAGGACCATTGATAAGTGTCAGTGCAGACAAGGCACCTCCTGATGCAGTGTTAACACTGGTTTTACATGCCCTGTGCATGGGGGTGTCACGTGGCTAGTGGTAGGGAGATGTCACTAGTTGGTCAATATGACAATGGGAGATGGATTGGCACATTGCCTATGGTAGATGGGGTGTAGTCTCAAGCCTGCTCCATCTACCCTCTGAGACTAACATCTAAGCAACAGGTGCTTGAGCATTAAGCCAGTGACTGGTGAGAAAAGAAACTCTTCAGATGTTCATTTGATGTAATTTCGGAAGCTTCCCTTGGTATGCTAATGTGTATCTACCAGTATGGTCTTGATTGGATCTCCCTTACACATTTCCCAGTTTTTGTGGTGATTCGTCCTTCTGGTAACTCACCAGTCTTCTATTACGTGATGTCATCATCAGACCTAATGTTCTTTCCTTTTCTCCATTTGTTCTCCTCCCCAGGCAAAAGGGATGGTGATGGACCAGTGTGGCTCCTATCTGAAGAGGAGAAGACTTGACAGTAAGCAGTCCTCCCCAGGCTGCAACCTGGAGTACACAGACCTGGAGGCTGCTGAGGCTCTGGTTTGCATGAGCTCCTGGGGCCAACGCCGCGCCAGCCCCTGCAAGCCCAGACCGCTTACCCCTGCCTCGGACTCCTGTGACTCCCTGCTGCCTCAGGACCCACTGGAGCCCCCAAAGGACTTTGTTTCGCTCTCCTCCTTGGTAAGAGTGCATCCTGTCTTGGCAACCGTAACCACCACACATCCCAAAACAGCCATCACTAAGAAGCATCTGTGGGCTGTATTTGATTAGTAAATACAGTAGTACCAGCTTTTACTTACTGTGTAAACTCCTGTTTTTTTTTAGCACTTAGCATGAAGATAGTGTCTTTATTTCAGGAAAACTTTGCGAGGGTTTATAGGTGTTGGAAGGGTTAGGAAGGTTGCTGCACAGGTGGTAGGTAGGATTGAGAGTTTGAACTGCAACCCGTGCTCATCTCTCTCAGCTGCTGGTTTTCAACATCGCTGTTTTACAGCCACCCAGCTCTAAGTAGTTATTTAGTTTAGTGTATGTACCTGCCTACTGTGGCCACTTATCTCTCCCAATAGCTGTATTGAACATCCATTTTGAAACTGAACACACCCAAACTAAGACCTATGTATTAGTACACTACATACAGTGGTTGTTCTACTTCCTGGGCACACACTAATTCTGTCTTCTCTTTGGTTTCCAGTGTATGACTCCCCCTCACAGCCCCAGCTTTGCTGAGACCTCTACCACTGCCATCCACACCATCACCTCCCCTCTGAGCCGGCCCAGCTCCAGCCTCTCTGTAAGGGTCTGTGGGGTCCCACAAATGCCCATGGCATCCATTTCGGAGTCCCCAACCAACGGAAAGACCCCACCACCGCCACCCTGCAGAGCCATGGCAACCAGTGTTATCCGCCACACCGCAGACACACACCTCTGCCAGCACATTCCAGCGCCCCCCACAAAGCAACACAGAACTTCCGAGCTGATGGTCTGTCAACAGCACACAGAAAAGACTGAACAGAGCATCACACCTCCATCGGTCTCCTTCACACCCAATCCTGCCCTCTCCTCCTGCAAGAAAGAGGCGGTCAAGACTGAGAACGAAGAGCCACAGGCTATCCACTGTAAGGAGAGCCTCTCCCACCTTCATGCTAACACCCAACCACAAAATAGCCTGCCTACACGCCTCTCCCCACCACCCACCTCCAGCCCTCCAATCATCTGCCAGATGTTCCCGGTGGGTAACCAATCAGGGATGATCTCGGCGTTCATCCAGGGCCCGGTACAGACCTCGAGGACCCCCACATCCATCCTGCCCCAGTCTGGTCCTAACGGGGCACTGCAGCAGCCTTTCCTCATGAGCCAGGCTATGCCGCAGGGCACGGTGATGCTGGTTCTTCCCCAGTCCCAAGTCTCTCAGGCCCCCCACTGCTCTCCACAGACTGTCATGACCATGGGCCACACTAAGCTGCTACCTCTGGCCCCCGCCCCGGTCTACGTGCCCACCGGACCCTGCGGTGGCACCAAAATTGACTTCTCCCGCCGGAGGAACTATGTATGCAACTTCTCCGGGTGCAGGAAGACTTACTTCAAGAGCTCCCACCTCAAGGCACACCTCCGGACACACACAGGTAAGAGAGAAAAGTGTTCCTCATGGATGGCTGGGAATGAGAGGGAAAGAATGTGACATTTTATGGGGATTAAATTCTAGGATCTTGATATTGTATCATGATTTTAACTGAAGACTATGAGGTCGTTTATCTGACTCGGAGCATGTGTGGGTTTGCTGGTGATAAAATGATGACTTGCAAACTCATTATCGCTCTGTCTCCCTCTCTTTCAGGTGAGAAGCCCTTCAGTTGCAGTTGGGAGGGATGCGACAAGAAGTTTGCGCGCTCCGACGAGCTCTCGCGCCACCGGCGGACCCACACAGGCGAGAAAAAGTTTGTGTGCCCCGTGTGCGACAGGCGCTTCATGCGCAGCGACCACCTGACCAAACACGCCCGCCGTCACATGACCACCAAGAAGATCCCTTCCTGGCAGGCCGAGGTGCGCAGCCTCAACAAAATGGCCTTTCCCAAGTCGCCGCCGTCAAACCCCGCCCCACTCTCCCTCAGTATGCTGGTACCTGCCTCAATTTAGATTTGAGCCCAACATCTACCCACTAGTGACTTCTTACCCAAAACCATGACAGGGATAGGGACAGCCAAGTGCACAAACTGCCATTTTACTAATGGAACATTTCTAAAGACATGCACTGGACTCTTTCCTCTACTGCAGTTTTTGTTGTTGAAGAAAAATGCATTATTTTTGTTTACTTTTCAGGTATTTTATGAAATTGTTTGTATGTATGTACTCTTTTGCCAAAGCCTTTGTAATGACGTTTGTCTCACACATTTCACTTGTCTTTTTTTTGTATGTATAGTATCTATATGAATGTATTCGTATCGTACTCTGAACTGCATGTATTAATTTGGGAAAATGTTGTAATTTGTACTACAATCTACGTGGATAGTAATCTATACTGTGATAATTACTTACTCTTTAACCTTTTCATATTATTTAATACATTTGTAATAAAGAAAAATATGATTAACTTGTGTTTAAACTCTCCCATTGCCCTAAACGTAACCTTTGAAAATAACAAGATGGTTCTCTTTTTCTGAAAAACATGACAAATCAGAACAGCACTCTAGTTGTTAGTCAGCATTCCTTTCCAGTCACTCCCCTAGTCCTACGGTAGAGGAATAGTGGTGTCTTGCCACATCCTGTGTGAGTTGGTGGGATTGTGTCTGACGGTCAGCTGAAACACTTCCTGCTCAATGTGCTGACTGACCACTGCTCTGGACTGGACCACATCCTGTTGGCTTAGTGGAACGTGCAGACAGGGGACTTTGTCCCATTCAGCAGTTCTAATCCAAACTATGCTATGAGGCATCTGGGAAATAAAGGCACTCATATCCTTGCCTCTGTACTTACAAGATCATGGCTAATCATTTTTTCCCCTGTAATACCGGTAAGACCTCGCAAGTATTATTAATAAGTAACATTTTTACTCCTGTACCAATTGATAACTGATGTTATCAGTCCCTGGGCTCATTTAATAATACTGATTTATGTCTAATGGTCTAATATATGCCTTATCTGGACTAGCTTATGGCAAAGTAGTCATCCTTGAATGTTGGAAGTTCCGTATTACATAAACACACACTTCCATCATTATCTGTATTCTCTTATGCTGCTGTGGTTCCACACCCGGTAACAACCGTCCTCCAATCAGATTGTGAGAAAACCGAACTGTAGGGGGGTGCGACCAATAGACTGGGTTCCTGAATTACCCGCCCCTTTGCCTTACTGACCGATTTACACAATACTTCCTCTCTGGGTTGAATGGGTTCATGCTTTCTGGGACTGTCTAGCACTGACACCTTGTGGGCAAAAGCAACATCATCTGACTCCACAAGTGACACCTTGTGGTCAGACCAAGTTACAATCCAAAAACATAGCTACCCTATTACATGCAATTCTATGGCTAAACTTCCACCATTCTAATGTCAATGGCACAACATGAGTGATTTTTAAACAATAATTGTAGCTGGTGCTTTGAAAGTTGGTTATGTTATATATCATGTCAAAGTTTAAAATGTATCAAGCTTTGCTTTTCAAAGCAATTTATACAGGTAATTATATGTACCCTAGAGGTCAAATTGGGTCCACATTTTGTTGACCTGAACATGCCCGAAAATGTATCTGACAAATATCTGTGAGTCTAAGCATTCCAATGATATATGATTAAATGGTATAAGTGAGCATTAACTTGTTGTATAAGGGATGGAGGGATGAAAGAAAGAGTGATAACACCCTGAAAGCTACCATTGCTGCTGCACTGCTGTCACACATTTTCCAAATCTAGGGACATAGACCAACACATTTTTTTTTTGTTGCTATGAGACATCATCACCCAAGTGACCGATCCCTTGCTCATGGACGAATAGGCCAATTGGACTTTTGACTTGACACATTATGACGTCATAACAGAACGATGTTAAAGTTTGGCGTGCCTTGCGTCATAATGACCAAGGCTATAAAAGCACGCAGCATCATTATTGTTTCAAGTGAAACAGTGATAACTCCGAGAGCCTGCTACAAAAACAGATGACCAAAGTTTAGGCTGAATATATACTCCAAGATGCCGCGCAAATACTCTTCTCCTCACCTGCGTCTCACAGTGTCTGAGCATTCCCTGGACTCGTCAAGGGTCTCCACTTTCCCGGCCGAGTGGACCCGTCAAACCTCCGAAGACGTGTTTGAGGACCAGGGTGACCAGCTCATTACTGCACCTGCCCGCCACCCGCGACCCCCCGGCAGAAGGTCGAAATCAAAGGCCGGCCGAAAGGGTTTCGCACCGGATGACTACAAGGATAAGGTGGCCGCTGAAACAGACGATGGACCCACTCCGCAGAGAGACACTGTGGAAAAAAACAAGAAATACAATTTTACAAAGAGAGGCACTGTGGATGAGGCTAAACATCCGCTGACAAACTCTATGGATGACACAATGGATGGTGCAAAGATGCTCAAGACACCTGTGAACAACAGGACAAGCGACCTGATTGCAGAACTCAACTACAGTAAAAACCTGAAGATGATGGAAAACGCAGAGCTGCAAAAACTCAAAGTGTATGCCGAGGAGAATACCCTGTCTCTAAGTCAAGAGAACATTGAGTTAAAGAAACAGGTGAAAAATCTCAGGAGCACCATAGATTATTTGGACACCCTGCGTGACAATATCCGGGAGGCGCGTAAAGCCCTGCATGAGCGTAGCCACGAAAGCGCACAGCTGGAGTCTCGGCGCCTGCAGCTTGAACAGCAGAATGACTCCATCAGGGATAAGATTGAAATGATGAAGGATGATCTATTCATCCTTAAACCCGAGGGAAAGAAGGGCAAGACTACAATAAAGCACCTAAACCGTTTTGTTGGACTCTTACAATATCAAGACGAAGAGGCCCAAATCACTATTCTTCAGAAAGATACATTGATCCAGAGAAAAACCTCCCAAATCGAGGAGATGCAAAGCCACTTCGCTGAATCGGTATCCTGCGTCCAGGTGTTTCAGGAGAGGTTGAAAGACTTGGCGGAGAGAATTGACGAAGCCAAGAACGCTGGAAAAAATGATGAAGACTGCTCCGGCGCGGATAAAGACGGCGACAGTACCGTTACGCACAAGACAAGGCCTCCCACCCTCGCAGAGGAAATTGCGCAGGCAGAGAAGTATGCCGCGCAAATCGTTAAGCAGACGAATAAGGAGGAGGTGGCATCTCCACCTGCTCCGACCGAGAGTTGGTTCAGGAAAAGTATATTCGGGGGTCTGCAGAAGGCGGCCTACCGCGCAAGGGTTCTCGCCTTGACCGTGATGGTTCCACTCTGCGTAATGGCCTCCATGGTTACTGCATGCCAGGATGGACCCGGCATACCCTGTGGTGACCTGCTGCAGGACGCAGCCAGTGGCTTTCTGAAACCATATTGTACTATGGATTTCACTGCCCTCCCTCCATTCTGAATGACATTCATGTGTTATTAATGTGTTATTATCCTCAATAAAGATGCAGTATTTTACCTAAGAAAAATCTCATGTTGATTTATTTACAAGCGTTTGTTTATCATCATGTATTTTAGGTATACCTTTTGTAAAGATGTTTGTTATAAGTGGCCACTGTTGTATTGACATGTAGTTGATTAGGCTACATGGTTGAACAACAAAAAATGACACGAGAAACTGATAAACTAGTGATAAACTATGAGTTTCGGTTACTGGTTGATTTCATTTGGATTCATTCAGCTTGGTCACATAATAACAAAAATAACACTATAAGGTGAGACAATGGTGGTGCATTCATAAATCATTCATCTCTATGCATTAATTCAATTAAAGCAACGAAAAAGGATAGGTTGTTTATCAACAGATTATCAAGTGAGGAAAAAAATATGGCTAAACTATGTCTACCATTTACTGATTATTATCACTATATGGGTGATTGATGTGATGATAGCCTACATTAATATAGAATAGATTGTATTTCTATTGTAGATTGACATTGTAAGGGATTTAAATCCCATATTGAATATTTTTTTCTCATGGAATAATGTCTCTCTGTAATACATACACACACACACACACACACACATACACACACACACACACACACACACACCCTCTCTCACACACACACACACACACCCTCTCTCTCACACACACACACACACACACACACACACACACACACACACACACACACACACACACACACACACACACACACACACACACACACACACTCCAGATTTTGTACTTTGACAGCTCTGGGAATTCTTCTGGTATGAAGCAAACATTAAATCGGTTGGATATTTCACTCGTTGTCTGAGGACGGTGGAAAACATCCACACAAAACATCCACCTGTCCTGGGTGAGAGAGAAAACCTCACTGTAACCTCACTGTTATTGTGGACTTATCAAAGTCAATAAAACTATATGGAATTCAATACTGTCTACCCAATGACCCATGTGTTTTTGATGATATGATTGTAAAGTTAAAGATTGGTAAGTATAGTATTGGTCTTCAAGTGCTTCAGCTACTTATAATATTTGTAAAAATGTTTGTTTAAAAAAAATGTACAATAGACATAGACAAAAGACAATAGACAACTGAACATTCCACAGACAGGGATCCACTAAACGAGACATGACATTGGCTGGAACTTTTAGTTTTTTTTTTACAATCGCTAGGACCCGTTTCTCAATACTTATGTCACTTTTTCAAAACTCCTCACACTATGAGCACAACAGCAAGTCTGTGGAATAAACTGTAGATCATTTTTCATTGCTTTGGCACAAAATGCATTCAATGTCTACATCTTTCAAATTTCATGAATTCTTTTCTCACTCAGACACAACCACCACCAAAACTCTATGTACCTACAGGCCAATTTGCACATGTTTACATACTCTTTTCAAAACTGTTAAACTTAAATTCAAAACCTAACAACACACAATTGAATAAGACATCAATTTGCTACATTTCTACAGTAATACAGTGTTGAAATATATTCCAAATCTAAAAAATGAAATACTATCAAAACAATTAGACCAACCACAGCTGTTTCCCATTGTAGCTGAACACCTACCCAGGTGTTAGTCTTCCATTTCATTACCATCTATACAAAAGGGGACATCTTAGGAATAATGCTGTACTGTAATGTAAACATTGACCCAGCCAGAGATAGAGAAGTGGCTGACAGAGGAAGAAGAGTGGCTGGGAGAGGGAGAGGAGTATGTATGCGTGGTGGAAGAAGACTGAGAGGAAGATCAAGAGCTATTGTCTCAGATGAGATTAGGGCTACTATAATTGATAATGTAATAAATCATGCTCTATCAAGGGGAGAGGCTGGTCTGAGAGTGTAGCCAAATGTGCAACACTCAACATGGCATCAATTGTGAGAAATGTCTGGCAAAACAACAGGTAAGATGTGCATTCTGTAAGGGCATCTGACTGAACTGCACATTACAGAAGTAATTGAGCAAAGCCTTCAAACCTACTTATGCCATTGTTTCTGATGACCATATCAACAATTGCAGTTTCCTGCACAGCAGTGAAAAATCCTACCTCTCTGTGGGAGGTAACCGTTGGGTCCTAAGCAGTAAAACAAAAACAATGACACACAAAACTCACAGAGATTCGGGACAGAGTGTTGGCAGACAACATTACATTTGGAAATATTCACAATGTAACAATAACAACTATTTCTAGAGTCCTGAAACAACATCAAGTCAGGATGAAGCAGTTGTACACTGTCCCCTTTGAGAGGAACTCTGAACGAGTCAAGCAACTCAGGAACCAATATGTCTAGGTAAGATGACTATAAAATACAGAACTGGTTTTGAACAAAAACCAAACAGGGCAGAGGCACACAACGGCATGTTTTCAGGTATAATGTAAACTACCGTGATAGCCTAACTCTTATGTTGCCTTGTGGATTTATTTTAGAGAATCATGGAGATTGGAGCCAGGCAAGCACCCCACATATTCATCTTTGTGGATGAGGTTGGTTTCAACTTGGCCAAAACACGGCATCGAGGAAGGAATGTGATTGGAAAAAGAGCCACAGTGGATGTCCCGGGCCAGAGGGGACAACATCACAATGTGTGCAGCAATATCCTCTGATGGATTTCTGTTACACAAACCACTAATTGGGCCATACAACACCAAGCTTCTCATTTAGTTCCTGGGTGACCTCTGTGGAAGGGTTGTGCCAGTTGAGGAGAGGGTTGCAGTGAGGTGAAATGGGCCAACGTTTGTAATTGTATGGGACAGTGTGACATTTCACCACTCCCATGCAGTCAGAGTGGTTTGCAGCCCATCCCTGGATCCACCTTACTCTCTATTCCTCTACCCATAGAGGAATTCTTTTCCTCATGGAGGTGGAAGGTTTATGAACACCATCCACGTGATCAAATGTCCCTCCTGGACGTAATGAATGCTGGATAACTGGACATATCTGCAGAAGATTGCCAGGGTGTCACGGGATACTAGGAGTGGTGGGTTGGAATCAGGCGCAGAGAGCAGGGTTCAGTATATTGTGATTTATTCTCTGGCCAAAAAACTGTCACGCCAACATACAGGGCGCATAGAACAGACCAGCCCAAACACAGGACCAAACAGTCCGGAGAATACACACATGAAAACCACATCCAACAGAGTAACAAAAACAATCCCGCACAAAACAAGGGCGGGACATACTACTACATATAGGGAAGCTAATTAAACTAAAATACACACAGGTGAAACTAATAAGACAAAACCAACAGACAAACGAAAAAGGGATCGGTAGCGGCAAGTAGGACGGTGACGACGACCGCCGAGCACCTCCCGAACAGTGCTTGTCAAAATATTCTTTCCTAAGTGTATTGCCCCAAGATGACATAAGATGTGATGTGGATGAGAACCTGTGACCAAATGCAGATGACAAGGTTGACTAGCATTGCTACTGTATCTGTATTGTTAGATGGTGTATATACAAATTCAAATGATTGTTTTATGAGTGACAAAGTGAGCTTGTCGGGTGACAACCTTTGCGAGTGTTGTGGAAGAATTAGTTGATTTGAGGCTTGTATGAAGTGTTTTGGTAGTTTTAGTGCATTTTGGATGTGAAATTAACTGCTGTGCCAAGCTGAAAGTTGATTAGGAGAACTGTGTGAAGGGTTTTGAAAGAATGACCTAAGTATTGAGAAATGGGTCCTAGAGATTGTAAGAAACTGTAATGCCCAACCTTCAACATAAAGAAAAATCACAAATAAATGCAACAAAAAAAACACCAACTCAGACACATGAATTCCAACAAACATTAATGACATCACACTTGCTCAAACCTACATGTTGCTACTGTGTCCATACCCATCTTGTTTGTTCTCATAATAACATTTCTCATGATAACATGTAATAATAGGCTATTTGATTTGATATGAGTATGAACTATGAATCTGAGATGTGATATAGAGCCCCACAGTGGGCGTGTCATAATACCCATAAAACCTAGCTGGGGGGGTAAATACAGGCGAATATATTGATAAACGTCACCTTGTCTGAGAGGGATTTACACGGTTATCAAAACACCACACCAGGGTAAGCCTACACGAAACATAGCCCTTATTTGAAGTGTTTCCCCTATGGGAAATATTGTGAAAAAACTATTGGAACCATTTACATGTTTGACCGCTAGGCTTTATGGGTATTATGACTCATACTGTGGTACTCTATTGTGGATAAGTTAAATCAGCTGAAATGTTACGCGTTTACCAGCAGATGGCAGAAACATATAGGCCAAGTGTGACTGTCTGCTGCTACTGTATTATCAGAATGGAAAATCAGTTGTGTTGGTGGATTGATTGCATCAGTGTGAATAATTGGTTCCCACTCTCAGATTCATCTATCAAAAACAAGGATTTGCTATCAGTTGTTGCAGTATTTAGACTATACTGTGTGTTAGAGCAGGGCTGGAGCAAAAACATTGTTGTCGCTACACCTTTTTTGGTGATCTTGCGTTGCGCTTTGTGTATTACTGAAATAGAATAGGTAGAATAGATTTAGGCCTGTAGTTCCCTCCCCTATTTATCTCTCTCTCTCGCTCTTTCTCTCTCTGTCTCACTCTCTTGCTCTCTCTCCCTCTCTCTCTGTCTTGCTCTCTCTCTCTCTCTCGTGCTCTCTCTCTCTCTCTCCCTCGTGCTCTCTCTATCTCTTTCTCTATGTGTGTGTATGGACACACTAACATTTCTACTACCCTCATGTTCTTCTACAACATTCTTGTCTCTAATGGGGCAAGTAGATCAAAAGGAAAAATCTGAAACCAAATTCCAAGAAAATATCTCTGAATCACTGATTAAAAGTAATCATTCAAATTATTTTTGTTATAGGTGAGTATTACAGTTTTTCTCAGTCGCTTTGGTGCATTTCTTAGATCAAACGTGCAATTCTTGATACTACTTGTACAAATTCCAAATCATCTAGTCACTTGTGCACATCATTAAAGCAATTTCTTATTCCTTTGAACAAATTGCAATTGATAATGTACAAGTGTCAGCTTTTTTCCACATTATCAATTGCTCATGTCATGTTGATCAAAATATAGTAGATGGTTCTCTATTGAATAGTCTTATCCCTCAAAACATCTAGGAATTAGTTCCTTGAATAAGCCATTACATGCAAAATGTTTGAACTATTTGTCATAAACTGTCAAGCATAGTTTTACACATTTCTATTAGACCTTTTGTACAAAAACGTGAATTGATGAATCGTGCAGGTGAAATTGACCCTCACACTCATGAAGGAATATAAAGTGTTAGTTCAACCAACAATCAACCAGTTGTCTAAATTGCTCAAAGTTGCATCTCATGAAGAATCAATTGGCAAGCATATATAGACAGACCACAACACAGAGTTGGAATTTTCCAATAATGGATGGACCAGGAAACGAACAGGGTCAACAGCCAAGAGGAGGAAGAAGAGGAGCAAGGATGCGTGGTGGAAGGCAAAACAGAGGAAGAGGCAGAAGAGGACATAGGCGCATATCTGATGACATAAGGGCCACTATTGTAGACCATGTTGTCAATCATGGCCTTACAATGGCTGAGACGGGTCGAAGGGTGCAGCCGAATATTGGGAGATCAACCGTGTCCTCAATAGTTCGAACATTTCGAAGAGAGAACAGGTATGTCCACCAATGTACAGTGCACTGTTACTGTATATAAGCAATATACTGTATACTTCCTACAATGCTTCATATTACAGTAGTCCACTAGTATTTCACAGCATACAGAAATATACTCTATACAGATACATACTGCACCTTACATGTACCTTGCACCTTACCTGTATGTTTTACAGTAAAATATGTGTTCGCATAGATTTTGTCTATGTGAAAGTGTGCGATGCATCACTGCATTTCCCCACATAGGACTGCAAGATTACCTCAAACCGGTGGCAGAGGACGCCTTTTCACACCTCAACAGGAGGAGGCTATTTGCACCATGGTCCGAGTAAACAATGCCATGAGACTCAGGGAAATACAAAGGACCATTATAGAAGACAACGGTGTCTTTGAAAACATCCATACGGTTCGCATCTCAACCATCGACAGGGTGCTGCATAGAAACCAGATGAGTATGAAACAGCTGTACCATGTACCATTCAAAAGGAATGAGGACAGAGTTAAGGAGCTACGGTACCAGTATGTACAGGTAAAACATATATCTATGTAACTACTTTACAGCAACATTATATAGTGATACATAGTACCGTAAGCATAAACTGCACACATTTCCATTGCTGTGGAAGGAACATGCAATATATGTACATTTTATGTCACTCTTCCTTACCAAAACAAATGCAACTGTGTGTTCTGGGATATAACGTATAATGGAGTTGGAATCAAGTGAACCCTCTCACAACTTTGTATACGTGGATGAGGCTGGCTTCAACCTGACCAAATGCAGAAGGCGGGGTCGGAATATCATCGGTCACAGAGCTACTGTGGATTTGCCAGGCCAACGGGGAGGAAATATCACCATGTGTGCTGTTATTTCGGAGCATGGTGTCCTAACCCATATCTCCCTTATAGGGTGATACAACACCCAGCATCTGCGCAACTTTTTAGAGACTCTCTACAGGGCTCTCATCCCTGATGATGAGAGGGGTCTGCTTAGAGAGGATTTGCCAAAGTATGTGGTCATTTGTGATAATGTGAGTTTCCATCGATCAAACATTTGTGAGCCACCTGAGGATGCTCATATAATTCCTCCCACCTTATTCACCATTCCTTAACCCAATTGAGGAGTTATTTTCAGCATGGAGGTGGAAGGTGTACGATCGTCAGCCACACACACAGATGACCCTGCTGGCTGCAATGGATGCAGCATGTGAGGACATCACAGTAGACGCCTGCAGAGGATGGATAAGGCATTCCAAAAGATTCTTTCCACGTTGCATTGGAAGGGAAAATATCCGGTGTGATGTGGATGAGAATATGTGGGCCGACAGACAGGAACGTCTGGATGTGTAGAGACAGCACAACAGTGCTGCGGTCAAAGTTGTGCCTTAGGGGTGGTTTCCTGTGTTTCTTTCTAATTTAGTTTTTTTCCTTTGTGCCCCTTGGGTTGTCCAGTCTCTTTCAATCAATAACCCACATACAGTAATATGTAAATAGTACTGTTGAAATTGATATATGCCATAGAAGTGCAGACTTGTGCATTTTCAATACAGTAACTGTCATCCAAACTGTAGCCTAAGTTTACATCAGGCAATACTGTCAAAGTACACAGTTACATTGACAACATGCCTAAACATTTTTGACGACCTTGTTCGTGAACAATGACTCAATTACGTACCATTCTGATGACACTGACATGATCATTGGCATGAATATTTACTTTTGAGAGATGTACTAAGGATTTTTAGTGACTGACTAGCTTTAGAAACATATCTATTGTATATTGCAGTTTGTACAAATTGTTCTGAGAAATGCACTTATTATTTTGCAGATGTTAGGGATGATGTGAAAAATGCACCAAAGCGACTGAGAAAAAACTGTAATGTGCTGGTGTTTTGAAACCTTATACCGTAGGTAAACTCTCCACTCCAGATGCCTCGCAGATTGCCAACAGGACTCACAGAGCTGTAACCATAGCCGCTAATATCTCCTCCTGTAGCAAAGTGAAATTGTTTAAGAGTAGGCAGACAGAGCAGCTGTAGCCTTGACTTTGGATCAAACAATAGGCTACATGCATTGAATAGTGTGTTGGGCTGAGCTCACAAAGGGTATATCCCCAAGCATCGAGATGGCAAAGGCCTTTGCATTATGAGTGAAAAAAGGTTTAGTTAATGCCTTAAGTCATTTTTTGTATACTTTGAAGGGTTCATGAAAAGTATAGTCCATAATACGAAATATATACAGCATTTTGGATTCATTGGCTGTCACAATGACCACTTGGTCTCTGTATTTTCATTTGGTAAGTCTTAATAGAACAGTAATGTCAGTTACTGTTGGTAACAGCCGAGTGTTTATGACATCTGTTATGTCATTGTTGACACCATGGCGTATAGGCCTTGGTATTGAAGTTGCAATCTGCGATTGCTACATCCATTTTTGGGGGCTTTTAAATGAATGATGTATACCCATTGATTCTTAAAGAATATAACTTAGTCGAACTAAGCTCATCATGAGTGCTTAGTTAATGTCTAACCCATCGTAACCCCGAAATATATGCTTGTTTTAACTCCATTGTTTGTAAACAAAGGTTATTTTGTGAGTTGTGTGTGCTTCAAAAGGAAAATAATTTTAGCTAATGTGTTAAAGTTAGTTTGCTCAACAAACTTTGTTTGAAATTAGTTGATTTTGAAAAAGCTTGTTGAGTAAAATTGGGGGTGGGGGGTTGTAACATATGGAATTGTTTTAAGATGGTCATACCATGGATCATTTAGCTATTTAATTTGGGAATTTTAGGTCCCCTTTAGGTATTAAAAATATATACAAAAAAATAGGCCTCTACTATGGTATGCATTGAATAACACATTCATAAACGGCAAAAAAGACAGTCAAAAAATAAATCATCGTGACTAAGGTTTTGAAGGTTTTGAAGTGTCTGTCCAATATCTAGGAGACATAAGAAAGCTCAAAAAACATGTTTGTTTTTTAGGACACATACAGTGCCTTCAGAAAGTATTCACACCCCTTGACTTTTTCCATATTTTGTTGTGTTACAGCCTGAATAAAAAAAATATGAAATAGATTGTCTTTCTCACTCATCTACACCCCATAATGACAACGTTTACAACATGTTTTTAGAAAGTCTTACCATAGATTTTCAAGCTGATATAAGTCAAAATTGTATCTAGGCCACTCAGGAAAATTCAGTGTCGTCTTCGTAAGCAACTCCAGTGTATATTTAATCTTGTGTTTTAGGTCATTGTCCTGCTGAAAGATGAACTTGACTCCCAGTGTCTGTTGAAAGCCAGACTGAACCAGGTTTCCCTCTATGATTTTGCCTGTGCTTATAGCTGTATTCTGTTTCTTTTTATCTTAAACTCACTAGTCCTTGCCGATGACAAGCATACCCATAACATGATGCAGCCACCACCATGCTTGACAATATAAAGAGTGGTACTCAGTGATATGTTGTGTTGGATTTGCACCAAACAAAAAAACTTTTTTTCTCAGAATAAAAGGGGACAAATGTTTTTATTGCAATTTTCTTTGCAGTATTACTTAAGTGTCTTGTTGCAAACAGGATGCATGTTTTGGAATATTTTTATTCTGTACAGGCTTCCTTCTTTCCACTCTGTTATTTAGGTTAGTATTGTGGAGTAACTACAATGTTGTAGTTACTTTTTAAAGTCACTTTGGCCACATGGTGAAATCCCTGAGTGGTTTCCTTCCTCACAGGCAACTGAGTTAAGAAGGACGCCTGTATCTTTGCTGTGACTGGGTGTATTGATACACCATCCAAAATCGACATTTATAACTTCACCATGCTCAAAGGGATATTCAGTGTCTGCTTTTTTTTTTACAGAAGGGTGTATATCCACAAAACTCAAAATATGCATTGGAAATGGTCTGTATTCTCTAGAATACAGCTGAAGTCAGAAGTTTACATACCCCTTAGCCAAATACATCTAAACTCCGTTTTTCACAATTCCTGACATTTAATCCTAGTAAAAATTCCCTGTCTTAGATCAGTTAGGATCACCACTTAATTTTAAGAATGTGAAATATCAGAATAATAATAGAGAGAATGATTTATTTCAGCTTTTATTTTGTTCATGTCACGTTCTGACCTTAGTTCTTTTGTTCTGTCTTTGTTTTAATATGGTCAGGGCGTGAGTTGGGTGGGTTGTCTATGTTAGTTTTTCTATGATTTGCTATTTCTGTGTTTGGCCTGGTATGGTTCTCAATCAGAGGCAGCTGTCAATCGTTGTCCCTGATTGAGAACCATATTTAGGTAGCCTGTTTTCTATTGTGTTTCGTGGGTGATTGTTTTCTGTTTTGTGTCTACACCAGACAGGACTGTTTCGTTTCGTTCATTCTTCATTGTTATTTTGTTTAGTGCTCTTATGATAATAAATTATCAATATGGACACTTACCACGCTGCATTTTGGTCCTCCTCTTCTCCTTCATAAGACGACCATTACAGTTCATCACATTCCCAGTGGGTCAGAAGTTTACATACACTCAATTAGTATTTGGTAGCATTGCCTTTAAATTGTTTAACTTGGGAAAAACATTTTGGGTAGCCTTCCACAAGCTTCCCACAATAAGTTGGGTGAATTTTGGCCCATTCCTCCTGACAGAGCTGGTGTAACGGAGTCAGGTTTGTAGGCCTCCTTGCTCGCACACACTTTTTCAGTTCTGCCCACAAATCTTCTATAGGATTGAGGTCAGGGCTTTGTGATGGCCACTCCAATACCTTGACTTTGTTGTCCTTAAGCCATAACTTTGGAAGTATGCTTGGGGTCATTGTCCATTTGGAAGACCCATTTGCAACCAAGCTTTAACTTCCTGACTGATGTCTTGAGATGTTGCTTCAATATATCCACATAATTTTCCGTCATCATGATGCCATCTATTTTGTGAAGTGCACCTGTCCCTCCTACAGCAAAGCACCCCCACAACATGATGCTGCCATCCCTGTGCTTCACGGTTGGGATGGTGTTCTTCGGCTTGCAAACATCCCCGTTTTTCCTCCAAACAAAATGATGGCCATTATGGCCAAACAGTTCTATTTTTGTTTCATCAGACCAGAGGACATTTCTCCAGAAAGTACGATCTTTGTCCCCATGTGCAGTTGCAAACCATAGTCCGGCTTTTTTATGGCCGTTTTGGAGCAGTGGCTTCTTCCTTGTTGAGCGGCCTTTCAGGTTATGTTGATATAGGACCCGTTTTACTGTGGATATTGATACTTTTGTACCCGTTTCCTCCAGCATCTTCACAAGGTCCTTTGCTGTTGTTCTGGGATTGATTTGCACTTTTCGCACCAAAGTACATTCATCTCTAGGAGACAGAACGCATCTCCTTCCTTATCGGTATGACGGCTGCATGGACCCATGGTGTTTATACTTGTGTACTATTGTTTGTAGAGATGAATATGGTACCTTCTGGCGTTTGGAAATTGCTCCCAATGATGAACCAGACTTGTGGAGGTCTACAATTTTTATTTGGAGGTCTTGGCTGATTTCTTTGGATTTTCCCATGATGTCAAGCGAAGAGGTATGGAGTTTGAAGGTAAGCCTTGAAATACATCCACAGGTACACCTCCAACTGACTCAAATGATGTCAATTAGCCTATCAGAAGCTTCTAAAGCCGTGATATTTTTTTCTGGAATTTTCCAAGGCACAGTCAACTTAGTGTGTAACTTCTGACCCACTGGAATTGTGATAATGTGAATTATAAGTGAAATAATCTGTCTGTATACAATTATTGGAAAAATTACTTGCGTCATGCACAAAGTAGATGTCCTAACCGACTTGCCAAAACTATAGTTTGTTAACAAGAAATGTGTGGAGTGGTTGAAAAACAAGTTTTAATGACTCCAACCTCAGTGTATGTAAATGTCCGACTTCAACTGTATAACAAACGTGTCATGTGAAGATTTCCCCTGATATGGATGGACCCTTTTCGCACAGTGACAGCACAAATATCCAGTAACAGCAACACCCTTTCCATTGTATGTGTCACTGATGGACTCTACCTCAACTCTGCCTATTTCTACAGATGGACTAGAGGTGCTTTTGCCAGACGGCAGCCTCAGTCGTATGATGGGAAGACAGTAATTGAAGACCATAATTGAAGACCGTAATTGGCTAGGTTTTATCTGACCTGTTCAAACTTCAACATTGTACCTGTTTGTGTGTCAGATATGACCTATCCTATCTGCCATTGGCAGAACAGTGACTGTGTGTATGTTTTCACAGAAACATTTATGGCACCAACACATGGAGACTTGCAAGATGATGTGATGAAGTCCAGACTGACAGATGGGCTTGATACTGATGTCTCTGAATGGAGAGAGACCTGGCACTCGGCATAACATTTTTACTAGACACAACTTTTACTTGTATTTTATTTTTTATTATTGAATTGAATGATGTCAGTCAATATGGGGAAGGACATTTCCTCCAGACGTGACGGTTGGTTTCATCAGACCAGAGAATATTGTTTCTCATGGTCTGAGAGTCCTTCAGATGACTTTTGGCAAACTCTAAGAGGGCTGTCATGAGCCTTTTACTGAGGAGTGGCTTCCGTCTGGCCACTCTACCATAAAGTCCTTGGTAGAGTGCTGCAAAGAGGGTTGTCCCTCTGGAAGGCTCTCCCATCGCCACAGAGGAACTCTGGAGCTCTGTCAGAGTGACCATCGGGTTCTTGGTCACCTCCCTGACAAAGGCCCTTCTCCCCCGATTGCTAAGTTTGGCCGGGCGGCCAGTTCTAGGAAGGGTCTTGGTGGTTCCAAACTTCTTCCATTTAAGAATGTTGGAGGCCACTGTGTTCTTAGGGACCTCATGGCTTGGCTTTTGCTCTGACATGCACTGTGGGACCTTATATAGACAGGTGTGTGCCTTTCCTAATCATGTCCAATCAATTTAATTTACCACAGGTGGACTCCAATCAACATCTCAAGGATGATCAATAGAAACAGGATGCAGCTGAGGTCAATTTTGAGTCTCATAGGAAAGGGTCTGAATACTTATGTAAAGAAGATTGACTCAGAGGTGTGAATATGTATGCAAATTAGATATTTCTGTATTTCATTTTCAATACTTTTACAAAAATGTCTAAAAACATGTTTTCACTTCGTCGTTGTGGGGGGAAAAAACTATTGAATAAATGTTGAAATCAGGCTGTAACACAACAAAATGTGGAATAAGGGGTATGAATACTTTCTGAAGGCACTACACAATAAAATCAATGTATTTTTCCCCATGTAAGGTACAATTCAAAATGAGAAAATATTCTTCTTGGTCGGTGTGCTGGGATATATGGGAAAAATGTGTGTTCTTATTTATCAGGATGCCTACATCTCTGCTGTTATTACAGTAGGTGGCAGCATAGGCCTCTCCAACCCAGCTCCTTTGTAAATATTGAATTTCTCCTTTTGTAAAGGGAAGCTCTTGCAGGAAAACCACATCTGCTGACAATCTCTTTAAATGTTCAAGAACCTTATTGTCACGCCCTGACCTTAGAGAGCCTGTTTATTTCTCCATTTGGTTAGGTCAGGGTGTGATTTGGGTGGGCATTCTAGTTTTCTATTTCTTTGTTGGCCGGGTATGGTTCCCAATCAGAGGCAGCTGTCTATCGTTGTCTCTGATTGGGAATCATACTTAGGCAGCCTGTTTTCCACCTGAGGATCTTGTTTTTGCACAGTTGCTGTATAGCCCTGCAGAACTTTACGGTCGTTGATCTTTTGTTGTTTTTTGGTGTTCCTCTAAAATAAAGTAAGATGTAGACTTTCCACGCTGCGCTTTGGTCTCATTACGACGACGGACGTAACACTTATGGTTGTTTTTTTGCCATCGTGAAGCCTATGAGGGCGTTGGACCTCTCATGTATATGGAAAAGTCCTAATATGAATACATAGTTATTGTACACATTACATATATATATAACGTGTGAACATGTAGGCTGAGCAAACATTTAACAGAAAACACACAAAAAACACAAAGTAAGTACTTCTTTGTACTTTGAGGTGCTATGCCTTTTTAGGGCATTTAAGCTCCTACTCATCCCCTAATGTACCACAAATCTGTGGATTATGTCATTGTAAATACATTGGAGAATGACTGCCACTTAAATAATGTAGTCAAAGTATAGTGGTTGGTGGGGCTCTGCTTGGGGAGAGTGGATCCACCAAGAGACCAAAGTGAGATGAGTGGAAGCACCAGACATACTTCCAGGAAATAGCCAATAGCCACCATTGGATCTTAACTATAATGGCAAACAAGGAAGAATAATGACTTGACTTTCTCTCCAATATTCATTTGACAGTAGATTTGCAAGTCACAAATGTTTTTTTTATTACATTGTAGTGTCTGTAAATCCTTCTTTTCCTCTTTTCCAAGCCAAGCGTGTCCCTCTCCACCACCCCTCCAAGTTTCCCTCCCCCCTTTACCCACCTAAGCCAAGCTTTGGCGACCCTCCCATCCTTGTCCACCCAAGCCAAGCTTGTCCCAACCTCCCTTCCTTGCCCACCCTTACCCACCCAAGCCAAACTTGTCCCAACCTCCCTTCCTTGTACCCACCCAAGCCAAACTTGTCCCAACCTCCCTTCCTTGCCCACCCTTACCCACCCAAGCCAAGCTTGTCCCAACCTCCCTTCCTTGCCCACCCTTACCCACCCAAGCCAAACTTGTCCCAACCTCCCTTCCTTGCCCACCCTTACCCACCCAAGCCAAGCTTGTCCCAACCTCCCTTCCTTGCCCACCCTTACCCACCCAAGCCAAACTTGTCCCAACCTCCCTTCCTTGCCCACCCTTACCCACCCAAGCCAAGCTTGTCCCAACCTCCCTTCCTTGCCCACCCTTACCCACCCAAGCCAAACTTGTCCCAACCTCCCTTCCTTGCCCACCCTTACCCACCCAAGCCAAACTTGTCCCAACCTCCCTTCCTTGCCCACCCTTACCCACCCAAGCCAAACTTGTCCCAACCTCCCTTCCTTGCCCACCCTTACCCACCCAAGCCAAGCTTGTCCCAACCTCCCGTCTTTTCCCACCCTTCTTCTCAGGCACATTTATACCCATCCATACATCGACTTACTCGTCCATTCTCCTTCTTTCACATGCAACGTACACCCAATGCAACCACACATCTATTCTCTCCCGCCCTCCTAAACCATATCAAATCAAATGTATTTATATAGCCCTTCGTACATCAGCTGATATCTCAAAGTGCTGTACAGAAACCCAGCCTAAAACCCCAAACAGCAAGCAATGCAGGTGTAGAAGCACGGTGGCTAGGAAAAACTCCCTAGAAAGGCCAAAACCTAGGAAGAAACCTAGAGAGGAACCAGGCTATGTGGGGTGGCCAGTCCTCTTCTGATACCTCCCAGATGTGAGGCATCACGATCTCTTTCAATAATGACAGGAATGGAGTAGATCTTTATCCTAGTCTGATTGCTAAGGCAAACACTGCCATGTTTAGTTTTGCCCAACCCAGGTCGAGGCACAGACACGGTCTCAATGGGAATAGCTGAGCTGACTACACTGACTGTGCTAGTGGCAGACTCCACTAAGCTGGCAGGCTTGCTAACAGCCTGCTGCCTGGCCTGCACCCTATTTCATTGTGGAGCTAGAGGAGTTAGAGCCCTGTCTATGTTGGTAGATAAGATGAGAGCACCACTCCAGCTAGGATGGAGTCCGTCACTCCTCAGCAGGCCAGGCTTGGTCCTGTTTGTGGGTGAGTCCCAGACAGAGAGCCAATTATCTACAAATTCTATCTTTTGGGAGGGGCAGAAAACAGTTTTCAACCAGCGATTGAGTTGTGAGACTCTGCTGTAGAGCTCATCACTCCCTCTAACTGGGAGGGGGCCAGAGGCAATTACTCGATGCCGACACATCTTTCTAGCTGATTTACACGCTGAAGCTATGTTGCACATATTCACATTCAACCTCCCTCACACTCCTATTCATGTGCACAGACACACATACACATACACTCACACACATACACTCACCCCCCCCCGCTTCTGCCTCTCCTCAGTGCAGGGGGACATCCATCTCTCATTATCACCTGTTGGCATTGAGGTCATTGTCTTGACATTTCTGAAATTCGCTGGGAGCGGCTGAAGTATATGTTGCAATCAGAGGCAAGAGCATAACATGGTGAGAAGTGGAATTTGTCTTGTGATTTGTCAGCAGTGTGTGAACGAACAGTGTGTGTCTGTGTAGTGTGCATGGGTGTGTATGTGTGTCTTTGTGTGTGTGTGTGTGAGAGAGAGAGAGAGAGAGAGAGAGAGAGAGAGAGCGAGAGAGAGGGCGAGAGAGAG
This sequence comes from Oncorhynchus tshawytscha, assembly GCF_018296145.1. Taxonomy (NCBI): domain Eukaryota; kingdom Metazoa; phylum Chordata; class Actinopteri; order Salmoniformes; family Salmonidae; genus Oncorhynchus; species Oncorhynchus tshawytscha. The sequence continues at coordinate 38,780,999 of NC_056436.1, read as the reverse complement.
AGAGAGAGAGAGAGATAGAGAAAGAGAGAGTGTGTTGTGGGGGCTTGTGCATGAGCATATGTGTGCGTTCTAGGGACTTTACATCTCGCTACTGCTAGACATTTAGTCCATTGTGGTCACATTACACCTCGGGGAGAGTAGTAAGGGGCGTGACAGGGCGGGGGTGGACAGAGGACACAAGAATGGGGGATGTCCACTCCAAACCCAACACACACTTGATGAGAGTACTTCATGATACTAAATGGAAATAGCACTTTTTTCAAAATGTATTATTTAGTTTTATGCTTTACCCAAACCATTGCTCTAACCTTAACCACTATGAATGAATGCCTAAACGTAACCCTTTTGAGTCGTTTCTGTTTTAACCCTGTGACCTCGCGGAATTAACCCTGTAATCACGTGGAATTAATGGGTCAAAAATGTACGTTCATCCAATTACGTGAAATCCGAAGTGAAACTCTGAGATCATGAGGTTGGTATTATAATACGGTTCATAGGACATTATAAGGGGTCATATAGGCTCATGACAGGTCTTAGTTACAATGTATCAGAACTGCATCACAACGTGTTACCAACTCCTCCTATTTGTCTGTAATGTGTAGGTTGTAGGCTACATCCCATGAAATAAGCCTTTAGTTTGTTTTTCAACAAGAGGACTAAAGCAGCTCATAGGAGGCCTTTTACTGTCCAACAGCCGAGGGATGAACAAGTCTTGGGAGTGTGCTTACTTGAGACTACTGTATCAGGGTGTTAGTGAGGTAACACCGCAACCTCAACTTGTCAGGTTTTGTCCCCGGCTTTATAGTTTTGAAATAATCACTAACTAATCCATTCTCCTGATCTCACGGCCAGAAGACCTTGACTAGTGCTAATTATAATAGGAATGGTGTTAGAGACATATGCTCTAATCTGTAAATCACATGAATTGTCATAAAAAGGTTTTGTAGGTTAATAGATTAACATATACAGCACATATAAGTTAAGAATTAAGAGGATATGCATACAGTTGTAGTCGGAAGTTTACATACACCGTAGCCAAATACATTTACATTCAGTTTTTTACAATTCCTGACATTTAATCCTAGTAAAAATTCCCTGTCTTAGGTCAGTTAGGATCACCACTTTATGTTAAGAATGTGAAACGTCAGAATAATAGTAGAGAGAATGATTTACTTCAGCTTTTATTTATTTCATCACATTCCCAGTGGGTCAGAAGTTTACATACACTCAATTAGTATTTGGTAGCATTGCTTTTAAATTGTTTAACTTGGGTCAAATGTTTTGGATAGCCTTTCACAAGATTCCCACAATAAGTTGGGTGAATGTTGACCCATTCCTCCTGACAGAGCTGGTGTAACTGATTCATTCTTGTTCGTTCTCTTTGTTATTCAGTGTTCAGTTCTATTAATAAATCATGAACACTTACCACGCTGCACCTTGGTCTTCTTCTTCAAACAGCCGTTACAGGTATACCTCCACCTGACTAAAATTATGTCAATTAGCCTAACAGAAGTTTCTAAGGCCATGACATAATTATCTGGAATTTTCCAAGCTGTTTTTAAAGGCACAGTGTATGTAAACTTCTGACCCACTGAAATTGTGACACAGTGAAATAATCTGTAAACAATTTTTGTAAAAATTACTTTTGTCAAGCACACAGTAGATGTCCTAACCGACTTGCCAAAACTATAGTTTGTTAAGAAATTTGTGGAATGGTTGAAAAACGAGTTTTAATGACTCTAACCTAAGTGTATGTAGACTACTGAATTCAACTGTACATCTGCTTTGCAAATTGATATCATGCAGATTAACAAGCAGTCTTCTATTATTTTTACAAGTTATTTTTAGTTTGAATACTTTAAAGTGTAAAGTCCAATCCTTACATCTCCATGTGGAACATTTGAGTGCATCAGTATTATAAGCATTATAAATCTGTTGGCACTCTCTTCCATTATATATATATATATAAAAAGAAAGAGAATCAGACATGGCACCGATAGGGTAACTGCGACACACCCACGGAGTGGACCAATAGTAGGAATGTGGGGAGTGGGCTATAGGGAACCTCAGCTTCTCATAGTCATGGGAAACACACATGAGAGAAACAACAGGCGAGCATCACCACCAACCTTGGCCTAATCTCAGTTAACCCAGAACTAAAAATGTAGTTTTCCTGTCAGTCCATGAGCGATTAACCTAGGCCTGCATGCCCGATTTTGTAATGGTTAACGTGCAGAGGTGTGTGTGTGTGTGTGTTAGAGGGAGAGAGACATGTTAGTCTGTGTGTGTGTGTGTGAGAGAGAAAGAGAAAGAGAGAGATGATTTGCTGCAGTGAATAGACTATGCTTGTATTCATTTTTTTAGGGAATGGAGCACTTATTTTGGCATGATTGAGATGGGTAATTTAGTAGCCAGGTGGATGAAAACTGAGAAGGGGGCCTATGTATAATACTCCTGATGTATCTGGGTCATTGGACCAGTGTTTCGCAACACCAGTCTCTAGAGCGCCAATGACTCACCCACACACCCACCGTGCGTTAGCCTATGCTCTCTCAATGCAGCTGTTCAGTCTGTGTGTGTGAGTGAACGCGTTCGGCCGTGCGCGCATATATATTCGCCCGACCGACCACATGTTCACCCGAACGTAGAGCATGCGCTTGCCATGCAGAGGCGGCATGGGGATGTTAAATCTTTTCCCCGCTCAGCCGGGGAAGGTGGAAAAAAATGAAAGACATACAAACATCATCCCTGCATCTATATTGCTGTACAAGCACCATCCCTGCATCTATTTTGCTGTACAAACGTCATCACTGCGTCTATATTGCTGCTGTAGCCTATGTTATGTAATCCATATTGGGGACTCCCCGCCCACACAAGCAATCCGCATACCAAACTGCACATACAGTAGGTATTTGTTGTTTTCACCTCAAGAAAAGGAAAACTCACAACACCTTATCATTAGTGTAAACGGAGGCAGTGTGGGCTGCATTTAGCCTACTGTGTCAGTCACAACAAATCTCGCCCGACTCGTTTTGTCAAACGCTGCAATGTCTTGTCGAACGCTGATCAATACTGAGATTATGATGACGTCGCTACATACAAGTAGCAACATTGTTCATGTTGTGGAGGGGTATGATATGACAATAACAACACTGTAGGCCGAATAAAAATAATAGTAGATAACATATATGT